>NC_062569.1:85951590-86254620 GCF_022837055.1 Prionailurus viverrinus | reverse complement strand
GGCACCTCTAAATACATTCAATAATGGGTAGAAAAACTAAGCAGAAGATCAACAAGGAAATAGAAGATGTGAACAACAGTATAAACAAACAAGATAATAATAGATATATAATAAATGGCTATATAATAGGTATAATTATAATAGATGTAATTAATAGATATTTATAGAACATGTCATGCAACAAAAGCAGAATTCCCGTTCTTCTCAAGTATACGTGAAACATTTTCCAGCATAGGCTATGTTAGTCTATTAAACAAGCTTCAGTAAATTTGAAAGTTTTGAAACCATACAAAATATGTTCTTTGACCACAATGAAATGAAATTAGAAATCAGTAACAGAAGAAAATCTGAAAAATTCACAAATATGTGGAAATTAAGTAACATACTCCAAAGTAACCAATGGATTTGAGAAGAGATCATAAAGGAAATTAGGACTTTAGACAAATGAAAATAAAACCACATACCAAAGCTTATGGGATGCAGCTAAAGCAGTGCCTAGAGGGACATTTATACCTGTAAACACCTGTAAATACCTGTGATCAAACCATCCATCTCGAGCAAACTGATTTCAAAGCAGATGGAGGAGATAAAGAAGACTAGAGCAGAAATAAATGAAAGTTGAGACTCAAAGAACAATAGAAAAAGTCATGAAACCAAAAGTTAGTTTTTCAAAAAGATCAGTAAAATTGACAAGTCTTTAGTTAGACTGACCAAGAAAAAAGAAGACTCAAACTGCTAGATTCAGGAACGAAAGGGAGGCTATTGCTTTGTCCTACAGAAACAGAAAGGGTTATAAGAGAACACTGTAAATAATTCTAACAAGTTAACAAGTTAAGCTAGATGAAATGGATATATTCCTAGAAAGATGCAATCTACTGAAACCAACTCAAGAAGAAATAGAAAATCTAAATAGAGTTAAAAGAGAGAGAGAGAGAGAGAGAGAGAGAGACTGAATTAGTAATCAAAAAGCTTCCCCAAAGGAAAAGCCCAGGCCAAGATGGCCTTACCAAAGAATTCTTCCAAGTGTTTAAAGGTGACTAACAATACTCTTTTACAAACTTTTTAAATGAAATAGAAGAGGAGGTGTCACTCAGACCAAGTAATTCTGTGAGGCTAGTATTACCCTGCTACCAAAGCCAAAGATACCACAAGAAAACAACAGACTGATATCCCTTATAGTTATAAAAGTCCTTAATAAAATATTGGCAAACCCAATATAGCAATATATAAAAAGGATTGTATATCATGACCAAGTAAGATTTATCCAGGAATGCAAAAATCAGTGAATGTAATATACCACATTAGTAGAATAAAGAGCAAAAACTATGTATTTTTTTTTTTTTTTTAATTTGAGAGAGAGAGAGAGTGAGAGTGTGAGTGAGGGAGAGAGGCAGAGGGGGAGAGGGAGAGAGAATCTCAAGCAGGCTCCACATTTACCATGGAGCCTGATATGGGGCTTGAACCCACGAACCTGGGATCTTGACATGAGCCAAAATGGAGTCGACTGCTCACTCAACTGAGCCACCCAGGCACCTCTGTAATCATTTTAATGGGTACAGAAAAAGCATTTGGCAATCCCACACACTTTCCTGGTGAAAATACTTTCATGGTGAAAATAATAAAGCATGAATAGAGTACTTCCTTAACTTGGTAAAGGATATCTATGAAACATTCCTGGCTAACATCATACTTAAGGGTGAAAGACTAAAAGTTTTCCCTTACGGCCATGAACAAAAGTCTGTCCACTTCTGTTCCACAATGTAGTGGGGGTTATAACCAGAGTATTTGGTGGGAAAGAAAAATAAAAGGCATCTATATAAATAAAGAAATAGTGGGATACCTGGGTGGCTCAGTCAGTTAAGCATCCAACTCTTGATTCAGCTCAGGTCGTGATCTCACAATCTTGGGATCGAGCCCTGTCTTGGGCCCTGTGCTGGGCATGGAGCCTGCTTAAAATTCTCTTTCCCTCTCCTGCTGCCCCTACCCCGCTCACACATGCTCTCTTTAAAAAAAAAAAGGTAGTAAAATTGTCTTTACTCTTAGATTATGTATCTTGTATATAGAAAATCTTAAGGAATCTACCAAAATCAGTTGAAACTAGTAAGTTCATCAAGGCTGCAGGATGTAAGGTCAGTGTACAAAAGTCATTTGTATTTCTGTGTACTAGCAAAGAAAATCATTCCATTTGACAGTGGCATCAAAAAAGGATAAAATATATGAACATAAATTTAACCAATGAAGTATAAGACTAAACACTGAAAACCATATAATATCACTGAAAGAACTTAAAGACCTAAATAAATGGAAAGATATTCCATGTTCATGGATCAGAAGGCTTAATATTATTAAGATTACAATATCCCAAATTGATCTACAGACTAAACACAACCTCTATCAAAATTTTAGTTAATTTCTGTGAAGATTGGTAAGCTGATCCTAAAATTCATATGGAAATGCAAGTGACCCAGAATAGACAAAACAATCTTGAAAAAGAAGAACAAAATTGGAGGGTTCACTTCCCAGTTTAAAAACATTAGAAAGCTAGGGCACCTGGGTGGCTCAGTCAGTTATGTGTCTGACTTTGGCTCAGGTCATGATCTGGTGGTGTGTGAGTTTGAGCCCCGTGTTGGGCTCTGTGCTAACAGCTCGGAGCTGGAGCCTGTTTCAGATTCTGTGTCTCCCTCTCTCTCTGCCCCTCCCCTGCTCATACTCTGTCTCTCTCATAAATAAATAAATAAATAAATAAATAAATAAATAAATAAATAAATAAATAAATAAAAACAGAAACACTACAAAGCTATTGTAATCAAGACAGTGTGGTATTAGCATTAAAGCAAGATATATATAGATCAATGGACCCTTACGTTTATGGTAAACCAGGTTTTGACAAGGGCTCCAGTATAATCAGTGAAGAAAGAATAACTTTTTAAACAAATGGTGCTGGAACAACTGGATATCTACATATAAAAGAATGAATTTAGACCCCTGTATTGCATCATATGCAAAATTAGGTCAAAATGGATCACAGACCTAAATATAAGCTAAAACTATAAAATTCTTAGAAAACATGGAAGTAAATGTTTGTGGCCTTGAATTAGGCAATGGTTTTTTAGATATGATGCCTAAAGTACAAGCAACTAAAAAAAAAATTGACAAATTGGATTTCATCAACATTTAAAACTTTTGTGCTTCAAAGGACACATCAAGAATGTGAAAAGACAACCTTCGACCTTTAGAGTGGTAGGAAATATTTGCAAATCATGTAAGGGATTTGTATCCAAAGAATATAAAGAACTCTACAACTCAACAATAAGAGCAAATAACCTAATTAAAAATGGGCAAAAGATTTGGATACACATAAGATATACATATGGTCAGTAAGCACATGAAAGCTGCTCATGATCATTGTTCAGCATATATTCAGTAACTATTTTGGGATTCTGTATTGTGAGTCTTCTGGCTTCAAATTGGCTTTACCAGTGCACTTTGAAGACTTAGACTCTGGTCTAAGTGAGTTACTGTTTTTTTTATCTGCCTTTCAGTTGCCAGAATTGTGTTGCTACTGTTGTTATTGCTTCTCTTTTTTGTCTTTGTGGATTAGTGCTTAAAAAAATTTTTTTTCCTGTCATTTTAATTGGACTTTGGAGAAAATGGAGGTAAATGGGTGTGTATCTAACCTGCAGTATTTAACTGGAAGTTTCTGTGCCGTTGATAGGGCAAAGCATAATTTGTACTGAGAACACTTATTTAGGGTAGTGAATATGGATCAAGTATATAAACTCTAAAAGCAGATGATCTGTTTGACTTCTGTCTTTTTCACTTATTGGTAGTGAGAGACCTTTGGGCAGGTTTCTTAATTTTTCTCAGCGTCCATGAATAAGAATAATACTGTATTTCATAGAAGTAGATAGGGAGGAACCCACTTAATAATGGTAATTCCCTTTCCTCTTTTGTATCCTTGAAAGGAAGTTTGATGATTTAGTTAAAGATGCTGGCTTTCCTATGTGGAAATAAACTACCAGTTGGGAGTGTCTAGAATGCATGAAGAATTAGACATGTTACTTGTATGTATGAAAATCATCTGTGTTGTGGATAATGAAAGACTATAAATAGATGGGCAAACTTCACTTAACTTTTAAAAGGAGACCAGTAAAGGTCTTAAAAAAGAGCCATTTATAGATTTTATGTTTGTAGTGTTTAAGAAGGTAGAGTGAGCAAAAGGAGGAAAAAAAACAAAATGGAAGACACAATGCCTTAAAGATTTACAACTGAAATGCTGTCAGAGCAAAGGATAACTAAACTGAGAAGTCATGGAAGAAAACTACTGTGAGGAAATATATGTTTATTTGAGATTACCAGAAGTCTATTTCCTTTGAATTATATCTCTGGAAGGATCTGGAAGTTAGATGAGAAGCAATGTGAGTTAAATGACTATATCACTATTCCTATTCCAGAGATGAAGAATTCTCACAGAAAGAGTTGACTAGATTATAATCCTGTAGTAATTTGTATTTTGAATAAGGGGTGCCTGACTGGCTCAGTCAGTGGAGCATGCGACTCTGATCTCAGGGTTGTAAGTTCAAATCCCACATTGGGTAGAGAGATTACTTAAAAAAAAAAAAAAGTCAGGATTCTTTAATGAAATATAGTTAGTTTTCCCTTTACATTTTTTATATTTCTGTGATGCCCCAGACATACTCAAATTTAAATATAAAAATTTTCACTGATAAAAAAATACAGTGCAGTACACAGTAAAACAGTTCAATTGAAAGGCGGTAAGTAGAGAGGGTACTCAGACAATTAGTATACAGGATTTAACTTTATGTATTTTAGAGTCCCTTTTAGACAAGATGTGTGCAAAGTGTGTATACTAATGCAAAATTAAAATCGATGGAGCTAACCATTTTAATTTTTGTAGTTCTAGCCAGAATTGTGTTCATTTTTAAATAAACAAAACTTCCTGTTGATCTTTTTTTTTTTTTTTTTTTAATGGTTAACTTGTTGCTTTATGGTTTTACTTTGATTCCCAGTTTTCTGCTTGTTGGGAATCCACCTCTTTGGATTTTTGAGTCAATGTATTACACTAATAATAATAAAGAGACTAGGTTTTATTGGTTATTTTCAGGTAATAGTTTTGTACGGATAAACCAACATACTTCCTAGCACATATATCATTTAATTTGAAGGCATCCTTTGGTATTTCTTTTAGGGTTTATCTGCTGGCTAAGAGTTATCTCAGTTTTTGTCTGAAAGTGACTTTGTTTTTCTTTGATGTTGGAAGGCTATTTCCCAAAGCATGGAATAGTAAGTTGGCTTTTTTTTTTTTTTTTTGGAACAATGTCATTTCATTGTCTTTTGTTTGCTTTTTCTGCCTTTATTATTTATGTTACAAGTTTTATTAGTCTTTTTGTTGCTCTTTTGAGGATAATGTATCTTTTTTTCCTCTGCTGTTTTTAAGATTCTTTTTCTTTGACTGGTTTCAGCAATTTTACTATCATGTATGTAGGTGTAGTTTCTGTTTTATTCATCCTGTTTGAGGCTTGTAGTTTCTTCATTCAGCATACGGTGGGGTTTGCAGGGTATGTCTTTCATCAGTTTGTAAAATTCCTGGCTATTACCTCTTTAAATATTTCCTGCTTCTGCTTTACTTTTTTCTCTCCTTCTGACACTCAGTTACATATATGTTAGAGTCTTTTGTTGTGTCCTTCATGTCTCTCATATTATTTTCTGAAAGGATACACTTCACAGAAAAGTAGAATATTGTCTATTGATCTATATTCCTGTTTTTTAAGCTCCTCTTCTACTGTGTATAATCTGCTGTTAAACCTATTTGTATAGTTCTTCAATTGTGTTTTTCACTTGTAGAAATTTCTTTTGGTTTTGTTTTTTATAGATTCTTCTTTGGTGAAAATTGCCACCTTTTCATCTGTTTCTTGAATATTTTTCTCAGGCTTCATGAATATATTATTGCTACTTTTAGTATCTTATGAAACCAATATTTAGTTCATCTGTGTGTCTATTTCTATTTGTTTTTTATTCTTTCTTTCTTCTTCTTTACTTTTTTTTTAGTGGGCCAGCAATTTGATTTAATGCTGTACATTCTATATAAAAAATTGTAAATGCTCTGGGTGATGTTATCATTCTCTATAGAGCATTCACTCTTTCCTTTGTAGGTAGGTAGAGTAGCAGATGATCATCTTAGTTCAATGATGGAATAAGCGTTATTAGTTTCCTATTGCTGCTCTAACAAATTATCCTAAATGTAGTGGCCTAAAACAACAGAAATTCATTATCTTACGTTCCTTTCAATACAGGTCTCACTTGGCAAAAGTCAAGGTGTTGGCAGGATTGCATTCCTTTCTAGAAGGTCTAGAAGAGAATTTTTTTTTTTTTTTTTTTTTTTTACCTTTCCTAGTATCAACAGGCTGTCCACATTGCTTGGCTTATGACACCCTTCTATTTTGAGAGCCAGCAATTACTGGGGCACTCTCTGTTCTGCCTCCCTCTTTCACTTTATAAAGACCCTTGTGGTAATAATGTTGGGCCTGCTTTGATAATTCCAGGATAATTTCTCCATCCCAAATTACATGATTGTCAATGCTTTTTAAAAAAATTTTTTTTAATTTAATTTATTTTTTAGATTTGCATCCAAGATAGTTAGCATATAGTGCAACAATGATTTCAGGAGTAGATTCCTTAATGCTCCTTACCGATTTGGCCCATCCTTCTCCCATAATCCCTCCAGTAACCCTTTGTTCTCCATATTTAAGAGTCTCTTATGTTTTGTCCCCCTCGCTGTTTTTTTATTATTTTTGATTCCCTTCCCTTATGTTCATCTGTTTTGTGTCTTAAAGTCCTCATATGAATGAAATCATGTGATATTTGTCTTTCTCTGACTAATTTTCACCTAGCATAATACCCTCCCAGTTCCATCCACGTAGTTGCGAATGGCAAGATTTCATTCTTCTTTTTGATTGCCGAGTAATACTCCATTTGTGTGTGTGTGTGTGTGTGTGTGTGTGTGTGTGTGTGTTTATACACACACACCATATCTTCTTTATCCATAGGTGATTATCAGTGTTAATTCTATGTGCCACTTTACTTCATCTTCACAGCTTTATTTATTTTCATCTTTATTTATAGGTTTAGGGGATTAGGATGTTGATATCCTTAGCGGACCATTATTCCATCTACCATAATTCCTCCCTCTGGCTCTCAAAGATTCACCTCTCACCTACATGCAAAATATATATATATTTTTAAGTTTTGTTTTTTTTTTTACATTTATTTATTTTTGAGAGACAGAGTGAGACAAAGTGAGAGTGGGGGAGGGGCGGAGAGAGAGGGAGACACAGGATTGGAAGCAGGCTCCAGGCTCTGAGCTGTCAGCACAGAGCCCGATGTGGGGCTCGAACCCACAGACCGTGAGATCATGACCTGAGCCGAAGTCCGATGCTCAACCGACTGAGCCACCCAGGCATCCCTACATGCAAAATATATTCACCCCATCCTAACATCCCCAAAAGTCTCAACTCTTGCAGTTTGTATTACCTTATAATCATATTGCAAATTTTTGGCAGGTTTTTTTTTTTTTTTTTTTTAGTGCTATGTTGTAAATTTTCAATATTGCTAGAAAGATTTTATGATTAAAATATGGTTGTATCATATGTTTTATCAAGATGTTATAGTGTAACACTTATTGCTTATATCTGTTTTGGATATGTTGGCCCCCCACTTTTCTGGAGTATAGATAATATGGTAGCTAATAATCTCATGTTACTTACTTTTTTGAAGAGTGTAGGCAAATAGTCTTGTAGAATATCCCACATTCTGAATTTTCTGATTGTTTACTCTGGATAGATTCAGTTTGAACATTTTTGACAAGAATATTCATAGGTGGTGATGTAGTGTTTTCATCAGGAAGCCAATGAAGTTTGGTTGTTTTCTACAATAAGAAGACATATGGGTCACTAATTTGGGTCACTGGTGCTAGGGTGGGGGCCAGAGGGCGGGAGAGGACTGTAGATCAGACGCCTTGAGGTGGGAAGGAACTTGATTTTCAAGGAGCAAAAAGAAGGCTAGTGTGGGTTGAAGCAGAGTGAGCAAGGGGAAGAGTGGTAGGAGATAAGTTCAGAGAGATAGCAGGGATCAGATCATGTTAGGCCTTATAATTCATCCATAGAAGGAAGTTTGGATTTTATGAATAGTGGGATAGGAAGCCATTAGAAATCTCTTAGCAGTGGTGAGCAATTATAAGGCTTATATTTTAAAAGTATTTTGACTACTGTTTGGGAAGTGAGTTGTAATGAGGCAGAAGTGACTATAGAGAGACCAGTTAGGGAAGTCATTGCAGGAAACTAGTTATTAGGCTAGGCCAGGCAAGAGATAATTTGGTAGAGAGTGGAGATAATTTTTGTGGTAGAATCAATAT
The DNA here is from genome assembly GCF_022837055.1 of Prionailurus viverrinus. Lineage (NCBI taxonomy): Eukaryota > Metazoa > Chordata > Mammalia > Carnivora > Felidae > Prionailurus > Prionailurus viverrinus. The sequence goes on along the minus strand of NC_062569.1, from coordinate 86,246,189 downwards.
GAATTGCTGTTGAATTTTTTGTAGGAAATTAAAAGAATAAACGTGACGGTTTTGGCTTTAGCAACTGTGTGAGTAGGGGTATTGCTTAGTGATAAGGGGAAGGCAAGGGAAGAACAGGTTGTGGGTAAAAAATCAAGAATTTAATTTTTGTACTTGTTGAGTTTGAGATAAACACCCAGCTGGAGCTAGTAAGCAGAATTGGCACTTCTGTGCAGCCTTTTGTAATTTTACTTTGCAAACTGATATGGTCACATCTCACACTCCTTTTTAGATTATACATAAACTCTGTGGTAATAGAGGCTTCTGGTGTCTTTGTATCCTTTAACTCAGCACACTTCCTTGAACACAAGTGTTAGGCTACAGACTTTTTGTTTAAATTTATTTATTTTGAGAGAGTAAGAGAGTGTGTGCACATGAACAGGGAAGGGGCAGAGAGAGAAGGAGAGAGAGAATCCCCACTAGGCTCCACAGTCAGCACAGAGCCCAATGGGGGACCCGATCCCATGAACCATGAGATCATGACCTGAGCCGAAATCAAGAGTCCAGCGCTTAACCAACTGAGCCACCAAGGAGCCCCTAGGCTACAGACATTTATTGCCAAAATTACTTTCATAAAATAGTCTTATATTCTTCATTTTCACATAACATACTCTAATTTTTATTTTAGAACTTTTTTGTTACTGTACTATTGATGAATTGCAAAACTGTAAGTAATATATGAATTGTTTAAATTTTCTTTTCCAATGTAGTAATTAAGTCAAACCAAAATCTTTAGGTCCTCTAAAGGACCTAAAGATTGTCAGGTTGTCATAGTTTTTAAGGGACTCTGACTAGTCTCTTTCTAGGTTACGAACATATTTATATGTGGGGGTTTCTAAGGAGATACTATAATTTAACAAACTGAACTATTTCGAGAATTAAGTCTTGTTGCACATGTATAGAAAATTTAATAAATGTGTCATATCCTGTCACCTTGATAAACTCTTAATTTTTCAGTTGAATGTCTACTTATAAAATCCAAGTCTTTTTGAAACTGTTGTCCCTGGATCACATGAATCAGAATGAGATATTTGAAAAAAAAAGTGTAACTAAAGCTCCTTAGTAACTATAATTGTTAAGATGTTATAACAGTTGAGAAATCACTGGAATAAGTGTGTTTTTCTAAGGTAACTTTTAAAGTGCATGCTTATTTGGAGATATATGAGCCTTTTTATTCTTAAAGTTTGTTTAGTGGCGGGGGGAGGGACAGAGAGAGAGAATCCCAAGCAGATTCCTTGTTGTCAGTGCAGAACCCGAAATGGTGCTTGATCTCATGAACCATGAGATCATGACCTGAGCGGAAATCAAGAGTCTGTCGCTTAACCAACAGAACCACCCAGGTGCCCCTGGAGATATATGATTTAAAAATTTTTGTCAGTGGTTACTTTAAAATCGTGTTCTAGTTTATCTATTGCTATGTAATAAACCAACCTAAAATTTAGTTACTTAAACCAACCATTTAGGGAAAAAAAACAACCATTTTATTTTGCTCATGGTGTATAGGTCAGGTGTTTGGAATGGTTTTGGCTGGATGGTTCATCTGTGATCCATGTTCTGATAGCTGGGTGGCTGAGGCTGTAAGACCCACTTTCATATCTGCTGCCCTGGTTCTTCTTGGTCTTTCTGCTTTCTCTTCACATGGCATTTCATCCTTCAGAGCTTTCCCTTGTGCTCAGGCTTCTCACAGCATGTTTAGTGTTAGGGTAATTGCACTTACATGGCAGCTCATTTTTGTTTGTTTGTTTGTTTATTTATTTCTTTTAGTAATTTCTGCACCCAATGTGGGGCTCCAACTCATGGCCCTGAGATCAAGAGTTGCACGGTCTTCCTACTGAGCCAACTAGGCACCCTTTGGCAGCTCATTTTTAAGAGACAGGAAGTTGAAGCTACCAGGCCAATTAAAGGCTAAGTTTGGAAAACACATATTATTTCTACTATATTCTTTTAGAGCAGTCACAGGGGCCACCCAGATTTAAGGGAGTAGGGAAATAGACTCCGTATCTTGCTGGAGGAATGACAAGATCATGTTGTAGATGCCCATGTGTCGCCATCTTTGGAAAATATCGTCTACTGAACATTGTGTCCAGAAATATCTAAGAAATCATTAAGATGCAATAAGATCGCATATTTAAAGCTACAGCAATCAGGCTTTATCTGCCACTTTATCTGGCAATTTTAAGAGTTCCCATTGCTGGGGAAAGTTTAGGGAACTAGTCCTCATACTGTTGGAAAGCGTGTAGTTTGGTAGAGCTTTTTCTTTTTGATTTTTTAAAGTTTTATTTATTTAAATAATCTCTATACCCAACATGAGGCTTGAACTAACGACCCCAAGATCAAGGGTCACACGCTTTTCTGACTGAGCCAGCTAGGTATCCCCAGGTGGAGCTTTTTCAAAGGACAAAGTAGTAAAGTATCTCAGAACTTAAAAATACATACTTTGCTTCAACGTTTTTATATCAAGGAAATTCTTCTAAGGAATGAAAGAAAAATGTCAAAGTTATATGAACAAGGATATTTATTTGATTATATATAGAAAAAATTGTGCAAGTAGAAGTTCACTAAGAGCACTGTTTAAATGTAATGATAGCTAACAAAGTACTCTTATATGTACTAGGGCCATCTGAAGTACTTTAATGTTTATTTTTTTAATTCTTTTTTTTTTTTAAGTTTTTTGAAATGTTTATTTTTGAGAGGGGGGAGGGGCAGAGAGAGAGGGAGACACAGAATCTGAAGCAGGCTCTAGGCTCTGAGTGGTCAGCACAGAGCCTGACGCGGGGCTTGAACTCACAAACCATGAGATCATGACCTGAAGTCGGATGCTCAACGGACTGAGCCACCCAGGTGCCCCTAATGTTTATTTATTTTGAGAGAGAGAGAGAGACAGTGCGAGCAGGGGAGGGAGGGGCAGAGAGAGAGGGAGACATAGAATCTGAAGCAGGCTTCAGGCTCTGAGCTGACAGCACAGAGCCCAATGTTGGGCTGGAACTCACAAACCATGAAATCATGACCTGAGCTGAAGTCGGACACTTAACTGGCTGAGCCACCCAGGCACCCCTCATCTGAAGTACTTTATATGACCTGTGCAGTGATGGAGGATCCCACTCTTAGAAGGGCCCTGTGGTTTAATACTCTACTGTTACTATTTTGAAATTCTTAATTTTTATTTTTTTAATTTCTATATATATATATTTTTTATAAAGAGAAACTTTTTTTTTTAAGTTTATTTATTTATTTTGAGGGAGAGTGAGTGAGGGAGGGAGGAAGGGAGGGGCAGAGAGAAAAGGAGAGAGAATCCCAAGCAGTCCCTTTGCTGTTAGCACAGTGCCCCATGTGGGACTTGAACCCACAAACTGTGAGATCATTACCTGAGCCCAAGTCAGATGCTTAACTGACTGAACCATCCAGGTGCCCTAGTTTTTGCATTTTTAAAGTTGAAAAAAACCAAAAGATAATTTCATGACACAGAAAATTAGACAGAAATTTCAGTGTCTATAATTAATATTTTATTGGAACACAGCCATGCTTATTTCTTTACATGTATATTTTTTAATGTTTATTTTTGAGAGAGAGAGAGAGAGAGAGAGCGCGCGCACTCGAGCCAGTGAGCAGGGTAGGGGCAGGGAGGGAGGGAGACACAGAATTTGAAGCAGGCTCCAGGCTCTGAGCTGTCAGCACTGAATCCGATGTGGGGCTCGAACCCACAGACCATGAGATCATGACTGAGCCAAAGTCAGACACTTAACCACCTGAGCCACCCAGGTGTCCCTTGGCTTTTTTTTTTTTTTAAGTTTTATTTATAATGATCGGTGCTATTGGTAAAGAAAAAAACCCCAAACATATTAGTGAAAAATTGAGGCATTATATTCTTCCCCTTTACCCTGTGCCCCCACAGCTTTCTTTTTAATTTCCTTTCTTTGTTTTTAGCAAATATTATTTTTGTTAAGTTTTAATTCCAGTATAGTTAACATACATATTAGTTTTAGGTATACAATGTAGTGATTCAGCAATTCTATACATTACTCAGTACTCATTAAGTGTTCTCTTTAATCCCCATCACCTATTTCATCCATTCCCCCCCCCATCCCATACTTCCCCTCTAGTCACCATCAGTTTGTTGTCTGTGTAGTTAAGAGACTGTTTTTTGGTTTGTCTGTTTTTTTCCCCCTTTTTTTCATTTGTTTTGTTTCTTAAATTCCAAATATGAGTGAAGTAATATGTTATTTGTCTTTGGCTAAGTTATTACATTTAGCATTATACTTTCTAGATCCATCCATGTTGTTGCAAATGGCAAGATTTCACTCTTTTTTATGGTTGAATGATATTCCATTGTATATATGCACCACATCTTCTTCAGTAGACACTTGGGCTGCTTTCATAATTTGGCTATTGTAAATAATGCTGCAATAAACATAGGGGTGCATGTATCTTTTCAAATTAGTGTTTTTATATTCTTTGGGTAGTGGAATTACTGGGTCATATGGTAGTTCTATTTTTAATTTTTAAAAACTTTATTCTCAGACAGTGAGGGCATGCAAGCCGGGGAGGGGCAGAAAGAGAGAATTCCAAGCAAGCTCTGCACTGAAAGCACAGAGCCTGATGTGGGACTTGAACTCACAAAGTATGAGATCATGACCTGAGCTAAAGTTGGACACTTAACTGACTGAGCCTACCCAGGCGCCACATTTTTAATTTTTTTGTAGAATCTCCATATTATTTTCCAGAATGGTTGTACCAGTTCACATTCCCACAACAGTGCATAAAGGTTCCTTATTCTCTACATCCTTGCCAACACTTGTTTTTTCTTGTGTTTTTGATTTTAGCCCTTCTGACAGGTGTGAGGTGATATCTCATTGTGGTTTTGATTTGCATTTCTCTGATGATAAGTGATGTTGAACGTCTTTTCATATGTTTGTTGGCTATCTGTATGTCTTCTTTGGAGAAATGTCTGCTCATGTCTTCTATCCATTTTTAATTGGGTTATTTCGGTTCTTTGATGTTGAGTTGTAGAAGTTCTTTATATATTTTGGATACTAACCCTTTATCACCTTTATCAATTGCAGGTATCTTCTCCCATTCAGTAGGTTGTTTTAGTTTTGTTGGCTGTTTTCCTTTGCTACACAAGCTTTTGATGTTGATATAATCCCAATAGTTTATTTTTGGTTGTGTTTCCCTTGCTTCAGGACACATGTCTAGAAAAATATTGCTATGGCTGATGTCAAAGAAATTACTGCCGCTGCTCTTGCTGCTCTCCTCTAGGATTTTTATGGTTTCGGGTCTCACATTTAGGTCCTTAATCCATTTTGAGTTTGTTTTTGTGTATGGTGTAAGGAAGTGGTCTAATTTCATTCTTTTGCATGTAGTTGTCCAGTTTTCCCAACATCATTTGTTGAGGAGACTTTTTTCCCATTGTATATTCTTGGCTTGTTTGTCAAAGATTAATTGACCATATGACTGTGGGTTACTTCTGGGCTTTCTATTGTGTTCCATTGATCTATATGTCTGTTTTTGTGCCAGTACCATACTGTTTTCATTACTACAGCTTTGTAGTATAACTTGAAATTTGGGACTGTGAAACCTCCAGTTTTGTTTTTCTTTTTCAAGATTGCTTTGGCTATTTGAGATCTTTCGTGGTTCCAATGAATTTTAGGATTGTTCTAGTTATGTGAAAAATGCTTTGGTGTCTTGATAGAAATTACATGAAATCTGTATTGATTTGGGTAGTATGGATAGTTTAACAATATTTCTTGTTAATATTTAGGCACATTTGCTTACTCTGTCTTACACACACATACATGTATATACACATAGCACATACATAAAAAAAAATCATTTGAAAGCTCAGTCTGCATCTCCTAAAAATAAGGACATTCTCCCTCATAACTACATTTATAACACTAATAATAGTAATTATATTTTCAGATTTTCCCAACTGTGCAAATAATGCCTTGTATAAATAAGTTTTTCCCACAGCATCTAATCAAGGTTTATGCAGTGGGTTGCTTTTTTATTACCAGAAGCTGAATGTACATTTTTGATTCTTTTTTTTTTTTAAGTTTGTTTATTTATTTAGAGAGAGAGAAAGAGCGTGAGCAGAGAGGGGCCAGAGAGAGAGAGGGAGAGAGAGAATCCGAAGCAAGCTCCGTGTCATCAGCGCAGAGCCCGACTCAGGGCTCGATATTACAAACTGTAAGATCGTGACTTGGGCCAAAATCAAGAGTCGGACACTTGACTGACCGAGCCACCAAGGCTGCCCCATTTTTGATTCTTTTAATCCATTATCTCTCACTGGGATGAATTAGCTCTTAAAAAAATACTGGAGCTAGTATTATGGAGCTAGGAGAGGTCTCAGTCATGTCAGAGGCCTTGATTTGGATAAGGGCCAAATTATGCAAGATTTAATGTCATGTTAAAGATTTTGTGAATCATCATTGAAACAGTGGGAAGCTCTTAAAACAGATGTGATGTGTTCAAATTTGGATAGTTCATATAACATTAACTTTTGAGGCAAGATATTTTAGTATATCACAATTTGGTACAAAATGAGATAGCCTTGAACAAAACTGTAAAAAATAAATTTTTGAGACAATCTGGGAAAATCAAACGTGAAAAAAGTATGACATATATGATGGAATTATTCTTATATATGATAATGATAAAGAGATTCCATTAAAAATTCTTTACTTATTGAAGATCAATAAAATACAACATCTGAGATTTGCTTTAAAGTATATCAACAGGAAACAGTTAGGACTATATGAAATAAGAATGGCCATGTTTCAGTTGTTGAAACTAGATAGTTCATGGGTATGTAGGAGTGCATCATATACTTTGCTCTATTTTTATGTGTGTTTTGTGTCATAAGAGATAAAAAGCCATAACCATTGACACTCATTTTTTTACTTGAAAAATGAACTAGAAGGGTTAATTTACATATGAAAATTGTCTGGTATTCAAAACTTCTATTACTTTCCAGAGGAATTCTTTACATATAGTGTCGAGATATATATCAAAAAAACATTTCTAAATATTTGATTAGAAAAAAATTCTTAGCGAATATGTTTCTGAATCTCTTGAGAAGAACCCAGTATTTTAGAATATTAAGAAATGGTCTTGTTCTTACAGTATTTATTTAAAAACTGCAATCTTTTAACTATGGAAGAAAGCTAGCTATGACAATAGAAAAATTCTGTACAAATTACAAAACTTTTAATTCAAACAAACCACCACTCAGAGTTGTAGAACGCTGTTGTGGAGATTTCTTGCTTATCAATCAGCTATTGTGTAAATTATGTGTAATCTTCCCTATGAATACAGCATTAATGCATTACTAGTACTGCTTTACTATGATTCCAAGAAATATAAACAATGGCATCTCTTTTGATTTGAATCCAGCAGCTGCATTCTGGCCACAGGTGCTGGTAGTGGTCATTGAAGTGAAAATATGACAATGTTAGAAGGTAGCATTTGATTCTAAGAAAGGAAGTTAACAGATGACTTAGTGTCAAGGCCTTTGTCCTCTATATTAAGAATGTTTTCTTTTTCTTTTAAATGTTTCATTGATTATTTGAAAAGCCATCCATGTGGTCAAATAAGCAATTTTTAGCAGAGGTGCACATCAGAATGATCTGGGGAGCTTTTTCCATAATACCTTTGTTTGGACTCTGATCCAGACCTACTGAATCATAACTTTTGGGGCAGAGATACTTTAAAAGCCTTTTTAGATGGTTGTGATCTGAACCTTTACTCAAGGACTATTGCTCTAGCAGTGTCAGAATTCTTTTTTTAATATATATAAATAGATAGTAATAAAGCACAGTGATTTTCAGTCTTTGTTTTAAAATTTATTTTTAGTTTTATTTTTTTAAGATTTTATTTTTAAGTAATCTCTATACCCAACATGGGGCTTGAACTTACAACTCTGAGATGAAGAGTTGCATGTCCAACTGACTAAGCCAGGCAGGCAGGTGCCCCTCTCCTTGGTTTTTTAAACCTAATGCTTTTAGGTAAGGCTGTTTTCCACTGGCTGTCTATAACTCTATTCCTTATTCTGTCTCTCTAGAACAAGTAAATCATTTACATTTGTAGTGCATAGCCATTAAGGTGTTTTTACCAGGCAAGTGATGTGATAACCTTTGTATCTCACTTATTAGTAACAAAATTATTGTCATACCTTAGATCCATCTCAGTAACCCCCATTGTCATTATAGGACTTTGCTAGATAACCTGTTCCTGCCCCACCAAATGCTACGTTTTATTGTTATTGTAGTGTATTGACAATAGTCTTCCTAAGATACTTATTTCATCACTTTTACTTTTATACACAAAAATTCTCTGTCTTTACATTGCCTTTGAGGTACGCTTTGCTAAGGTCTTCTGATTTACTTCCTCTTGTGTCTTCTAATATTTTTTGTGTCGCCTAAACAATGCCATAGTTACCACTTGAACCTTTTACATGCAATGCTCTTTTCTTTCTTCTGTCTTAAAGTTAGGAAGCTTTATTTTTTTTGTACGAGTTTTGGTTTTTTGTACAGTTTATATTAATTGGAAAAATAATACAATACAAACATTTAAAATAAATTCACACTGCTAACAACTTAGTGTTTATGCTTTCAGACATTTTGTTTTGTTTATGCTAACATATATGTTTTTCTTGCATGAATGAGATCAGATTATACTAAGTCTGCTACACCTTGCCTTTTGTCACTTAATGATATTCATATTTCTTTTTCAGTACACAGAGATCTGCCTTACTCTTTAAATGGCTGCATACTCTTTAAATGGCAGTGTATTAATTATTGAATAATACTCTGAATAACCAGTTGCTTGATGGTTTTTTCACCTTTAGGTTTTTTTTTAATTTTTTAATTTTTTTAATTTTTTTTTTTTTAATGTTTATTTATTTTTGAGACAGGGAGAGACAGAGCATGAACAGGGGAGGATCAGAGAGAGGGAGACACAGAATCTGAAGCAGGCTCCAGGCTCCGAGCTGTCAGCACAGAGCCCGACGCGGGGCTCGAACTCACGCACTATGAGATCATGACCTGAGCCGAAGTCGGCTGCTTAACTGACTGAGCCACCCAGGCGCCCCTTAGTTTTTTTTTTTTTTTTTTAATATTTTTTTTCAACATTTTTTATTTATTTTTGGGACAGAGAGAGACAGAGCATGAACAGGGGAGGGGCAGAGAGAGAGGGAGACACAGAATCGGAAACAGGCTGCAGGCTCTGAGCCATCAGCCCAGAGCCTGACGCGGGGCTCGAACTCACGGACCACGAGATCGTGACCTGGCTGAAGTCGGACACTTAACCGACTGCGCCACCCAGGCGCCCCCTTAGTTTTTTTTTTTTAAAGAGCTTCCCTTTTTTAAAAAAAATTTTAATGTTTATTTATTTTTGAAAGAGAAAGAGCACAAGCAGGGGAGAGGCAGAGAGAGAGAGGGAGACCCAGAATCCAAAGCAGGCTCCAGGCTCTTAGCTGTTAACACAGAGCCCAATGTAGGGATCCACCCCCAAGAACTGCAAGATCATGACCTGAGCTGAAGTTGGATGCTTAACCGACTGAGAACCCAGGTGCTCCAAAGAGCTTCCCTTTGTACTTCTGGTATATTTGCTTTGTTGCATCTGTAGCATAAATAATTAAAAAGGATTATAATTGGGTCAAAAAATAATACACCTAAAATTTTAGAAAATATTTGGTTCAATAAGAGAAAAATGAGGGAGGACTAGTCTAACCAAACATTAGTGCTTTCTTTTCTTTTTTCTCTTTTCTTTTCTTTTCTTTTCTTTTCTTTTCTTTTCTTTTCTTTTCTTTTCCTTTCTTTTCCTGTCCTGTGTGTGTGTATGTATATCATCTTAAAGATTTGCCTATAGTACCTGCTACCAAAGAGTGGCAAGTTAGAAAGGTACTATGTAGAACAAATTCAAGAACAAATTCAACAACTTCAAGAACAATTAAAAAAAAATTTTTTTTTTAATGTTTTATTTATTTTTGAGACAGGGAGAGACAGAGCATGAACAGGGGAGGGTCAGAGAGAGGGAGACACAGAATCTGAAACAGGCTCCAGGCTCTGAGCTGTCAGCACAGAGCCCGATGCGGGGCTCGAACTCACGGACCACGAGATCATGACCTGAGCTGAAGTCGGCTGCTTAACCGACTGAGCCACCCAGCTGCCCCAAGAACAATTTTTTTATTAAATTTTTAAAAAAATTTTTTTTTCAACGTTTATTTATTTTTGGGACAGAGAGAGACAGAGCATGAACGGGGGAGGGGCAGAGAGAGAGGGAGACACGGAATCAGAAACAGGCTCCAGGCTCTGAGCCATCAGCCCAGAGCCTGACGCGGGGCTCGAACTCACGGATCGCGAGATCGTGACCTGGCTGAAGTCGGACGCTTAACCGACTGTGCCACCCAGGCGCCCCTATTAAATTTTTTTTTTAAATGTTAAGTAACTTTTTATTCTTAAGTAAATAATTTTAGATAGGAAATGGGTGTTTAATTTTGTTTAATGCCTCTTTATCATTTGAGACTGGCTTAGTCAGTTTGGGCTGCCATTATCAGAATACTATAGACTGAGTGGCTTAAACAACAAATATTTATTTCTCACAGTTCTGGAGGCTGGAAGTTCAAGATCAGAGTGTCAGCATTGGGTTCTTGATGAAGGCTTTCTTCCTGGTGTACAGAGAGAGAGAGAGAGCTCTGGTCCCTTCATCTCCTTATAAGGGAACTAATCCTGTCATGGGAGGCCACCCTAATCTAACCTAATCTAACCCTAAATACTTAATCTAACCCTAAATACCTCCCAATGGCCCCACCTCCAAATATGATGACTTTGGAGATGAGAGTTTCAACATATAAAATTTTGGGCAAATACAACATTCAATTTATAGCAGAGATTATCATGTTGCTTTTCTTTGGCTTATTATAGTAAATTAACTTAATGGTTTTTTAAATATTTAAATATTATTATAGTCCTATAAGTAATCTTCACTTGGTTATTATTTTTTAAAAGCTGGATCTTACTTGTTAATATTTTATTTATAATTTTACATTGATATTCATAAGTTATAATGAGCAGTTGTTCTGTCTTAGGTTTTGGTAATAGTGTTATATTGACTATGTTTTTAAGTTTATTCATTTTTGAGAGAGAAAGAGACAGAATGTGAGTGCGGGAGGGGCAGAGAAACAGGGAAACACAGAATCTGAAGCAGGCTCCAGGCTCTGAGCTGTCAGCACAGAGCCCGACACAGGGCTCAAACTCATGAGCTTTGAAATCATTACCTGAGCCGAAGTCAGACGCTTAACTGACTGAGTCACCCAGGTGCTCCTGTTATATAGACCTTTTTAAAAAGATGTTTATTTTGAGAGAGAGAGCATGGGGGAGGAGCAGAGAGAGAGGGAGAGAGGGAATTTTAAGCAGGCTCCGTGCCGTCAGCACAGAGTCTGATGTTGGGCTTGATCTCTTGAACCACAAGATCATGACCTGAGCCAAAACGAGGAGTTGGATGCTTCATTGACTAAGCCACTCAGGTGCCCCTATATTGACTTTTTAAAATGAAGAAACAAATCTGAAAAACCAAATGCCCACTTCTTCATGCTCTGGTGTAATTTGATTTTGAAATTCTTTGCTCTTGAAGTTGTTATGTAATTCACCTACATAGTACCTTTCTAACTTGCCACTCTTTGGTAGCAGGTACTATAGGCAGATACTTCCAAATAAGGTACATATTTCCAAATAAGGTCATAATAGATGTAATTAAGTTAAGATGAGGTCATACTGGAGTAGGTTGAGCCATTAATCCATTATAACTAGTGTCCTTATAAGAAGACAGAAGACGATGTGAGGATAGACACACAGGGAGAAGACAGCCATGTAGTGACAGAGGCAGAGATTAGGGTGATGTAGCTGCAAGCCCAGAGTTGATGGCCACCACCAGAAGCCAGGAAGAGGCAAGGAAGGATCCTCCCTTACAGGTTTCAGAGGGAGCATGGCCCTACCAACACCTTGTTTTCCGACTCTAGAACTGTGAGAGAATAAATTTGTTGTTTTAAGCCACCTAGTTTGTGGTAATTTATTATGGAAACCCTAGGAAACTAATACATTATATATTTCATTTGTGCTTTCAAATTTATTTTTGTCTGTTTCATTTTTTATTTTGTAATTGATGCCTTCTTTTTTTTACCTTGTTAATATTATTTTTAATATTATTTAACATTAATATTTATTAATAAATATTAATTTAAATATGAATATTAAATATTATTAAAATATTATTTAATATTTTATTATTAATAATAAGTATTATTAATAATATTTATTTTTTACCTACCTCCCCAAATTAGTTCTTGAGTTGTTCAATTCTGTTTTTTTTTTTAAATTTTTAATATTTATTTATTTTTAAGAGAGATAGTGTTTACCAGTAAGAAAAGAAAGCATATGTTCAGGAATGCCTGGGTGGCTCAATCAATTAAGCATCTGACTCTTGATTTCTGCTCAGGTTATGATCTCATCATTCTTGAGTTCGAGCCTGACATCAGGCTCTGTGCTGACAGCATGGAGCCTGCTTGAGATTCTTTCTCTCCCTCTCTCTCTGTCCCTCCCCCTCACGTGAGCATCCATGTGCTAGCTCTCTCCCTCCCTCTCTCTCTCTCTCTCTCTCTCTCTCTCTCTGTCTTAAAATAAAATAAACTTAAAAAAAAAGAAAGCATATGTCCACAAAAATACTTGTACATGAATATTTATAGCAGCTTTATTTGTAATAGCTGAAAACTAGAAACAGTCTAAATGTCCATCACTAAGTAAGTAGATAAATAAATTGGTATATCCTTAAAACAGGAGTGCCTGGGTGGCTCTGTGTTAAGCATCCAGCTCTTGATTTTGGCTCAAGTCATGATCTCATGGTCATGATCTCACAGTTGTGAGACTGAGCCCCACGTTGGGCTCTGCACTGAGCATGGAGCCTGCTTTGGATTCTCTCTCTCCCTCTCTCTCTCTACCCCTCCCTCGCTTGCACTCTTTCTCAAAATAAATAAACATTAAAAAAATACTATTCAGTAATGAAAAGGAATGAACTATTCATACATACTACTACATGGATGAATCAAGTATGCTAAGTAGAAGAGCCTAAATCAAAAAGAGTACATATTATATTAATCCATTTATATAAAATTATTGGAAATTTAAATTATTGTATAGTGACAGGAACTGCTTTGGGAAGGGAGGGGCAGCAGGCAGAGATTATAAAGGGGCAGGAGGAAGTTTTAGTAGTGATGTGTTTATTGACTGTGATGATGGCTTCATGTGTGTATGCATATGTCAAAAGTGATCAAATTGTACAGCTTAAATATGTGCAGTTTATTGTATGTCAGTTATACCTCAATAAAGCTATAAAAAAAAAAACCCACCCAAGTTAGTCTGTGAGGCTCTCACTACTATTATTCCCTAATCTCCATCAGTGAGGATCTCTGACTGCTTTTCTCTTGTCATAGGCAAGTGATTCTTGTTGGTCTGGTTGTTTACAATATTTCTGTCAGTCCCTTGGCATCCAGTGGTACTTGCAGCCTCTTCCTTTAGAAGTTTCCTCATTCTAGGTTATAAAACAAGCTCAAGACAGCTCTCAAGTGGCTCACACTTTTTACATGGGAAACACTCACCTGGCCAGCTATCAGTGAGTGCAGCTACTTTGTAATCATAGTCTTCTACTCTGCTGTCATGGATCACTTCAAATGCTAGTCTTCAGGTTCTTCAGGTAGAGGTCAGATAACCGGTCCACAGAGTCCCTAATCCCCAAGAGACAGATATTGAGCTTTCAGAGTGGTGTCCTTGAAGTCCACCCTTACTAGGCTAGAGGTAAGGGTAAAGGGGTAAAGCACCAATCCATCCCTCTGATTTGAGAATGGTATTGACAACTCTCTCTAAAGAAATCCCTTCTTCCCAATTTCCATCTCCTCATTACATCTCTCCAAATGCTCTCCACCTCCACTCTTTTTAAAAATAATTGGAGGTGGGTGATGAGCTAAGTATTGTAAAATTGCTTCCCCCCCGCTTCTCCCTCTGTTGCAGATCTTGTCCATGTGGTCTAACACTTCATTTTGGGTAGTGGGAGTATTAACAATAGTGCCTTGGAGCCCTCAGTTGAGATTGAGACAGAGTTTATGTGGGTATCATGTTATATGCTGTTAGTAGGACTTTCTGGAAGTCTGATTTAATTTAAAAACATGCACTTTGCTTGAGATTAGTAAAATTGTGGGAGCTTCACTTTTCATTTTGTCCTTATTTCATGGTACTGGACATACATTCTTATCTATGGTATGGGATTGTAGCTGTTCCCTAGTTTTATTATTGGTGGAATTTCCTATAATAATTGTTTCTTTTCTTTTATTCATGTTTGTAAACTTCAGGGAAGTAAGTAAACATGCCCTTACTGGTTCTCCTTCCCCTGCCTTCCTATTAAATACTGAAGTCTCCTTGTTAAAATAGTCATCTGATTATTCCAGTCCTCACAGACTTTAGTCTTCCCTAAACTTCTGTAGAATTTATTTCTTAGTAATAACTGGTGTTTATATTTATTGTTTTATTCTTTTGTATTTAATTTGTTTCAAATACTTCAGTGGAATTTGTTTTCTCTATTTTTATTTTTAATTTGTTATGTAAACAATGATTACTTTTGAGAGAGAGAGAGAGAGAGAGAGAGAGAGAGAGCGCGCGCGCATGCATGTGTGAGCAGGGAAGGCACAGAGAGAGAGGGAGAGAGAATCCCAAACAGGCTTCATGCTGTCAGCACTGAACCCAGTGTGGGGCTCAATCCCATGAACCTATGAGATCACAGCCTGAGCTGAAATCAAGAGTCAGATGCTTAACTGACTGAGTCACCCAGGCACCCCTGTTTTCTCTGCTTTTAAAATGGAAGAATTAAAATGGATTACCTTTGGTATCTGGAGCTCAGATATTTTAGGAATCTCAAAACTCTTTTGGGAGAAGTAGGGTAAGTGATATTATTTGGAATTTCATAAGTAATGAATAAGTCAGATTTCAAGTGGTTGGCCAGTATGACATGGCAATGTCATGATGGTAAAGTAATGATGGTAAAGGATTAGAACACAGGATATATCAACTCCATTCTTTTGCCTGACTTCTTAGTTTGCTTTCCACCAAGACATGTCAGCCTCCCTTTCTTTCCCATAGTTGGTTTATTATTACTAATCAGAGTAGTAGGTAACTCAGGAATAGGGTTATATTTGTTAAAAGTCTTATTTACTAAAGTTTTTTTTGTTTTATATTCTTTTTATATTGCTTTTATTGTTTTATATTCTCTATATCATGCAGTGGGTGAGTTATCAAAGTAATAAATTGATCAGAAATGAGCACAATACCAGTAAATTTACTTGAGCCCCAAGCTAATTGCCTAATTTTGTGTGTTTCTTTCTGCTCTTTGGTTTTAACTGCATAGGCTGCAAAAATGTAATTTGAATAATGGAAAAAGGAGTTTTGGGGTAAGTTGCCTGTGTTAAGGAGCATTATCTGTCTCCACAAAAGTTCCTATGACAAAGACATGACTGGAAACTAAGTGAAACATTTAGCATATAAAAATGTTGTTAAAACAGGAAGGAAAGCAATGGGAAGTAATGTAGTTCGCTCTGCCTGCGCTAGTGCTAGTCGGCCGATAACACTCTGAATCACAGGGAAACCACCAGCGTGATAAGATTTAGTATGGCAAACATAATTAAGAAGTCATTGATTTTGATCATGAGTCTCTCAAAGACTCTAAAAGAGTTACTCTAAAAGAGTAACCAAATGCCTAAAAGAAGGAAAAGCAATAATCGTGACCCTCTTTGCCCCCAAATTAACAATGTGTAACCCAGAAATCATTCCAGATGGTTCATGACTGAGAAGATTTTCATGATTTTTCTATCATAATTCATTTTAGACTTAGTGAGATTCCTCTTACGGATATATTTTTGTGGCATGACTACATTTTTTCTTTTTCTTTGTTTTTCTGGTCAAACAAACATGTTAATTTGTGAGGCAAATTTAGTATTTCAAAGTTAAGTAGTAAGTCACATTTTTGGGTACTGAGTGGAACAGCATTCTTTTTTTTTTTTTTTTTTTTTTAATATTTCTATCCACGGTCCTCAACTCTTGAGTTTATGCCTGTGTAATTCTTTCGGCTGTTTATTTGGCAATGTCTCTGGTCTTCCTTGAGAAGTTTAGCTTGTTGAATATGGTCACAGGTAAATACATTTTTAAATTGTATTCCTATATGCCATTTTCAGCTTATAATACTAAGGTCTGATTACATGTAAGGCAGATAAAATGAAAATTAAATAATAAAAAAAGGGCTTTGAACATGTTTATACATCAAATAAAGCTAGTAACTTTCCTGTATGCTAGTAAGTAGACAGAAATAAAAACATTAGGGGCGCCTGGGTGCTCAGTCTGTTAAGCATCCGACTTAGGCTCAGGTCATGATTTCAAGGTTCATGAGTTCAAGCCCTGCTGTCAGCAGGCTGTCAGCACAAAACCCACTTCGGATCCTCTGTCCCCTCCTCTCTCTGTCCCTCCCCTGCTCATTCTCTCTCTCTCTCTCTCTCAAAATAAATAAACTTTAAAAATTACATTAAGGGGTGGAAAATCCCATTTAAATTAGTAACAGATATAAAATAAATAGAAATGAAGTTAACAAAATATATGGGGCTTTATAAAACTTGAGCAAAATGGAAGATATAACTAAGGAATCATATCTGTTGATTGAAGACTCAACATTGTGAAAGTATAAATTCTTCCTAAATTAATTTATAAATTTAAATGTAATATTGTCCTAAAGTCCAGGAAACCTAAGAACAAATGTGTGAGAGTAGCCAACAAAACTTTGAAAAATAACAGCATTGAGTAGTGTCCCCTATTAGATTTTAAAATGTATTATGGAATACTGAGATCAAAAGAATGTGGTATTGAGCCCAGAACTGACTGATGAAAGGAACAGAATTTTTTAAAAATCCAGAGAGAGAGACTCAGATATATGTAAGAGTTTAGAGTATGACAAAAGTGATCTTTCAAATCCATGGGAAACGGATGGTTCCCTGCGAAATAACAAGGGACAGCTGGCTTACTATTTGGCAAAAAACAAGGTAGGTAGGATGCCATACACTTCTCCAGAGTAGATTTTTAGGTGGAGTAATGATTTGGATGTTAAAATTGAAGCTATGAAGTACTAATGGAAAACATTTATGAGATATATATAAACTTTGGGATTAGGACAATCTTTCTGAGGATGACAACAAAGACAAAACCTTAAAACAGGTTTGACTGTATAAAAAGATTACTCCCCCTCCCCCAACCAATAAAGAAAGATGGGAAAATATTTGGAATATGTAAAGGAAATTTCAAATCCTATGTATTTAGAGAACTCTTAAAAATGTCTTGCCAGGAACTCCTGGGTTGGTAAACGTGTGGAGATTTGGGGAGAGTGGCATGCGCAGCGTGTGGAAGCTCTGTGCCCTTTCCCACTTACTTGCCCTATACATCTCTTCTCCCTGGCTGTTGTGAGTTAAATACATGTCCCCTAGATAGTGGGTAGTGGGTATGCCCCTGCTAGTATGTATTCTTTTTAGATAAGACCTGAAACAATTGTGTATAACTAGATTCAAGAATGTGTTTGCTTAAAAAGTCCCCTTCTAAAAGTCATAATCTTAACACTTAGCTCCAATATCTGAAAATGTCCATTATCAACCTCTGAGCTCTAAAAATACACTCTAATATAAAAATTCTTCCCCATCCTGTCATCAAAAGAGGGCACTCTTTGGCTATTTAAATAAATCCAAAATAAATGTACTAGAAAAAAAAAAAAAAAGTCTTGCAGTTCCATTATGAAATGTCCAGAATAGATCAATCTACTGAGACTGAAAGTAGATTAGTGGTTGCCTAGACCTGGGAACAGGGCGGGGGGGGGGGGAATGGGAAGTGACTGCTCATGGGTATGAGTGTTTTTTTGGGGGTGATGTAAATGTTCTAAAATTAGATTGTGATGGGTACATAACTCTGAATATACTAAAAATTATCAAATTTTGTACTTTTTTTTTCAAAAAAAGTTTTTAAAATGTTTATTCTTTTTTTTTTTTTTTTCAACGTTTATTTATTTTTGGGACAGAGAGAGACAGAGCATGAACGGGGGAGGGGCAGAGAGAGAGGGAGACACAGAATCGGAAACAGGCTCCAGGCTCCGAGCCATCAGCCCAGAGCCCGACGCGGGGCTCGGACTCCTGGACCGTGAGATCGTGACCTGGCTGAAGTCGGACGCTTAACCGACTGCGCCACCCAGGCGCCCCTTAAATGTTTATTCTTGAGAGAGAGAGAGACAGAGTCAGAGTGCAAGTGGGGGAGGGGCAGAGAGAGAGGGAATCACAATCTGAAGCAGGCTCCAGGCTCCTAGCTCGGAGCTGTCAGCACAGAGCCCCACAGGGGGCTCCAACCCCTGAACTGTGAGATCATGACCTGAGCTCAAGTCAGATGTTTAACCCACTGAGCCACCTGGGTGCCTCTCAAATTCTGCACCTTAAATGAGTATGGTATTTGAATTATATCTCAATAAAACTGGTAAATTTTTTATTGCAAACCTACGTCAATAGAAAATAGGCTAATATCATAAATAGGCATGTGAAAATAAGAGAAACGTGTATGGCAAATCTAATTTTTTCCCATTTTGTATTAATTAAATGGGAATTTAAATCAACACTGAGATGCCATTATTTTAAATCTTCCAGTTGACAAAGACAAAAGTGCTTAATACACAGAATATAAAGAGATATACTCCTATGTAGCTGGTGCGAGTATAAATTGATTCAGCCTTTGTGGGAGGGGGCTAGGAGGATAGATAACACATATAATATATATACATATATATATATATATATATAGTTGTCATATATATATATATAATATAATGTTATATATATATATATAAAACAAAAAAAATCCCTTAAAATATTTATAGTCATAAAACATTTGTTTCAACAATTCCATTTTTAGAAATTTACCGAAAGTTTTTTTTCCCACTTAATAGTCTGTTGCAAGGGGGGCATCTCACTGGCTCAGTCAGAAGAATGTGTGGCTTTTGATCTTGGGGTCGTGAGTTTGAGCCCCATGTGGGGTGTAGAAATTGCTTAAATAAAACTTAAAAAAAAATCTATTGCAAGTATCTCCATCTTATATAATGTTTCAATAATTTGAATAGTTCCATACATATACATGATGAAGGGGTAATATTCCCTACAAAACACTTATATAAGAATTAATGTTTTTATATGGATTTTTGTTTATCCCTTGATTGCTCAGAAATTATTAAAAACAACAATTTTTAGGGTGGGTTTCAGGCAGACTGAGAAACACCATTGAAGAACAAGTTAATTGCAAATTGCAAGATATTGTAATTTCTTGCTTTTGGAAGAAAGTTCAACCTCTTAATCCTTTAAGCTATGTTTTGGAGTTTAATAAAAAAAGTTTTTTTAAATTTATTTATTTTTGAAAGAGAGAGAGAGAGAGAGACAGAGAGACAGAGTGCAAGCAGGGGAGGGACAGAGAGAGAGGGAGACACAGAATCTGAAGCAGGCTCCATAGGACTTGAACTCACGAGCGGCAAGATCATGACCTGAGCCGAAGTCGGCTGCTTAACCCAACTGAGCCATCCTGCGCACCTCTATGGAGTTGTGGAGTTTTGATGGTGAACAAGACTCAATCTCTGTTTGGTGGAGTAAATGGACACTTAAATTACAGTGTGCTGATACAATTAAAATTAATCTTAGGAACATGTAAAAAAGTTCTCCGTCTTGCATGGGCAAGTAAGGCTTCCCAAGGTGTGGAATGTTTATGCTGTAAATGTTCTAAAATTAGATTGTGATGGGTACATCACTCCTAATGTGAAGGAAAACTTGGGAATTACCAAGGTGAAGAGGAGTTTAAAAGAAGGTCTTCTGGCACAGAACTGCATGTGCAAAGGCCCAAATGTAGGTGA
This sequence comes from Prionailurus viverrinus, assembly GCF_022837055.1. Taxonomy (NCBI): domain Eukaryota; kingdom Metazoa; phylum Chordata; class Mammalia; order Carnivora; family Felidae; genus Prionailurus; species Prionailurus viverrinus. Next base: position 86,226,149 of record NC_062569.1, on the reverse strand, counting down.
AAATGTAGAATGTTGAAGATGGGGGCATAAGTTAGGGCCAGATCCTGGGCCTTTTGAGTCACATTAAGGATTTTATCCTGAGGATAGTAAAGAGCCATTGAAAAATGTTAAGTAGGAGGTTAGTGTATCTTGGTCATACTTTTGCTTGTTAAAGAACATGTTGATTGCAGTGTGTTGATGCAATTAACTTTATCGGAACAAGATGTTCCTTTAGAAGGTGGTTTTTGCAATTCAGGTGAGAGGAAATGATGGTCTCTTCTAGGGTAATTAGTGGAGATAGAAGTGGGATAGCATCAAGGTATCTAGGAGGTAGAATGCTAGGACGTTGTGTTTGCTTGGATATGAGGGATGAGGAAGAAAGAGTCCAGGATGATGTCTAGATTTATGTCTTGATCAACTGTGGGAATATTGTTGCTACTCACTGAAATAGAGCAGATTTGGTGGAGAAGATAATACCCATTTTTTATTTAGTCATGGTCCATTCAGACAGAGATGTTCAATAGGCAGTCTGAAGCTCTGACTGATATGAGCTGGAGATAAAGATGTGAGATCTTGATATTTATTTCCTTGAGGGAAAATTGGTTTTGTAGTTTGGGACAATTTCCTTTTGCATTTTATGACATATATGTTAAGCTTATGCTGAGAGAGCTGCTTGCCAAATAACAGGCTTTCTCAAAGTGCTTTTGTTGAATATGTTTTTACGTTCTGCATTATAATTGTGAAATTGTGAGATTCAACCTAATTGATACTTGTTTTTTTAGTTTCTTTTCACAGTTTTCATGGCATTTGGAAATCCATTGTAAGAAAATTCTTTATTGTATTTATCCCTTCTGTGGATAGACATTTAAATTGTTTCCTTTTTTTCCCCCCTCAGTGCTACTGTGTTGATGTTGTCACTGTGAAATTTCCTGTGCATGTCTCTGCACAAGTGTGAGAGCTAGGGAGTAGAACTACTAGGTGGAAGGGGATATGTATCTTCAATTTTATCAGATATTGTCAAATTGCTTTCTATAAAGGGGTTATATTGATGTATACTCTCACCAGCTATGTATGGGGACTGTATGTGTTATATCCTCTCCTATGTTTGGTATTGTCAGACTGTAATACTTTCCCGGTCTGATGGGTGTGAAATGGTATCTTGTGATTTTAAATTTGTTTAATTAATTGCTAATGAAGTTGGGCATCTTTTCACGTTGATTGTTCATTGATGTTTCTTCTATAAGTTACCTATTCATATTTCCCCCCCTTATTTTCTATTGGCTCACTTGTCTTTTTGTGGTTGTTGTTGTTGTAGAATTTTTGTATAAATGAACTAATCCTTTGTCAGTGAAAATCTCTCTGCCCAATATGTAGTTTGTCTTCACTTTATTTTTTTTTTCATCTTAAAATTTCACCTTATTTTGCACATATATCTTTTACACTTATTGCACATATATCTTTTTCTTTAAAGGTTTTTTATTTTTAAGCAACCTTTCCACCCGGTTTGGGGCTTGAACTCACAACCCCAAGATCAAGAGACTCATGCTCTACTGACTGAGCCAGCCATATATATAAAAATTTTTTAAAGTTATTTTTATCTTTCATACATAGAAAAAAAATTTTTTTTAGCATACATAGACAAATTTAATCAATGGTACTGAATGATCATACATTTGAAAATATTTTATAGCCATAAATGATGATACACATCAGCAAATGTGTATTTTTTTTTTTCCTGTTTTGAGAGAGAATGAACACATGCAAGTGGGGAAGGGGCAGAGAGAGAGAGGAAGAGAGAGGGAGAAAAAGGGTCCCAAGCAGGCTCTGTGCTGGTATTGTAGAGCCTGACTCTGGGTTTGAGCTCACGAACAACGAAATCATGACCTGAGCCGAAATCAAGAGTCTGATGCTTAACTGGTGGACCACCCAGGCACCCCTGTATGTATTCTTTTTAATAGACTTTATTTTTCAGAGTAGTTTTGGGTTCACAGCAAACTTGAGCAGAAAGTAGAGAATTCCCATGTTATCTCTGTCCCACATGCTTACAATCTCCTCACTTATCTACATCAGACATCACAGTATGGCACATTTGTTGCAATTGAGGAACCTGAATTGATACATCATTATCACTCAAAGTCCATGGGTTACATTAGGGTTCACTGTTGGTGTTGTTCATTCTGTGGGTTTGGACAAATGTATAATGACAGCCACTCACCGTCATACTAACATGCAGAATAGTTTCACTGCCCTCAGAATCCTCTGGGCTCTGCCAATTCATCCCTCCCTTCTTAGCCCCTGATGTTCTTAATGTCTGCATAGTTTTGCCAGAATGTCATATAGTTGAAATCATACAACGTATAACCTTTTCATATTGGCTTCTTTCACTTAGTATATACTTAAGTTTCTTCTACATCTTTTCATGGCTTCATAGCTCATTCCTTTTTAGCTCTTTTGAATAATATCCCACTTTCTAGATATACCACAGTTTATCCATTCACCTACTGAAGGACATCTTGGATGCTTGGATGTTTTGTCAGTTAAGAATAAAGCTGCTGTAAATATCCCTGTGTACATTTTTGTGTAGACCTAAGCTTTCAAGTCATTTGGGTAAATGTCAATGAGCACAATTGCTGGATTGTATGTGAAGAGTATTTTTAGTTTTTCAGGGCACCTGGGTGGCTTAGTCATTTGAGCATCTGACTCTTGATTTTGGCTCATATTGTGATCCCAGGGTTGTGGGATCCAGCCCCGTGTCAGGCTCTGTGCTGAGCATGGAGCCTGCTTAAGATTCCCTCCCTCCCTCTCTCCCTCTCTCTCTCCCTCCTTCGCTTCCCACCCCCCACTCTGCCCCCTCCCTGCTCACGCTTTCTCTTTCAAAGGGAAAAAAAAAAAGAAACAAAAAGAAAAAGGAAAGAAAAGAGTATGTTTAGTTTTATAAGAAAGCCCCAAAATGTCTTCCAGAGTGGCCACTTTGCATTCATACCAGCAATGAATGAGAGTTCCTGTTGCTCCACATTCTTACCAGCACTTGTTGGTATTTTAGATTTGGGCCATTTTAATAGGTATATAGTGATATCACATTGTTTTGATTTGTATTTCCCTAATGATTTGATGATATTCCTTAATGTTGCGATGTAGAGCATCTTTTTATATGCTTGTTTGCCATCTGTATATCTTCTGTAGTGAGATATTCAGACCTTAGGTCCATTTTTCAAATCAAATTGTTTGCTTTTTCATTGTTGAGTTTTAAGAATTCTCTGTATATTTTGAATAACAACCCTTTATTAGATATGTGCTTTGCAAATATTTCCTCCCAGTCTGTGGCTTTTCAACCTCTTAAGCAGCATTTACTTTTACATAAATATCAGGCATTTTTGTTTGTGTACTGTAATTTTCTAATTAATTGATTAGTGTTCTAACATAAGAAATCAAGATTGTGGTATGTCCCACCAAATAAGATAAGCCAGAATCAATAAAATTTTGAACCGAAAAACACTCCCAACCAAAAAATTATAAAAAGAACAAATCTTCTGTGCTTTAATGTCTAAATTTAAATATATATTTAATATATACTAAAAGCAATTTATATATTATATATAAAGCAATTTAATATATATTATATTAAAACTCATGTATAAAACTTTCTTCTATGGAATATAACAAATCACATTTATTATTTTCTTCACTTTATATTGTTCAGGCAATTTCTTTCCATTCCTCAGTATATTTCAAACATATTTTTTTGTTAAATATTAATATTTGAACCCCTTTCATCACTTTGTATCCCCATATTCCACTTTAAAAAAGTGCTTTAGGGGCGCCTGGGTGGCTCAGTCAGTTGAGCATCTGACTTTGGCTTGGGTCATGATCTCGGGGTTTGTGAGTTTGAGCCCCACATCGGACTCATTGCTGTCAGCACAGAGCCTGCTTTGGATTCTCTGTCCCCCTCTCTCTGTCCCTGTCCCGCACGTGCACACACGCACACACACACAATTCTCTCTCTCTCAAAAATAAACATTGAAAAAAAAGTGCTTTACACCATCTAATACAATATGTATACATATTTTATATCTTTATTGTCTTAACCCCATATAGTTCCATGAAAGCAGAGACTTGTTCATTTTGTTTACTATTATATTCTAAGTCTCTTATACAATGTCTGGCATAAATGTTAAAGAAATATTTGTTGAACGAATAAGAAATATTACTTATTTATACAAACTATAAAATTTTTTCTCGATGTTTATTTTTGAGAGAGAGAGAGAGAGGGAGAGAGAGAGAGCAGAGTGTGAGCTGGGGAGGGGCAGAGAGAGAGGGAGACACAGAATCTGAAGCAGGTTCCAGGCTCTGAGCTGTCAGCACAGAGCCCGACACTGGGGCTCGAACTCAGGGTCTGTGAGATCATGACACGAGATGAAGTCAGACGCTCAACCAACTGAGCCACCCAGGCACACCTACAAGCTATTTTTAAAAAGCTATTGCTGATTTCAGTGGAGTAGAATAGAGAGCCCAGAAATAAACCCACGATTATATGGTAAATTAAGCTTCAACAAAGAAGGGAAGAATGTACAATGGGAAAAAAGTCTCCTCAACTGGGGAGACTGCTGAGAAAACTGGACAATTACATGCAAAAGAATGAAACTTGGACCACTTTCTTACACCATACACAAAAATAAACACAGAGTGGATCAAGGACCTAAATGTGAGAACTGAAACCATAAAAATCCTAGAAGAGAGCACAGGTAGTAATTTCTTTGACATCGGCCATAGCAACATTTTTCTAAACATGTGTCCTGAAGCAAGGGAAACACAACCGAAAATAAACTATTGGGGTTACATCAACATCAAAAGCTTCTGCACAGCAAAGGAAACAACCAATAAAACTAAAAGACAACTTACTGAATGGGAGAAGATATCTGCAATTAACATATCTGATAAAGGGTTAGTATCCAAAATATATAAGGAATTTCTACAAGTCAACATCAAAGAACCCAAATAATCCAATTAAAAATGGATAGAAGACATGAGCAGACATTTCTCCAAAGAAGACATACATATGGCCAACAAACACATGAAAAGGAGCTCAACATCACTTATCATCAGGGAAATGCAAATCAAAACCACAATGAGATATCACCTCATACCTGTGAGAAGGACTAAAATCAAAAACACAAGAAAAAACAAGTGTTGGAGAGGATGTGGAGAAAAAGGTTTTGTGCACTGTCGGCGGGAATATGAACTAGTGCAGCCACTCTGGAGAGAATAGTATGGAGGTTCCTCAAAAATTGAAAATAAATCTACCTGGGGTGCCTGGGTGGCTCAGTTGGTTAAGTAAGCATCCAACTCTTGATTTCAGCTCAGGTCATGATCTCACAGTTCATGAATTCAAGCCCCACATCAGTCTTCATGGTGACAGTGCAGAGCCTGCTTGGGATCTCTCTCTCCCTCTCTCTGCCTCTCGTCTCTCTCTCTCAAAATAAATAAACTTAAAAAAATAGAAAATAGAAATAGATTAAAAAAATAGATCTACCATATGATCCATTAATTCTACTGGGTATTTACCTGAATAATATAAAAACACTAATTCAAAAAGATATATGCACTCTTGTCTTTACTGGAGTATTATTTACAACAGCCAAATTATGCAAGCAGCCCAAGTGTTTGCTGGAAGATGAATGGATAAAGATATGGTGTATATATATATATACACATACGTATATATACGTGTGTATATATACATATATGTACATATATATATACATGTATATATACATATATATACATACGTATATGTGTGTGTGTGTGTGTATATATATATATATATATACACACACACACACACACACACAATGGAATATTATTCAACCATAAAAAGAATGAAATCTTGTGATTTACAACTACATGGAGGGATCTAGAGGGTATAATGCTAAGCAAAATAAATCAGAGAAAGACAGGTACCATATGATTTCACTCGTGTGTGTGAATTTAAGAATCAAAACAAAGAAAAAAAGAGACAAACCAAAAAACAGAGTCTTAACTAGAGAAGAAGCTGGTGGTTACCAGAGGGAGTTGGTGGTGGGGGCATATGGGTGAAATAGGTGGAGGGGATTAAGAGTACACTTATGTTGGTGAGCACTGAGTAATGTATAAAATTGCTAAATCTCTGTTGTACATCAGACACTAACACTGTATGTTAAGTGTACTGGAATTAAATAATATGTGATGTGAAAATTATATAAAATTCAAACTTGTTTCCATAAAGTTACATTGGAACATAAAAAAAAAATTACTGCCGATTTCAAGAGTTGTTATAGTCTTACTTTTGTTATTATCTCCAAGATTGATTTTATAATTACTGCTGATTTCAGACAGTTGTTATGGTCTTAATTTGTTGTTCTCAGGATTAATTTTACAAAGACTTCATATGCTGAAAAGGGCTCAAATCTCTGCTCATTACTAACTGCTATTCAGAATTTCAAATTTTGTATTCTGAGCAAAAGTTATGCTACTTAGTAGAGTATGCTGATTTTCATTTTTAAGTTACGCATAGATTCTTAAGTAGTTAACCAGCAGGTTTATGTAGTATATGATATAATCCTTTACCATCAAGACCCAGCTTTAAAACATTTTGACCTCCACTATGAGTTTTAATGCAACATAATTATGTTAAGCATCTCTAAATCTCTCAATGGTTTGACTTAGAAATTTCTCTGAAATTGCTCAGTATTAGGAATATACCAGTCACAGACAAAAAATTAAAGATTAGAGATTACCAAGGAAATAGCTAAATAAAGTGTGTGATGTCTTTTGATGTGAAGAAATCCTTACTTTTATTTTCCATTTTTTATGGTGGTAAAGTATATATAACATAAAATGTACTATTTTTAAGTGCACAGGTCAGTAGTATTAAAGTGCATGTATATTGTACACCTATTATCACTGTCCATCTCCAGAACTCTTTTCATCTTGCAAAAGCGAAACTCCATACCCGTCAAACAATAGCCATTCCCACCGTATGCCTTTTGTTTTTCATTGGACACTGTGGTTTTTGTTCCTAGTCTTGTCTATATGATGGACAAGATGTACGTGCTACTTTAACACTTGCCACTGGGAATGACTTTACCCTTCAGGAATGTGGTTTTATTCCTGCAGCTTTAAATAATATAGCCTATCAGAATATGACACAACTCCATATTCATACAGTAAATACATCTATTTAATGTTAGGCTGTTTCCTTAAGAAACATGCTTTTTTTCTTCAGCAATGTTGGGCACAGTAATAATAGTTTAAAGTAGTCACTAGAATTTTAAAACTAGGTGATTTCTGTTTCCAACTCACTGACATACATATGATTTCTTATTTTAAAATGTGTGTTTTATATAAGAAAAAGTTCACGTTTGTGTGTTACAATGTATTTTTATTTTGACTTTGAGGGTAGTGACTTTCCCTGTGGCTGATTGCATCCTAGAGTCACCCAGGAGCTTATTAAAATGACACATTTCTCAACTGTGAAGATTGAAATTATGTCAGAGTGAGCGGGGCTGGGATCTAGGAGTCTGTATTTCGACATGCTCATTATTTGGTCAGGTATAGGTGTGGGTACCATTATCCCAGGAGACGTTTTTACTGGCATCTTTATATATTCTGGACTTTAGTGTATATCATATCCACATATATTTCCATTCCTAGGCATTAAGCTCAAAAAAGACTTGTCAGCAGTTATTTTGAGGCTCAGTAGGATCCTTTCATAAGACAGGTTGTTAGACACAGATTTAGATATGGTACATGGCCTCACATGGGACAAATAAGATTTAAGCCAGTTCTTAAGTCTGTAAAAGTTTAAGTAGTAGTTTGTGTTTCTTTCCCCTTGAATTGTGTTAAACACAAAATATTTTGAACTTGCACAGGTGTTTGAGTTTATACTTACTTGTAAGTGTCACATTTGCAGTTCTCTGAAGGTAAATTCATTCTCATTATACATCTTGGTTTATTTAATTCTCTCAGTTAAGTCACCTAATGTCTTTGAATATTTTCCCGTTATTTAGTTGGGAACATTAGGTATTACCAAGAATGTGCAACTAAGATGTTCTAAGTCCACAGGTGTTTAATGAGGATCCACTGTTTTCTGTAGTCCTTTCTTATCCCTTGTAAATCAGTGGATTAGATCTCTTGATGAACCAAGGAGTAGGAAAATGCTCAGCTTAAATGTACGTATTCCTGAAGTTGTCCAGTCTCTCACTTAAGTCGTAGTCTTTTTCAGAGTGTAAGGACGGTTACATGCAAGAATGGTGACTTGCTGATGGACAATAAAATTTGAAGTATAAAGGTTCTTGGCTTCCCAGCAGTATAGTTAATAGGATTGGATTAAGGTTACCATAGCCAGATTATTCACATGAAGATAACCCAGACTTCCACTTTGGTTTACTGCTGAAAAACAGGATTGGTGTATTTGTGGGACAGAATTATAACCCATCCCTAAAGAGTGAATGAAATTAATTTGAAATGGTTAAAGTTTTGTGTATATGTGTTGTTTTTAATTTTGAGAACTTATCAGCAAAGGATAACATAGCTGTGGCTGTATAAATGAATCATAGAGTTGGAATGAAATCAATCCTCATTTTATAGAAAGACAAATACAGATTTTGATCTGTGTGTTGTCTCATGAGGAGTTAGAGCTACATTAGTGGTTCTTGAATTTATAGGAGTTAGATTGTGTTTAATATTATGAATGGCAGTAGAACTTTTGCCCCAGCCTTCCTGAGAAAGAATGTGAAGATTTCTTTTTTGTCTAATTAATAACCTTTATCTTCCAGGAAGAGAGATTGAGAATGGAGAGGGAAAGGGGGGACCTACCTACTTGTCTTCCTTGGTGATTGTTAAAATGCGTTTTCAGTTTCTACTTGGGAATTTTTTTTCTCGTTTTAGTTTCATGTGCCTTATATTCCTAGAAAATTTTCTATACTTCTACTTTAAAATATTAAATTAATCTTTTCTGTAGGAGCAGACTCATGGTTTATCAAAGTATCAGGCCAGAAGTGTTTTACAATATTTAATAATTGTTTCCCACCCATTTTGACTTGTCTTTGATCTGTTAGTAGCTTTAAACATAGTTAATCACTTCATTCTTGTTACATTTTTTCCACTTCCTTTCTACATCACATTCTCTTGGTTCTCTTCTTATCTCCTTAGTTGCTCTTTCTGTTTCTTTTGCTATTTCTTCTTGTTCTTCCTGACCTTTAATACTGAGTACCCCAGACCTCAGTCCTTAATCATTTTTCCTATCTTCACTTTTTCCAAAAATACCCAGTCTTGTGGCTGTAAATACTGTCTGTATGTTCATGATTCCTAAACTTATATCCTCATTGCAGACTCCTAAACTCTATAGACTCATTTTTATCCACCTTGATGTTACCACTTGTATATATGATAAATATTTCAGATCAAGTCCAAACCTGAGCTCTCGTTCTTTTCTCCCCAGACCTGTTCTGCCCATAGCCTTCTCCATCTCAGTTGGTCACAACTCTGCCCTTTCTTGCTATTCCAGCTAAAAACTTTGAATCCATCCTTATTTTCATATTTACCTGCTCAGTGGTATACCTGTGTATGTGCTCACACACCGCATCCAATTCATGAGGAAATCCTTTTAGCTCTACCTTGCAAATATATCCAGATTAACATTTCTTACCACTGACTGGATTTAGTTTAAACCAGCTTCATCGCTTACCTGGATGATCTCTAGTTTCCTGACTGGTCTCTTTGCTTCCTTTTTTGTTTCCCTCCAATCTTCTCCATACAGCAGCCAGAGTGATTCCTGAAAAACAAAGTCATATTGTGTCTCTTCCCTGCTTCAGTGGTTCTCCATTTCACTTAGAGTAAAGGTAGAATTTTTGTCATTCGCCTACTAGGCCATAGGCTGTTAATGGTGATGGGGCTCTCCCTTAATTGTCTCATTTCCTCTCCTGCATCTCTTCCCTTTGCATGTTCTTTTTTTTTTTTTTTTTTTAATTTTTAAAAAATGTTTATTTGTATTTCAGAAAGAGAGGGAGAAATGGTACACAAGTGGTGGGAGGGCAGAGAGAGAGGGAGACACAGAATCTGAAGCAGGCTCCAGGCTGTGAGCTGTTGGCACAGAGCCCGACACGAGGCTGGAACTCATGAGCTATGAGATCATGACCTGAGTGGGGCTGGAACTCATGAACTATGAGATCATGACCTGAGCCAAAGTCGGACACTTAACTGACTGACCTACCCAGGGGCCCCTCTTTTGCTTGTTCTGTTTCAGCCATACTGGCCTCCTTGGTATTCCCTTAACACACCAGGGCTGTTGCATTGGTGTGATATTATGTCCATAACATCCTTGTCTGTGTGGTTCACTTTTTCAGGCTTTGCTCAAATGTCACTTTCTCAGTGAGGACTATCTTGACCACCTTATTTAAAATTGTAGTTGTCCCTGCCCCCTGCTCTGCCCCTCACGTCTGTTTTACCTTTTGTTTTTTTAATAGCACTTAGCACTTTACAGAATAGTATTTAAATGACTTATTTATTATGTTTGTTGTTTATTGACTGTCTTCCTCTTCCAGTGTAAGAGCTAGGAGAGCAGGGATCTTTGTTTATTTCATCTGCATATCTCAAGCAATTGATACTTGGTCTTGTTTGTTGTTAGAGAAAAGGAAGGGAAATCTCAAGTTTCTTCATTTGTCTGAATTTTTCTAGTAGTGGTTTTTAAAAAGTTGTTCAAAAAATTCCCCCCAACTTTAGTATAACTATTTTGGTTCTTCTCTTTGGATGTTTAAGGATTCTATTTGATTATAAGTTGAATGTAGTGATGGAATCATGGTAGTATAATTTTGTGGTGGTGTTACAGTGAATTCCTCCTTAGCTCCTTTGAGGTTTCTTTCAAGGCTTGTTTTAGAAATCCTATATTAGTGTATATTCTAGAGTGTTATATTACAAGAATTTCCCATTTCTCTCAACTTTAAAAGAAGTCATAGGTCTACAAATGGTTAGGTAAGGTGTATAGGCTCATTCTTGTATGTGGAAAGAACTGACTTTTTCAAAACTTCTTTCATTGTAAGTCCAGTTTTGATGTTTAAGCAATTATTTGTGTATTCTCTTTTATTTTCTCTAAAGACTTTTATAGTGACATCTATATGAGGCTGTAGAGGCAGATTGGAATAACTAAAAACTGAAGCAAGAGGGAACTGGAGAATCACACATAAATACATGTACACCGAGATGCAGGCTTAACCGTCATGAGTGGCCTTGGGCTTCAGATTATGTAATTGTTCTTAATGTTCTGATTGTTTTAATGCTGCATCTATGCATCCAATAAACAAATGTTTACTTGGTAACTAAATAAACTAAATGGACCGTAGTTTCTGCTCAGGGTCTCTTAGTTTGGGCGACAAGACCAATAGTTGGATTTATCATATTGAGTGCCAGGTGCTCTATTTGATGTGAGTATGGGGTGCTTTGTGGAGGTGGTGGTGTTGAGGTGCTCCTTCCACTGAGGAGAAGGTACTTCAGTGTCACAAGTTTACTAGCCTGAAGTTCATGGTATGACCAGTGTCTTTAAAACCCTGAGCCTGTTTATTAGGCTCTTAAATTTGTATTCTTCTGGATCCTGTTTACAGATCTTGTAAAATTGCAGGGTTTTAATGGAGATGAAATACTACTCTAAACACAGCCACTCTACTTTCATTTCATTCATTAACTTTCATTTAACAGTTCTGACATTCAACAGTTTGCTAAAGTTTCTTCCAATTCAGGATTCTGTGATTCTGGGATTGTAGCTCATTTCCTGTTAATGTTTTTTTCTCTTTTTTAGTTCATATTACTATTCTGTATTCTTCTCTTAATATAACAAATGGTATATCATACATGCAGGCGCCATGCAAATTATAAAACACAGGGAAAATATATGGTGAAATTATTTTCATTATGGACTAAAGCAGATTTTTTGTTGTTGTTGTTGTTGTTAATGGAGAAGCCTGGAAATTTATAGGTGTGATTTGGTTAGCAGCCTACGACATGTCCCCGATAGAACCCTGAAAGACCCTTTATGTAGTTATTTACCTGCTCTGATTTACAGGATATCCTGTGGCTTAAGTACCATTTCCAGTTCCTGAAAAGAACAGCCATGAAAGGGGGAATATGGTCTCTGATTATACTTTTTGACATTTTTTGTCTGGGCTTGGCCCTAGGAGTCCCTACAGTCTTGCTCCTTTCTCTCACTGTGAGTCTGCAGATAGGCCCATCTTATCTGAAATACTTGGTCATCCTGACAGTATTATCAGTTACAATGTTCTTTCCTCATAGAGACCTACTCTCCCCCTGTTATGTACCACGATGTTTACAGTGCTCTCTTCTCCCTAAAGGTATTGACCCTGACATGCCACTGATATGATAAGCATTGCAGTTTAACTGCTCTTGTTGAACATTTGATTTTAATTCTTTAAACAGTGATGGAAACTAGTTTATTTTCCTATCATGTCAAAACCTACTACGTAGTGATAAGATTCTTGGGAATGGACCGACTTGTAGAAAGTCAATTAAAAAAAATTTTTTTTGAGGTATACCTTCCTAAGTTTATTGTGATTTCAAGACAAATACCTTTTTCTTCAGCTTTTATTTTTCTGGGCTCAGTTGAAAGCAACGTTATGTAGTAGTCTCTAAGTTTGTAGTTTTTTCCCTTAACCCTCTGTTTTTTCAGATTAAAGTGACCTTACCCCCTTTAGATGACTAATACCTTCATTCTACCTTTACACCCTGGACTGTGAAAACTGGAAGGGACTATTAACCGGTCATCTGTCACTGTTGACGTATGGATCCCAGCACAATAGAAGGACCATGTCTTCTTCCACCACCTTCTTTTATGGCACAGTAGAATGATATTAACTCCCACTGTAATTATAGTAGCATTTCAGCTGCTTGCATATACTAACTGCCTGGACAAGAAATTCAGGCTGTTGCAGGAGGATGAAATGGAAACAGCTTTCTAACATAGTACTGATTTTTTATGAGGAAAAAAAAAAAAGATTTCCTATCTGGTAAAAATAAAACATTATCAGTATTTCCTTTGAATGTTTGCTATGGGCTGTGAGAAAAAAATAACTTTATTTAGAGTTATTTCTATAGAGATCCATGATACCCCTGTTAAGGAGAGAACCTGGAGCCCTAGGAACAGATGCTTCTGTACTTACTCCCTTCTCCCATCTACACTTCTCTATGCAGAATGGTGATTTGGATAATATTTTAAGAGTGCTACCCTTTTCTTAGTGATAGACTTGGACTCATAGGGTTATTGACACTTGAGTAATAACTTGAGTGTATGCTATTCATTCGCCTGAACCATACTGTTTGCATCTCCACCATGAGCTCTGGTTTGGTTGCTTCTTTAATTATGCTCCTTTCTGGCCTGAATGGTTTTATTTTGGATATTGTGTTATCGGCAGGAGAGAACATGAGGGGAGAAGGGTATGTGTTCCTTTAACTACTTTTGTTTTTTGTTTGTATGTTTATTTTTGGGGGGGGGAGGGGCAGAGAAGGGGACAGAGGATCCGAATTAGGCTCAGTGCTGACAGCAGTGATCCTGAGCCCTATGTGGGACTCAAACTCATGAACCACGAGATCATGACCTGAACCAAAGTCGGATGCTTAGCCGACTGAGCCACCCAGATGCCACAACTACTTTTTTTTAGATTTACTTTTTTTCATGAGGAAATGGTAGAATAATGTTTACAGTCTTTAAAAAAATAAATATAATGGAGTTCACTCAGAAAGATATGTGTGTGGACAAAAGATAAAATCATTTTTTTCCTGGGGTTCCTGGGTGGCCCAGTCAGTAAGACATCTGACTTTTTAAAAAAAATTTTTTTAAGCTTTATTTATTTTTGAGAGAGAGAGAGAGACAGCGCGTGCGCATGAGTGGGGGAGGAGCAGAGAAAGGGAGACACAGAATCCGAAGCAAGCTCCAGGCTTCGAGCTGTCACCACAGAGCCCGATGCTGGGCTCGAACTCACGAACCGTGAGGTCATGCCCTGAGCCAAAGTCGGACACCCAACCCACTGAGCCACTCAGGCACCCCAGACATCTGACTCTTGATCTTAGCTCAGGTCTTGATATCAGGGTCATGAGTTAAAGCCATGTGTTAGCATTTGCGTTAGGTATGAAGGCTACTTAAAAAACAAATTAAAAAAAAATTTTCCCTAAAATGTTAAGCTGAACAAAAATTTTACAAAAAACCACCACTATCTTCCCCGATACTTATGATCTTTTAGAAAGTACGTAGAGGAGACGTTTGAAAAGGATGAATGACTTAACAATATAAATTTTGGTGAGGGTTTTCATCGCTTATAGGTTTTTCTTTTTTTCTCTGTGTTGAAAGCATGAATGAGGACCTGGGGGAAATCTTGCTTGGGAGAAGATAATCAAATCTAGGTTCTAATTTTCCTTTGAATGCTTATTCCAGGATAATTGATTGTTAAGATCCGGAGGTAATAATAAAGATGATCCAGTCTATTCCTCTCTTTGGATGGATGAGAGAACTGTGGTTTGGAGAGATTAAATTATGTTCTCAGGGACTCATATTAGTTGCTAGAGAGTTAGACTAAACTCTTGATTTCTATTTCTAGTCTGTGTTTTTTACAATACTCTTACCCATTACAGGACTGAATTTCTCATGGGTTTTGCCAGGTTTGCTCAGTAGACCAATCTGAGCAAATAGGAGCAGTTATAACGTTTCTAACCTAATATTGGGCAAGAAAGACCTTTTAATTTCATTGAGACTTCTCAAAAATAAAGACTTAGTCATTTTTAAAAGGTGACTTAATATTGATATGCAATAAACATGCATTCAGAGCCTTAATACTTCTTTGTACTGATTGCAGAGTTGGCTCTGTTTGTTCTTAGAAGAATCACACAGAACTGACCTTGACGACCTTGGAAAACCAAGTGGATTTTCAAATAATATCTTACCATGTAGTATAGCACTGTGGCCTAGACTGAAGTAATGAAGTTAGGAAAAGTGTGTTTGACATACAATTTTTGGAAACTGGCAAGAGTATTGAAGTGTTTGCAATTTGGACTTGCTATTTTATTTGCTGTTTTAACTTTTTTGCTTCTTTTTCAAACCACTTCAAATTCATGTGGGAAGTACGTGATTAATCTAATTACTGCTTCCTTCCCTTTTGGGCCCATAAAATGAAAATCAAAAGAGATTGTGTATTTTCTTTTACATACATAATTATAGCTGGTATTTATTCAATACCCAAATGAGTGTCCTGCACTGTGCTGAAATTTTTATATGTATTTTAAAATTTATCATATAGCTCTATGGAAGAGAATGTCATCTGTATTTTGCAGATGAAATAGAAGCACAAAGAACTTGTTTGATGTTACATAGGCAGTAAGTAAAATATTGTATTCAAACACTGGCTCTTTAAAAAAAGAAAAAATCCATCCCATTGCCCTCAACATGAAGGTGTTAAAGAGACCCAATTCTAAAGGACCCAGAATTTACTGAACAAAGGGGTGGCTATCCACAATACAAAATGATTTAGTGAGAGATTTATTTTAAAAAGGAGATTTCCAGGGTGTGTACTCTCTGTGTTCTCTGGTCAAAAATGCAGAGGGAGCCGTCTCATCCTACAGCCATCTCTAGTTTTGGTCATCTAGCTTTGCCACTTATTGAGACAGGGCTGCCCTTGGGTCAGTGGACTATCCCTGATCCAGCCATTGTCCTTTCTTTGCAAAGAATAAATAGTGAAGCTTTGCCCGCAGTAGATAAAGCTCTTGAGCTGAAAGAGGAAGTTGGTTGGGGATGTTAGGTGCCATGATGGGTATATAGGCAACTCCTCTCAGTATCTAAATGGTTATTTAATGTATATGCAACCTTTAAGAATGTATCTATTATATAAAACAAGGAATATAGATGTTAGTTTCAAAATCTGTACATTATAGTTTATTTTATCTTGGTTAATTCTTTAGAAGGTAGTTATTACTTAGAGTTGCAAATCCATCTTTGTTTAAATATTTAATCTTTAATATTTATGTGCCTATTAGTGATCTTGAATATCCTGTTGTTACATTTTAGATTGCATCATCATGTGACCCAGTCTTAGATTATTAATTCCATTTTGAGGATATTGCCATGGTTCAAGTGGAAGTTAGGTTTTTTTTTTTTTTTTCGTGTCTGTGTGTGTATGTGTTTAGGATTTCAAATGGATGGCTACAATTCTTCATCACACTTGTTTCTCTCAAATA
This sequence comes from Prionailurus viverrinus, assembly GCF_022837055.1. NCBI lineage: Eukaryota > Metazoa > Chordata > Mammalia > Carnivora > Felidae > Prionailurus > Prionailurus viverrinus. The sequence goes on along the minus strand of NC_062569.1, from coordinate 86,209,907 downwards.
ATTTTCTTTTATAAAGAAAATATAGTGCTCATATTAGTCATACTATTTAGTTATTTTTTATGGATCATTTTATAAAAATAGTGGTTTATAAAGGTTATTGCTACATCAGGGGTGTGCAATTATCTGGGTAGGGAGAGTTCTATTTTTGTGCTTCTCATAGAGCTTTATTTAATTCACAGCTGAAAGTGATAACCATGTGATTAGAAATGTCTCAGTGTTAATACTTGCTGCTAGATTTTTTCCTATTCTAATTTTATGTTTTTAGTTAACCGTTTTCTAAGTTGATCATAAAACACTGTGATGCAGGAATAGATAAAATAATGAAGGTGTTATTAAAAGTCAAGTGACTTTTTTTTCTAAATTATGGGCGTATTCAGCTTGTTAGGGTAGAGTCAACCAGAACTAAGTCCTAAAGATTATTTTCTTATATGTATTTTGTATATGAGAAAGGATTTTCATTCATGTTTTTGTATTTAATATTCATAATAAGGAGTCAGTAAGCTTTTCCTCTAAAATGCCAGATAATAGTAAATATTTCAAGGCTTTGTGGGCCATATGGTCTCTCTTCCTAAACTACTCAACTCTTCCATTCCATTATAGCATGGAAGCTGCCATAGACAATATGGCATGAGCTTGGCTGTGTTTCCAAAACACTTTATTTGTAGGTGCTGAATTTTAATTTAATATAATTTTCTTGTGTCATTAAATATTATTCTTTTGTTTTTTCCAATCACTAAATAATCTAAAGACCATTTTTAGCTCATGGGCATAAAAAAAGGTTATGGGGGTGCCTGGGTAGCTCAATCAGTTAAACTCTGGATTTTGGCTCAGGTCATGATTTCAGCTCATGAGTTCAAGCCCCACATCAGGCTCTGTGCTGACAGTGTGGAGCCTACCTGGGATTCATTTTTTCTCTCTCTCTCTGCCTCCCTCCCTCTCCCTCTCTTTTTCTCTCCCTCTCCCTCTCTCTAAAATAAATAAACTTTAAAAGTTTAAAGAAACAAAACAAAACAAAAACAGGTTATGATCTAGACTTGCCTGGAAGGCTGTGGTTTGCTGAACTTTGTTTATAATAATCCTGTGAAACTTTGCTGATGGCCTTCTGTTTTTTCCCCTTTCTTTTAACATTATTTTATGTTTTGCTTAATTTGGTACTTAATCATGCTTTTGTTGTTAATATGTATGTAACATTTAAGTTTTAACAGTTAAAAATTTTTTTTTTTTAATTTTTTTTTTTTTCAACGTTTATTTATTTTTGGGACAGAGAGAGACAGAGCATGAATGGGGGAGGGGCAGAGAGAGAGGGAGACACAGAATCGGAAACAGGCTCCAGGCTCTGAGCCATCAGCCCAGAGCCCGACGTGGGGCTCGAACTCACGGACCGCGAGATCGTGACCTGGCTGAAGTCGGACGCTTAACCGACTGCGCCACCCAGGCGCCCCAACAGTTAAAATTTTTTTAATGATTTTTATTAAGTTTTAAGCTATGGAGGGTATGGTCTATAATATTGGCCTTTTTAACACCTTGCACATTTATAAAAGTTATATAGGTTCAATAGGTATTTGGGAGAGATGAAAAGGAATAATATCTGTTGTCCAATATTTGAAGGAATGTTGTGTAGATTGTTTCATTTCACTCATCCATTCATTTATTAAACATACATTCCAGGATGGTTCTCTTTCATTACAGAGTAGAAGTAATAGGGAGGAAAAACTCACCTCAGAATGTGGGGATAAGAGAAAGGAGAGAAAGAAGCTCTTATCATGTTCTTTGTGTCATGGTATATACTGTGGTCAGTGGTATAGACAGTCCCTCATTTAACCTTTACAAATCATTTAGGTATGTATTTCTTTACTCATTTTGTAGATGAAGAAACTTAGACAAAATATCTTCAGCTTAGAGAAGTGAATGATGGAGTAGGATTTGAACTGAGATGATGATATTTCTGTATACTTTTTATACTAAGGAATATTCAATTAACTAGTCTGCCTTACACATTAGCTTCTTAGATGTTACAACAAGTTTTTTTGTTTGTTTGTTTTTTGGGGTTTTTTTGCTATGACTACAAGTTTTCACACATATCTTAGATGACCAAGAACAAAGACTTTTTTTTTAAAGAAATGGTGAAATGTTGAAGAACTCTAAGCTAAAGTTTCAGATTCTTTGACTATATGATTACAAAGGGCTTTACTTTTATTTATTTATTAAAAAAATTTTTTTAATGTTCACTTATTTTTGAGAGAGAGAGAGAGAGAGAGAGAGCGAGAGAGAGAGATTGCTTGCACACACGCGATAAAAAGGAGCAAAGAGAGAGGGAGACACAGAATCCAAAGTAGGTTCTAGGCTCTGAGCTGTCAGCACAGAGCCCGACATGGGGTTTGAACCCACAAACCATGAGATCATGACCTGAACCGAAGTCACACACTCAACTGACTGAGCCACCCAGGTGCCCCAAGGCTTTGCTTTTAAATGACATTTTGTCTTTTGTGTTTGTACTTCTCTTTAAAACTGTTGTTTTACAAAAGCAATTTAGAATTGTACAATGAAATACGATTGAGGAATATACATAAAGTTTCTGTCAAACTGTATGTTTAGCAGAAATCAGTGATTAAATCAAATCTTGACCTGGTCATTTCAACTAATTTGCTTGAAAGAAATTGAAGATGGGGCTCTAGGGTGGCTCAGTGGGTCAAGCATCTGGCTTGGGCTCAGGTCATGATCTTGCGGTTTGTAGGTTGAGCCCTGCGTTGGGTTGTGTACTGACAGCTCAGAGCCTGGAGCCTGCTTCAGATCTGTGTCTCCCTCTCTCTCTCTATCCCTCTCCCCCTTGCTCTCTCTCTCTCAAAAATAAATAAATATTTTAAGAAATTGAAAAACCCAGAAATTGGAGATTGAGTAAAGGTAGGTTAAACAAAGGTAAAAAAGTAAATGAAGAACATTTTTGATAGAGTAAACAATTGTGGGGTTTCTTTCTTGACTCAACAAGCATTTTGAGTGTCTATACTGCTATGGGGAGCTCAGATGAGTAAGAGAAATGGACAGTGATAGAGACATGAGGTGTTGTGGGAGCATAGGAGGGATGTGTAATCAAGCTGGAGTGGATGGAGGAAGAGATTCCAAGAGGCCCCACCTCCTGAGAAGATGATGTCTGATTTTTTCCTTTTCTCCCTTTACTGGCTTTAAAATAATTGAAATGTGCATAGTTATTGCAAATTCTAAACAGTCCAGAAGTATAAGTGGTAAAAAGAGTAAATCCTATTTACGCTTTCTGCTCTCCAATCCTTAGTTTTCAAAGTTACAGTTAAGAGATTGGTAAATATGCTTCCATATTTTTGCCTATGCATAAACCAAGAGATTTTTTTTCCTTCACAAAATTGGGTTCACACTATATATAATTTTGTAAGTTGCTTTTTCCCATATGTAATAGTCTAGCATGTATATGTTTCTATCTCAGTAGATAGAGATCAATCAATCTCATTTAAAAACTTGCTGCCTCACACAATGGGATGGATGTACCATCATTTGTTTACATTATTTCCTATTGTTGGACATGTAGGTTTTCAACTTGTTACAAACAATGAATATCTTTGTGCAGTTATGTTTGTTTTCTTTTATGCATTAAATTTTACATGATAAGTAGCATATATAGGCAGGTGAAGGGAGTTAAGGTTAATGTGAGGAGAAAATGTTTTCTAGGAGAAGGGAACAATATATAATGTGAAAACACTGCTGAAGAAAATGACACTTTTAGTTAGGGGAGAAGCATTTCTGTTTCTCTGCTGTGGAAGTACAGTACCTCTTGTTTTCTTGAACTTTAAACTGTTATGCTAGAGTATTTTATTTTGTGGAATAGGCATCTTTTTACTGAATAATTTATAGTTGTATACAATTTTCTTATTTTGGAGATTAAAAACTATTTTCCAGTAAATGTTACCAGATGGAGAAGTAGAATCACAAGCTGATAAAAATGGTTATTTTGGGGGCAGGGGGCATCTGGGTAGCTTAGTCGGTTAAGTGTCCGAATTATTCAGCTCAGGTCATGATCTCACAATTCATGAGTTTGAGCCCTGCTTCGGGCTCTGTGCTGACAGCTCAGAGCCTGGAGCCTGCTTCGGATTCTGTGTCTTCCTCCCTACCCCTTCTCTACTTGTGCTCTGTCTCTGTCTCTCTCTCTCAAAAATAAATAAATACTAAAAAAAAATGATTATTTGGATGTTACACAGAGTTTAAGTGAGTAGTTCTGGAAATAGAACTTTTATCTTAGCTATCTTTTTCTTAGTCCTGGTGTCTAATTGAGAATTTCTTACGTAGAGTTCGAAATAACTTTCTTGGTGGTTAGTCCCCCACCGCTGTCCATTTGAAATACATTTAGGTTAATCCATAAAATAACTGCTGGGAAGTTGCTAGTTTTTCAAGTAGGTATCTGACAATGTGATAGATGGCTTAAAGTAGATGACTTGTGTTTTGTTATATCTTAAGTGTAAATTCTTATTACCCTTCAAAAGTTTTAGTTGCTGTTGTTTTGTTCCAAATTTCCATTTTTGGAAGTTGCTTATAGTGTGTGGTATCAAGTACTAAGTTCTATAGAAATCAGAAGATTTCTTAAAAATACATTGGAAACAAAATTGTTCATTAAACAAGGCTGACATCTTTCTGAACTATTTATAAAAGTAAAAATTTTTCTTTCCTGGTTGTCAGGGATGCTCTGTTGTGGTTAGATGTGTTTTGTTAAATAGAAATCTGAGTCTTCAAAACACTAAAAATAGAACTACCTTACGACCCAGCAATTGCACCACTAGGCATTATCCGAGGGATACAGGTGTGCTGTTTCGAAGGGACACATGTACCCCATGTTTATAGAAGCACTACCAACAATAGCCAAAGTATGGAAAGAGCCCAAATGTCCATCGATGGATGAATGGATAAAGAAGATGTGGTGTATATATACAATGGAGTATTACTCGGCAATCAAAAAGAACGAAATCTTGCCATTTGCAACTACGTGGATGGAATTGGAGGCTATTGTGTTAAGTGAAATTAGTCAGTCAGAGAAAGACAAAAATCCTATGACTTCACTCATATGAGGACTTTAAGAGACAAAACAAATGACCATAAGGGAAGGGAAACAAAACTAATATAAAAACAGGGAGGGGGACAAAACAGAAGAGACTCATAAATATGGAGAACAAACTGAGGGTTACTGGAGGGGTTGTGGGAGGCGGGGTGGGCTAAATGGGTAAGGGGCACTAAGGAATCTAGTCCTGAAATCATTATTGCACTATATGGTAACTAATTTGGATGTAAATTTTAAAAAATTAAAAATTAAAAAAAAAAAAGAAGTCTGAGTCTTTGTTAAAGCTCAACTTTTAGAATTTCTTCCTCATTAAAAAAAAATCAAAACACATGCTAAATACTTCTAATTAGTGTTATTAATATGAATAATATGAATGCTTTGAGTCAGTCAGCCTAATGTTTTCTCTCATTACCTTAAACAATAATTATATTATCTATTCTATGTTTATGAAATGTTTATACTTCATCCTAAGGTAATTATTATCAATGTGAAGGGTAATTTTTAAGCATTCATATCTTTTGTCATTTAGAGTTATTTTTCAGCAATAAAGTATATATTTAAACAAATGATAGCTTAGGGGGGGAGGGGAAACCTGGAAGGTGGTTGTGGGGAAGGACTGGTGGGAGGTGGGGGGCACTTAAAAAATAATGAACACATGATAACTTACTTCATACTTACTTTTTCTAGGGCTGCTTTGGAAGAAGTAGAAGGAGATGTGGCAGAATTGGAACTAAAACTTGATAAGGTGAATTTTACGTAAAATTTTATTTTAAAGCATTAATCTTGTTTTCTGTAAATAATGATTTGTGCCTTTAATACTAGGTGGTTCATGTTACTTTTATCTCTTTGACGGTAAATGTCATTATTCCAATTTTACACATGAGGAAATTGAGGCTATAGACATAAAATAGCTTGCTGAAAATCTGAGTGCCAGAGCAAGACTTTGACCAGTAGCTGACTGCAAAGCTAACTAGATATCCTTTATATTGTTGGAACTTTGTTTTCTTCTTTTCCATCAAAAAGATTGCATGTATCTTTTTGATGCTTAATGGTTTTCATACATAACCTGACCATTCTTGTTTATAAATGTGGGTTTGGATACATTAAACATAAATAAAATTTAAAATATTGATTCCATTTTTAAAGCTAATGCCATAAATATTTAGTCTATATTTAATAATTGATATTAAATGGTTATATTCTATGTAAGGGTAAAATGTATATTGATTTCTATCTTCTGTATTAATTATTGATAATCTTTTTTGTCTCTACCCAAGCAACATTGCTATATAGCAGGCAGCAATATGAGAATGAGTAAGACATGGCATCTAATTTCAAGTAACCATTGTTTAGTGAAATAATCTCTTAAAATTTATAGAGTTAAATCAGATGCACATACTCGAAATACTTTTTCTGAAAATAACTTCCTACTTGTTTGTTATTGTAAATTGTATTACTACATAAAGCAGTGCTTCTCAAACTTCACTGTGCATAGGGATTACCTGGGGATCTTGTAAAAATACAGATCCTGATTCAGTAAGTCTGGGGTATCTGAGATTCTGTGTTTCTAATGAGATTCCAGGTGATGCCAATGCTGTTGTTGTCCCATGGACCGCACTTTTATAGCAAGGATATAAAACACATACTAGTTAAACTAAAGGTTTTCCAATGTTTTGAAATCATGAAATGTATGTATATAATGTAAACAGTATAGAAACCATATAAAGTAATAGTATTAGTTATGTATTTAAAACCAAAAGTTTAGAAAATGTTTACTAATAGCTTATTTTTGTGTAGTACTCTATAGTTTTCAAAACACTTTGATATGCAGTATATTTATTTTTTTTAATGTTTATTTATTTATTTTTGAGAGAGAGAGCACGAGTGGGAGAGGGGCAGAGAGAGAGAGGGAGACACAGAATCCCAAGCAGGCTCCAGGCTCTGAGCTGTCAGCAGAGCCTGACGTAGGGCTTGAACTCATGAACTGTGAGCCCGAGTCTGATGCTTAACCAGAGCCACCCAGGTGCCCCAATATGTTTTTTGAATTTTACAATAATTCTGTGAGTTAGGTAAGACAAGTGCCACTATTCTTATTTTATAGGTGAGGATACCAAAGCCCAGAAAGTGAAGGGGACTTGCTTCAAATCACAGTTAGAAGAGGCAGAACCAGGGTTAGGATTCATATGTTTTTATTCTTAGTTCACTGCTTTTTTTTTTTTCTTTTAAATTTTTTTTACTTTTTAAAATTTACATCCAAATTAGTTAGCATATAGTGCAACAATGATTTCAGGACTGGATTCCTCAGTGCCCCGTACCCATTTAGCTCATGCCCCCTCCCGCAACCCTTCCAGTAACCCTCAGTTTGTTCTCCATATTTATGAATCTCTTCTGTTTTGTCCCCCTCCCTGTTTTTATATCATTTTTGTTTCCCTTCCCTTATGTTTGTCTCTTAAAGGCCGGCATTTGCACTACTAAGCGTTTATCCACGGGCTACAGGTGTGCTGTTTCGAAGGGACACATGCACCCACATGTTTAGTGCTCTTTTTGTTCAGTGCTCTTTTTGTGCACTACTGTACTTCTGGGTCTGTGTTGGGATAGCCCATGCCACTTGGATATTTATTTTAAGGAACACAAGTGTCTAGGCAAGTGTTTTTTTAAAAAATTACTGTTACAATTCTTGGTGAGGATATTTTCAAAAATTTTATTTTCTCTTTAAAATTATATGTATGGGATTATTATTGTTATTATTATTTTACCCAGAGGTATTACATGTATTTTAAGCACTCAAACAAAGTTTTCAAACCTTTCGGGTAGGCAACAAAAGATGTAGTCTTGATTTTCTGGTAGATTTATGAAAGAGTATATAGAAAGGCAAGGCTTTGTAAAGAATCCCAGAGTAGATTATTTTGGGTATTTATTCTTTTTGGGTAGAACTGTGTGTAAATCATATGAAACATTTGTACGTTTGGGGGTATCCTCAAAATTTAAAGCATCTAAACAGAATCCACTAACAGCATTTTTGTTACTGATTCTGCTTTTATGAGCAGCTCTCTCCTGCCTTTATATCAAATTTGGTTGGGGTTGAGACACTGGTAGAACCTTAAAACAAAAAGATTCAAATTTAAAACAAGTTATCAAAGTATTGGCAATTAGTACTAAGGTCTCTAAGCCCTTTCTAGAGTATTCATTACCCAAAGGGCTAATAAGAGCATCATAGAAATTTGACATTTCAAAAACTATTATCTTTCACCTGAATAGACGTTCTATAGTTACTTTTATATTTCTCTAGCTTAAGATCTTGATTTCTTGTAAAACGTACTTCTCCCAAATTCTTAAGCTATTATCTATCATTTTACTTTAGAATTTTGAGGCATTAGCATAGAGAAGAGAACCTGAGAGGAGCAAGAAATGGTGTTATTGAAGGTGGTGGCATTGAACGACTTGTGGAGGGGAGGGGTTGCCCAAGATTAGTTCAGTGATTTCATAACTTTGTGCAGGGCAAGTTCCACCTGTAATATCATTGTAAATCATGCCATCAACAGGTTAAACTAGCTTGATGACTTAGCTTATATTTATTTTATTTGTAATATATGCTACCAATAGTTAATACTCCTTGTGGAAACTAATGCTTCACGAGTGGCATTGTTCTGCTGGGTCCAATTATTTATCCATTTTGCCAGGTATTCTGGCATTGACAGAACTGTGGAGTATCACAGTGGCCATCTAGATGTAATCTCTGTATCTCTTGCATCTTTTTACTGGAATGCTTGCTCCCTTTTTGTTAAGCAGATACTTTTTATTTTTTATTTTATTTAAAAATTTGTTAATGTCTATTTGTTTTTGAGAGAGAGGGAGGGAGGGAGAGAGAGAGAGAGAGAGAGAGAGAGAGAATATGAATGAGCAGGGGAGGGGCAGAGAGAGAGGGAGAAACAGAATCTGAAGCAGCTCCAGGCTCTGAGCTGTCAACAGAACCTGACGCAGGGCTCAAACCCACAGACCACGAGATCATGAGCTGAGCCAAAGTCGGATGCTTAACCGACTGAGCCACCCAGGAACCCCAAACAGATACTTTTTTTTTTTTTTTAATTTTTTTTTCCAACATTTATTTATTTTTGGGACAGAGAGAGACAGAGCATGAACGGGGAGGGGCAGAGAGAGAGGGAGACACAGAATCGGAAACAAGCTCCAGGCTCTGAGCCATCAGCCCAGAGCCCGACGCGAGGCTCGAACTCACGGACCGCGAGATCGTGACCTGGCTGAAGTCGGACGCTTAACCGACTGCGCCACCCAGGCGCCCCAAGCAGATACTTTTTAAATCACAGTTTAAGTACTACCAAACTTAGTTTCTTTTTCTTGTATTGCATTCTTTCTTTCACACATTTCCATTGAAATTATTATAATATTATTGTAGTCTTTGGATTGTAGCATGGTTTAATAGTTAAGAACACAAAGCCTAGAGTAAGGCTGCCTGCGTTTGAATCTGGCTCTACCACTTACTAAGCTATATGACCTTGGGCAAGTTCCTCAACCTTACTAGGCCTCAGTTTCTTCATCTCCAAAGTGGATAAAATTGGAGTATCTGTCTCATAGAGTTATTAGTAAGGTTATATAGGTAAAATGTTTTAATATATGTTAAATGGTTAATATGGTTCTTAGCACATGGTAAATTCTAAATAAATGTTAATGATGGTATCTCTTCAACAAATCATTAGCTTCTTGAAGACAGATTGTCTTTGAAGGATAAAAAAAACCCCTCATTTGATGTGCATTTACTGTGTATCAAGTGCTAAATTTTACTTGTATCTCCAACTGTCACAACAATGTTGCACAGTTAGCATTATACCCAATTTGCACATGAAAAAAAATGAGACTTAGGCTGTTACTTACTCCAGGACAGTCAGCAAATAAGTTGTTTATATTCTCATCATTTGGAAAAGCACCTATGACATACTTATCACTTAGTAAAATCTTCCCTCTTTGTAGACTTAGATTATTCATTTATACCTGTCATCAGTGTCCTCTGCTAAGGCAAAGTATCAAGTCAGTCCTTGTTCCTCAGTGGCTGCAGTGTAAGTATGGTTCAGCAGTATGACAATTCCATAGTCTCTCCAGCTCCTGTGATAGTGACCTCTATTCTAATTCTGATACCTGTTTTCGTGGCCATAGCTATGCCTTACCTTTCAGAGTTCTCATCTCGGAAATCTGGAATGCTGATCTCTTACTTTCTTACTGGAGTCTCCAGTCCTTCCAGTTCTCATTTCACTCCTGCTTCTGTTCTTCAAGCTTAGCCAGCCCTCTTGTCTTTCAGGTTATAAACTTCTGATATTTTAGACCCCTTTTAAACTTACTGCCCTTTCAGTGCATTTGGGGGGGGGGTAATTTTTGGAGATAAAATTCACTTAACATAAAATTCATCTTTTAAAGTGTACCATTCAGTGTTTTCAGTGTATTCACAGTATTGTGCTACCCTCACCAGTGTCTAACTCCAGAGCATTTCCATTACCCTAGAGAGAAATCCTGTGCCTGTTAGCAGTCACTCCCAATTTTCCTCTCCGTACATCCTCTGGCAGCCACTAATCTATATTCTGTCGCTATGGATTTGCGTATTTTTGAACATTTCATATAAGTGGAATCATAATTTGGCCTTTTGTGACTAGCATCTTTTCACTTACTATGTGTTTTTAAGGTTCATCTGCCCAGGTTGTAACCTGTTCCAGTATTTCTTTTTTTTTTTTTTTAATTTTTTTTAATGTTTATTCATTTTTGAGAGACAGAACATGAGCGGGGAAGGGGCAGAGAGAGGGAGACACAGAATCTGAAACAGGCTCTAGGCTCTGAGCTGTCAGCACAGAGCCCGACGTAGGGCTTGAACTCACAAACTGCGAGATCCTGACCTGAGCCAAAGTCGGACACTCAACCGACTGAGCCACCCAGGCGCCCCTCCAATATTTCCTTTTTATGACTGAATACTATGCGTTTGTATGGGTATACCACATTTTGTTTATTCATTCATTATTTGATGGACATTTGGGTTGTTCCCATTTTTTAGCTAATATGAATAATACTGCTATGAACACTTTCAGTCTGTTCTTAATTTTATTCTGTCATTATTTTTCTTCTGGAGGCGTTCATTATCCTTCCATAACACCTACTCTACAGAATTCTTACTATATTAGTCTAACAATTTATATTCTCTGTGTCATATCTGGGCTATAAAGCCCTACAGGAGAAGTTACACAACTATTTCGTGAAACCAACTGGTGGAGCTACACATTCCTGGAATTCTTGATGCAAAGCAAATTTTCCAAGACTCATTCAGGTTATCTTATTATCTTTAACAGCTATTTTACTTCCCTGTTTTCTCAACATTTATCACTGTGTTCTTCTTTCTTAGTAGATGACTTTGACTCTGTCTTGTTTTTGGTGGGAACACATTTATTTCTTGCTCCTAATCTAGAAATTTATTTATTTAAAAAATTTTTTAAAGTCTTCATTCATTTTTGGGAGACAGAGAGAGACACAGTGTGAGCAGGGGAGGGGCAGAGAGAGGGGAATCACAGGATCTGAAGCAGGCTCTAGGCCCTGAGCTGTCAGCACAGAGCCCCAGCGGGGCTCAAACCCACGAACTGTGAGATCATGATCTGAGCCGAAGTCAGACACTTAACCGACTGAGTCACCCAGGTGCCCCTAATCTAGAAATTTAGAATCTGTTCTTCTCTTTTCCCACTTTGCCTCCCATTTGAATGATAAAAGTATTCCTTTTCCTATGTAATTCCAAACTCTTAATTTCTTAGGACTTTGCTTTAGCCACTTTTCTCTTTTTTTTTCCCTCTATCACCTCTTTATTTTAAGTAGAAAGTGTTCAAGTTTCCCTTGAACAAAAACAAACAAAACAAGACACACAAACCAAAAGCAAACAAGAAAACTCTGACAAGGAAACATAAATGTTTATTAATTACCATGTGCCAGTAATGTTCTGAGAGCTTTATGTGCACTATTGTGAGAAACAAGCCCACTGACACATTCAAAGGAGGATGCGGAGACTCGGAGCAAGTGAAGAGAGGCTGTAATCGATGTTCTTGCAAGTGTGTCTGATAGATAGGCACACTTGGGGCAGTTGCAGCAGACAATTTATCTCCTAGGGTACAAGTCCCTCCCCTGATTGCTCTTTGGCTGAGTACTACAGAGGTTACAGCCTTACCCGGAAGTCACCTATGCCCATGTAAGGCAAAAAGTTGTCTGATTGGAACAAATGCACATTCCTTGAGATGACTCAGAGACTTCAGTTCTTTGGTGCATGCTCATTGCAAAGCCTGGAAGAACCAGGAAGTGAAGTGTCTCAGGGTTTGGGACTCCATTGTGTGTGGAGTTGGTACATGTTTCCAATAGGTTGTAAACCTATTGTTAACTAGAAGCATAGTTTTTATTTGGTATTTCTTAAAAAATTTTTTTTTAATGTTTATTTATTTTTGAGAGAGAGAGACAGAGCACGAGCAGGGGAGGGGCAGAGAGAGAGGGAGACATAGAATCCAAAGCAGACTCCAGGCTCTGACCTGTCAGCACAGAGCTTGACATGGGGCTCGAACTCACAAACCTTTGAGATCATGACCTGAGCCGAAGTCAGATGCTTAACTGGCTGAGCCACCCAGGCGTACCTATTTGGTAATTCTGAAAAAGAATCATTTCAGTTACTTCTCACACCATCTTAACTCTTTCATAGTAACCTGATATGGTTTGGTACCATTGTGATCATATCAGACAGAAGAAACTTAAGTTTGCAGAGGTTAAGGTCATTCAGGATCATTTAGATGGTTAATGACAGCAGTAGAATTTGAACCTAAGCTGACTGAACCCAGAACCCTTGTGTTTTTATCCATATTGTTATACTACCAACCTCTCTTTCAGTTTTTATAGAACATTTTAATTTAATTATTTTTTAACTATTTAATTTGTTAAATAAGTATTTAATTTGTTGAATACCACCTGTGTGACACAAAAACTCAAAGGTAGAGAAATAAGTGAGAAATTAGTCCTCCTGTAATCTCTTTCCTAGAGAACACTTGTGTGTCCTTCCAGAAGTTTTCTGACCATATAAAAGATTTTAAGTATTTGTGTTTCTCCTCTCCCCACTCCAACAAAAATATTAACATTGTTCTACATTTTACTTTTGGAAAACATATATCTTGGATTTTGGTTTTTGTTATTAATTATAGAGCTGCCTCATTCTTTTTAAAGGGTGAATTGTATTTCATTAATGGATATATCATAATTTATCCAGTTGCCTACTGATGGATACTTAGATTGTTGCCTGTATTTTACTGTGGCTGCAGTGAATGACTTCACATGAGTGGCATGTAGCTTATGTGAAAATGTATGTGTATAATACTTTTCTAAAAGTGAAATTGCTAGGTTAGAGGGTAATTGTTTAAAATTTTGATAGCTCTTGCCAAACTGCCTTACATGGAAATTGTACCAATTTACATCCCTTCCCCCCAAAATGTGTGAGAGTGCCTGTTTCCCCATACCTACCCACTCTACAATAGCAAATTACCAAACTTTTGATCTTTGCTGTTCTGTAAAAAACAGTATTTTGCAATTTTTTAAAAAATTATGAGTGCGATTGATTTTTTTTTATGAGTATAGGATGTATTTGAATTTTCTGGGAATTATCTGTACATATCTGTCGTCCTTTTTTCTTTTTTCTTTTTTTCTAGTGGCTGGTTTGCTTTTCAAAGATGATTGTATACCCTTTCTTATAGCAGGGAAATTAGTTCCTTGTGATTGTTACTAATATTGTTTTCCCATTTTATTGTTTTTCTTTTGACTAAGTTTATTGTTTTTTTCTTATAGAAATGTTTTATGTTTTTATAGTTGAATTGATGTTTCTGCTATGATTTTTGAGGTTTGCATCTTTCTCAAAAAGACTTGTTACTTTGAGATTATAAAAAATATTACCTCCTGTTTTCTCTTAGTTTTCTCATTTAATGTTTCATGCTTACATCTTTATTCAATCTGAAATTAATTTGAGCATTTGGAATTCAACTTGGTTTTTTGTTTTCTTTGTTCCCCATTAGATGGCTATGTAGGATCCGTATGTCATTTATTGGATCTCTAAGCTCCCCCTCCCCAACCGCCCCCCCCGCCACTGGCTGGAAGTACTGCATATTTGTATCTGTTTCTTGACTCTGTTCTATTCCATTGAACAGTTTGTCTACTCACATCCATTACCAGACTTTTAACTGCTGCATTTCTATAATACATTTTAATAATATATAAGGCTGGGGTGCCTGGGTGACTCAGTTGATTAAGTGTCTCACGGGCTCAGGTCGTGATCTCCCAGTTTGTGAGTTCAGGCCCCACATTGGGCTCTATGATGACAGCTCAGAGCCTGGAGCCTGCCTCAGATCCTGTGTCTCCCTCTCTCTCTGCCCCTCTTGTGTTCTCTTTGTCTCTCAAAAAATGAGTAAACGTTAAAAAAATTAAAAAATATATAAGGCTTATGTCCCCATCTCATTATTCTTTTCGATTTTTTTCCGTCTTCTTGCATGTTAATGTTTACTCCATATGAATTTTAGAATTAGTTTTTCTGGTTTTTAAGACATTATTTTTTGTAATTTTCTTTTTTGTGTGTGTTTGAGAGAGAGACCACGCGCACATTTGCATGAGCAGAGGGAGGAGCAGAAAGAGAGGATAGAGAGAATCCCAAACTGTCAGTGTGGAGTCTGATGCGGGGCTTAATCTCACAAACTGTGAGATCATGACCTGAGCCCAAATCAAGAGTTGGACACTTAACTGACTGAGCCAGCCAGGCATCTCTATTTTTTTTATAATTTTCTATTTGTTTGTTTGTAATTTTCAAACTGTTTAAAAGACTAATTTCTGCCAGCTTTTCTCATAGTGAGTTTTATGAGATGTTGTTTCTATGAGAATGCTCCCTGTGAAGAGAATTCCACATCAAATATTTTTGAGAAATGTTACATATTATACTCTTGTAGGATTCACAGTACGCATGAATATATATCAGAAGCTCTTTAAAGTTCAGCAATAAAGAAATCTGTTTAGCTTTTTAAACCTAGAGTTTGCCAGGGGTGCCTGGGTGGCTTAGTCGGTTGAGCGTCTGACTTCAGCTCAGGTCATGATCTTGCAGTTTGTGGGTTCGAGCCCCGCGTCAGGCTCTGTGCTGACAGCTCGGGCCTGGAGACTGCCTCGGATTCTGTGTCCCCCCCTCTCTCTGTCCTTCTCCTACTCATGATCTGTCTCTCAAAAATAAATAAACGTTAAAAAAAAATTAAAAAAAACCCCTAGAGTTTGCCAGATTTGTTTTATCACAGAATCCTTATTTTAGTATAGGATGTTCTTGTGGGTATTCTGTAGAATTTATATGCATATATTGAGCTATCATTTTGTCGTCTTCATCTATAGTTCATAATTTACTGTAACCTGACTAACAGCCCCCCAGTCAGTTTCTCTTAAAATATTCTTGCCGGGGATGCTGGTGACTTTGCCACCAAACTCAATAGACGTTTTTTAAGTCTTTTTAAAACTTGACTTTTATGAGTTTTCAAACCATTCATCATCCATCTTTTGATACATTGTTCTTTTTTCTACTTTGGTGAAATTATTCTCTTGCTTTTTCTCCTACTTTCCCTCTTCCTCTTTAGTCTCCTTTGTGTAATTTTCACTCTGCATCTGTCCTCTGATCTCTCTCTAGGACATAACACTGTAGCACTGATACTGTATATTTTTTGATGCCTTCTGTATCTGTGTCTACAGTCTTTTTTGAGTTGCAAATATCTGTGTTCATTTGTGTTTGATCAGCTTTCCACTTGGCTTATCTCACAGGCTCAACATAGTGAAAACAAGTTTTTTGCTGGCCAGTTTAATGTGTGAATTAGTAGTCCGTGGCAGGCCAAGCTCAGGCTGAATTTCAGCTCCAACTTTCCCCTTGGTGGGACACAGTCATCTGCATAAGTGTACCAGAGTACTTGACTGTAGTTCTTGAATTTGTCTCCCCTTTTCTCTCCCTGCTTACTGCCTTAATTTAGACGCTCATGGTTTTTGGTCCAATCTCCTTATCTTTATTACTTCTTTCCATGTTTTTATTTTTTCTCCTTTTATTTTTTTTTTATTTTTATTTAAAAAAATTTTTTTTCAACGTTTATTTATTTTTTTGGAGGCAGAGAGAGACAGAGCATGAACAGGGAAGAGGCAGAGAAAGAGGGAGACACAGAATCGGAAACAGGCTCCAGGCTCTGAGCCATCAGCCCAGAGCCTGATGCGGGGCTCGAACTCCCGGACCGTGAGATCGTGACCTGGCTGAAGTCAGACGCTTAACTAACTGCGCCACCCAGGCGCCCCATTTTTTCTCCTTTTAGATCATCATTCTAAGATGGAACTCAGGTGAACTCACCAATCATTGTCTTCACTTTTCCTTTCACATAAAATGTGGACATCTTAGCATTGTACACAAGGCTTGTCCTGATCTGGTCCTTGTATATATTTCTAACATCATACTTTTAATGCCACACATTTTCACACTGCACACTGCCTCTGTCCTGCCCACTGAGCTTCTGGGCCTTAGCACATGTTCTTCCTAGAGTAGTGTCTTCCCATTACTTTTGTCTGATTGGCTAATTCCTGTTGGTCTTCAGGGCTTTTCTCAAGTGTTACCTTTTCCAGGAATCCTTCCCTTATTTAAGCCCATAGTTCTGGTTAGATGTTCTTCCTTTGTTCCATCGTGCTTGGTTTTGTCATGCATAGCAGTCGTGTTTTTGCTGTAGGGAATGTATCTGCTTGTCTGTTGGTTAGAATTAGAGCTTCTGAGAGAGAGATTATGTTTTTTAAAAAAATTTTTAACTTAATTTATTTTTTAAATTTACATGCAAGTTAGTTAGCATATAGTGCAACAGGGACTTAATGCCCCTTACCCATTTAGCCCATCCCCCCTCCCACAACCCCTCCACTAACCCTCTGTTCTCCATTTTTAAGAGTCTCATGTTTTGTCCTTCTCCCTGTTTTTATATTATTTATGTTTCCCTTCCCTTATGTTCATCTGTTTTGTGAGAGATTATATCTTTAATTTCTGTTCTTCTAGGCCCTAGGGTATAATAGTATTAAAATATACTCCTGAGATCCTTTAGATGTTTTTTAAAGGTTTTTTTTGGGGGGGGGGGGCTCTTCGTGGTGCCCTCCCACCCCTGCATTACCCCCTCAGTATCCTTTCCTTCTCCACTTTAAAAAGAAGAAAAAAAAATATATATGTATATATATATGTATTCACCCAAGATACTGCTTGATTAAAGAAAATGTTCTATGTTTGAATGAAAGGAGAAAAATAAGGAATGGAAAAAAGAAAGGGAGGGAGGAAAGGAATTAAAGAGAAAGAAAGATGAAAGAAAGTCTCAATTTTAACACTAGCACAGTGCCTAGGACAGTAGGCATTGGAGAAATATGGTTGATTAATCAATTCTGACATCTGCTTTGATAGATTGACACTGAAATGCCCAGCATGACTAACTCAACATGTCAGCTTATTCCCCTTTTCTCCAACATACCACAGGTTTTTTTTTTTTTTTTTAATTTAAAATATTTTTTAACATACTGGTTGTTCTGCCTCAAGTTCCCTGTTCTTCCTAGACAAATTTTTATAGAATTAATTTATGGGCTTGAATTTGACTTGATAAAATGATTTGTTGTTGTTTCAACACAGCTTCTGGGTCCTAAAAGGTCAACTGTTTTGGTACAACCCTCCTATGAATTTACTTTATAAGTCAGAGGGGAAAAGAGCAATTTTCAATTGGTCTATTTTGGATTTATTGATGAACCATAATGTATCTAAACTAGGCTAACTCATGAAGCTACTACTAACACTTGTTCAACTAAGTAATTTGTATAATTATTTTCAACCTGATGTAATGTTTTTCTTTTTCAGCTTGTGAAACTTTGTATCGCAATGATTGATACCGGAAAGGCCTTTTGTGTTGCAAATAAACAATTCATGAATGGGATTCGAGACCTGGCACAATATTCTAGTAATGATGCTGTAGTTGAGGTTAGTATTATTAAAATTAGTTAATATGTTAAATGCAACAGGATATTAAAGAATTATGCATTCATTTATTAAATGTATTAGTGGCTATAGTGGTAAAAATAGGAATAGAAAAGCTATCACCTATTGGTCTTATTTTGTATAATTCTGTTTTCTAGCATAGTTAGAAGTTGATGGATGATTTGCATTGTGAATGTAAGCTTACTTCTGGTAGGTGAGCTGAATCCTCTACAAGAGGGCCTGAGCAGGCAGAGGAGGATTATGCTCACTAGTAGGAGCTTATAGGGGCAAGCAGAGAGCATTAAACCTTAAGAATAGTATTTAACTGTATGTATGGGGCTGTATAGGAAAGTTCTTGTCAGCTCGCTATGCTTGGTTAACTTAGACCCTTGCTGTACTCTGTGGTATTATGTTATTTCTTCCAGGAGGAATAATACCTGGTTAGGTAATGGATGTGCTTTCATGATTATTTGACTCCGGGATGTCTAAATGTGCAGTCTTGATACACTCAATTTTACCTTTAGGTTTATATGTGCCATTACTATTCGTTAGCATACTCCTACTGATATGACAATATTAATTCTTTGACTGTTCTGGGGTTTTATGTCACTCACCACATGTAGACTTGTCCTCTTTGCAGAGTATGCCCATGAGGCAATGCCATGAAATTGCCCTTGCAAGTAAATGTCATTGTTTACAATGTAACTTGATCTTTCTGTCAGAAATGCTGAAGTAACATTTTTGTGACCTATTTTAGTGGCTTTTAAATGACTTGGTTTTCTTTTGGTTTCTTTCATAGACAAGTTTAACCAAGTTTTCTGACAGTCTTCAAGAAATGATAAATTTTCACACAGTAAGTGTCAGCAAGTAGGTGTTACTATGACCATGTTAATATTTAGTATATTCCTTGAGTGGCAGTATTTTACAAAAGTACTTAAGTTGTAATTCAATAACTTTAAATTGTCAGCTTTTAGTTGGGTGGATCTAACATGTGTGTGTGTATGAGACAGAGAGAGATTTTATTTCTCGTTCTAGTAAGGTGAACTTAATATCACTGAAATATATACCCATAAGAGCTATTTTTTTGTTTAAGTTGTGCCTTTGGGAGTTCTTAAGGAATTATTTTAAGAATGACGAAGTAAAAGTCATCATTCTAAATTTAGCTATTTCTTTTAAATACTTACAAATATATCCTCTTTGTCTTATCAGTTGCCAGTATTAAAGACTGCTGTATTCTTTGGGCAATTTATATGTGTCTTTAAGATGAGGGCATTTAGCCTTCAAGAATGAGGGATACTTTTAGAATGTCAAGAAATTCCTTTATAAATTTTGTAAAACTTTACTGAAAACATGGTAGCTTATGAGTTATACATTCTTTTTTTTTTAATTTTTATTGAGATATAATTGACATTATGTTAGTTTTATGTATACAGCGATTCCAAGTAACGATTCTGTATTTGTATATACTACAAAATGATTACTGCAGTAAGTTCAGTTAACACGTGTACCAGTACATAGTTAAAATTTATTTTTCTTGTGATGAGAATTTTTAAGACTCACTCTCCTACCTACTTTCAAATATGCAGTACAGTATTATTAACTGTAGTCATGCTGTTTGTTACCTCCCTACAACATATTCATTGAATATTTTATAGAAATTTACACGCTTTGAACCCTTTCACCTGCTACCCCTGCCTCAGGCAGCCATCAGTCTGTTCTCTATATGCTTGATCTCATTTTTTGTTGTTGTTGTTATTTTTCAAAGATTTTTTTCTTGTTTCTTTTCTTTTTTTTTAGAGAGAGAGTGGGAGCAGGACAGGGGCAGAGGGAGAGAGAGAAAACCTTAGCAGGCTCTGCGCTCAGTGTGGAGCCTGACGTGGGGCTTGATCTCACTACTTGATCATGACCTGAGCTGAAATCAAGAGTCGGATGCTTAAATGACTGAGCCACCCAGACACCCTTATTTTTAAAATTTTACGTCTGAATGCAGACACTATTTTTCTTTTTCTGTCTGACTTATTTTGCTTAGCATAATGCCTGCAATATCCATCTGTGTTGTTGCAAATGTCAGGAGTTCATTATTTTTTATAGATGAGTAGTATTTCAGTGTGTGTATGTGTGTGTGTGTGTGTGCGCGCGTGTGCATGTGTATGTGTATTACATCTTTATCCACTCATCCATTGATGGATATTTAGGGTGTTTCCATATCTTGACTATTGTAAATAATGCTGCAGTGAACATGGAGGTGCATATATCTTTCACTTTTTCTGATCATACGTAGAAGTGGAATTGCTGGATCATATGGTAGTTCTAATTTTAATTTTTTGAGGAATTTCCATACTGTTTTCCACAGTGGCTGCACCAATTTGCATTGGCACCAACAGTGTACAAGTGTTTCCTTTTCTCTGTGTCCTTGCCAACATTTATTTCTAGTCCTTTTGGGTTTTTTTTTTTTTTTTCTTGTCTGTTTGATAATAGCCATTCTAACAGGTATGAGGTGATGTCTCATTGCATTTTGATTTACATTTCCCTGATGATTAGTGGTGTAGAACATCTTTTCATGTATTTGTTAGCCAGTTGTATGTTTTCTTTGGAAACGTGTGTTCAGACCATATGCCCATTTTTTAATCGGATTTTTTTTTTCCTATTGAGCTGTATGAGGTCCTTCCTTCCTTTCTTCCTTCCTTCCTTCCTTCCTTCCTGATATTAACCCCTTATCAAATATATGATTTGCAAATATTTTCTGCCATTCAGTAGTTGCTTTTTCACTTTGTTGTTGGTTTCCTTTGCAGTGCAGAGACTTTTTAGTTTGATGTAGTCCCACTTGTTTATTTTTCCTTTTGTTGCCTTTGTTTTGGTATCGAAAAAATCATTGCCAGGACTGATGTCAAGGAGGTTACTGCCTGTGTTTTCTTCTAGGAGTTTTATTCTAGCACCTGGCAATACAGAAGGTTCTGGTCTTATTTTCAAGTCTTTAATCTATTTTGAGTTAATTTTTGTGTTATGTGCTTCTTAAAAAATTTTAAAAAGCTTAACATATATGACTGTCATATAATTATTTGGTGCTTCAAAATTATCAACACATACTCTTTATAAAAATCTGCCAGTTTTTGGTTCTTAGTTTATTTGATTTTCTTACTTTTTGGGTTTTTTTGGTTAAATTAAGGATAAAGTTATCTGGTGATATTTATTTTAATTGTACTTCAAATTTTAGCTGTTCTGAAATTAGCATGTACAATATTGCTTCATTTCCGGATTTCAGTTCTTTTGAGTATAGATCCAGGTATGGAATTACTGGTGCATATGATACTTCTATACTACTTCCTTCTTAAGGAAACGCTGAACTGTTTTTCACAGAGCCTGCACCATTTTACACTTCCAGCAGCAATGTGTGAGTGTTCTGGTTTTTCACATCCTTGTCAACGTTTATTATTTTCCATGTTTTGGATCATAGCTGTCCTAGTAGGTGTGAAGTAGTGTCTCACTGTGGTTTTGATCTGCACTTCTCCGATGCTTAATACAGTTGAGCATGTTTTCATGTGTTTATTGGCCATTGTGTATTTTCTGCCATTGTTACCATTGTGGCCATTTGAGTCCTTTGCCTGTTTTTAAATTGGAATTTTAAAAATTGAATTCTTTGTATATTTTGGATATTCTTATCAGATAAATATGTAAATATTTTCTCCCATTCTGTATAGGTTGTCTTTTCAGTTTCTTGATAATATCCTCTGATGCACAAAAGTTAATTTTGATGAAATTCAGTTTATTTTTTTTGTTGCTCCTGCTTTTGGAGTCATATCCAAAAATCCATCGCTAAATCCCGGATCATGAAGATTTATCCCTTTGTTTTCTTCTAAGAGGTTTTTTTAGTTTTTTAAAAAGTAATCTCTACACACATCATGGGGCTCAAACTTATAACCCCAAGTTGAAGAGTTGCATGCTCCATTGACTGAGCCAGCCTGGCACCCCTCTTCTTAGCATTTTATGGTTTTATCTCTAATATTTTGCACCAATTTGTTTTCTTAATGTCTTCTTATTCTCTTTCTACCTTCTAGAGGATTTAGATGCCAGTATATAGTATGTTTGATTTGTTTTTAAATCAAGTGATCATTTGGATTTAAACTCCCTGAAAAATGTAATATAGTAAGAACTAATTTTGGGGGGATAAAAGCTATTGATTGAAATTAACATAAAAAGTTAAACGTTTTCTCCATAATATATTATCTTTTGTAACAGTCTTATTTCTGGTATTTTCTTTAAATCAGTAAGTCTTGCATTATTACTTTACATAAGAATACCTTGGCTCTTTGTTATAACTTTAAATGTGAAAATTTATGGTTAAGATAAACACTTGGCAAATAAATTGTTTAAATGTGTATTGGTAGATTTCTTGTCAACAAATCTTCAAAGTATTTTAATAATCACTTTCAGTTTTCAGTTTGTTGCTTTATATGAAGGGAATAATAGAATTTGCTATGCCTATATGTAAGAGTGTTGCGAGGAACAACAATATGTGAAAGTTGACTCTGGAGAGTGACGCTTCTTTCTTTACTATATCAGTTGGCATACGTTCAGGAAAACAAGCCACTTAGGATATTTCTGACAGAAAGATTTTAATACAGTGAATTGGTTACAAAAGTGTTGGAAGGGCTGGAGGAATAAAAAGAGTTAAGGTGGTGCCATCTAGAGATTAGTAAATATGGGAAGTAGCTATTGCCCCTGGGGCTGGAGGAAATGGGAAACTGTTCCCCAGAGCTCCTAAGTATTGCACTGTTGAGAATACAGCCAATGTAACCTGGCCAGGAAGCCAGGAGCTTGCCTTCCGTGGTTGCTGCAGAGCCAAGGAGCCTGTAGTCCCACTGAAACTGCCCAGATTGGTCATAGATGGCTGCTCAAAGTTGGTGTGGCTCACAGATGCTCACTGATGGCTATGTCGGAACAGAAGCAGAAAAAACCGTGGCTTCCTCTATGTCCTGCTGTCATTGGCTTACATTGGCAGAACCTAACCTCTCTGTTTGCAAGGAGGCCTAGGAAATATACTTTGCAGATTTCTAGCATCTGGCAATACAGAGGAGGAGCCCATGAAAGGGTGATGTGGTGGTGAAAGCCAACAATTAACCAACACATCAGCCGTAAAGCTTATAATTTCAAAACATTTTTGGCAGGCAAATTATTATGCAGCTTAATGAGTTTTTTCATTAAAGCTTTTTATATGACTTTTCTTTTTTCCATATTCTCCATGTCCAACATATTAGCAAAATTACACCCCAAATCCAACTAACAGTAGTTTCTCTGCCACCTCCAAGTCTACAATACTACCACCTCTTGTTTAGGATTATATCATAGCCTTCCAACTTGTGTTTCTGCTTCTCTTCTTGCCCTTCTACAATGAGTTCTGTACACAGGAGCCAGAAAGAACTTAAAAACATAAATTAATTTACAGCATTCCACTATTGTAGCTTCCCGTCACACTCAGAATAAAACCCAAACATGGCATACCCCAGCCCTATGACCAGACTTCTGCTGATAACTCCCTGATCTCATCTCTGTTTTCTGCCTGGCTGTAGCCACATGGACTCTTTGTTGTTCTTTAACATATCAAAGTAATTCTCATCTTAGGGCCCTTGCACTTGCTATCTATTCTGTGCAGAATGCTCTTTGTTCATATCCATGTGTGGCTATTTTCCTTAAAGTATTCTTTCTCTTTCTACACATCTCCCTCACTTTATTTAGGTCACTACCTCTCAGATAAGCCTTCCTTGACCACCCTGTCATCACTTAGGTTACCTTACTCTGACTTTTACACACACACACAGGCACACGCACACACAATATACACATATATCATCTGATTCTTAAATGTATGTATGTACTTAGTTTATTGTCTAATTTCCATGACTGCAGGCACTGTGTTATATTCATTTCTGCTACTACCACCTAGAAGATTCCTGGTAGAAAGTACTTTTGCAGAGTTAAGGAGACCAAGGTTATGAACTTAAGAAAATTCTTAAGTGTTTTTTTTTATAGTCATTAAATGAAAAAAATTTGTTAAATCAGTGACAGCACATACCAAATAGATAATTAAAAGTATTTAATGTTTTAAACATTTTTCTTTTATTGTTTCTGGCACTTGAAAACTTCAGGATCTCTATTTTCACTAAAATTTATGTTGCTTTAAAAAGATGCTTTGCAAACCGATAGGAGATTACTCTTTGCCTGCCTGTCTGCATAGAGGACTTAAGGCTGTAGGTTGGTGAGCTTGTGTGTGTTGATATATATACTATACATGTATCTATAGAGAACTCTTTGTTTTATACTATATCGAGATGTCCAGTGCCTTTCTAATTTTATCCCATATTTTTTTTAGCATCTCAGAAATTTTCCTAATAGATAGAAGTATGGAATTGTAAGACCTTGCTTACTACCTTTTAATTTCCTTTCCTTTTATAGTTGCTATGTTGTGTGCTTTACCTGGCCTTTTTGTTTCTTGTTAACAAATACTTTAAATTTTTCCCAGTAGGAGTGACTCGTGTGTACTTGAATCAGAATTCTTATATTGGAGGCAAAGATTCTTCCTTCATCATAATACTGCATACTTTGCTTTAGCTAAAATATGACCAGGGATGACAGATCTCTTGTTTACTGTTACATCCCTAGTACTTGCATAATTCTTTTCCTGGGGAGGTCATTTGATTTTACTAAGCTTTGTGCTCCTCCTTTGTAAAATGAATGGGTTTTACTAAATGACTTTTAGTTATAAACATTCTATGATTACACAGCATTATTTATTATAAGATTTAAATATGATCTCAGAGCCATTTGTTAAAATGTGGGAAAAGCCTAGTTACATAAAATGCTTTATTTTAGTAGCATTTTCTACAATGAAATTTTAATTACATAGCATTACAGGGCAAAGGAGGCTTTATAGGACAAGACAAACTGCTTTCTAAAATGTAATAAACGCGGCAATCTGGTTAAATTCTGTAGCAGATTTTGTAATACTTAGATTTTGGTGTATCTGTTTGTGTCACAGTAAAAAGCTGGATATTCTGCAGATGTCATTTATGAATAACTTAATAAATGGGTTTAAATAAAGGTTTAAAATAATAGAGCCATTTGGGTTTTTAGCCAAGATTAAACATAGATTGGGATTAGTTTATCTGGTCATTTAAAAATTATTTGGATTCTTTTGTGATTTATTTCTTCTGTAAGAATGTATATTATTGTCCCTTATTCCCTATAGAATTTCCTAGGGTTGTTCTCTAACCCATACGTCTTTATAAGGCATCAACTCATGGCTTTTTCAGAGCAGGTCAGGCATGCTGATTTTTAAAATTTTTAAATGGAATGGTCAGGCGTGCTGCATTCTATTACATACTGGAGTTGGCTTGAACACTGACTTTTCTGGAACATAGAGATTTCTGTAACTTCACTGATGACTCTTTTGGATTCTAATTTGCTGTTGGTGTAAGGAAGTTGGAATTTTTATTTGATTACTATTTTTGCTGAATGAAGCTTTAAGGTTGAATTGCTGCATAAATTCTATAAAATGCATAACCCTTTTTGTTTTATTTTTTTCTGAGTTTGATTTTCCATATTACAGCTGTCCACTCATTCACTCAGTGGATGGTTTCATGAAAATGTCATGTCCTATCTGGGTGTTGGTGGAAAATTTTTAAAAGTTTAAAATGGAATTATGTTAAAATAAGTATTTAATAAATAAATCATTTCTTTTTAATAGAATTATGTTAAAATAAAACATACTATTGGGGGAGATATTACATATTGAAGGAGTACAATACTTCTAAATATCTAAAAAGTATTTTAATGAGAAACTTGAGCTAGTTTCCATGAACATAACTTTTTCTCAAAATAGGTCTTATCATGAAATGATTTCAAGCAATTCCTGGTCAAGATTTTAAAATTGTTGATCTTTTCAAATTCTTGGTCATTGTCATTGATAAGAACGTTGTCTGCATAAGTAGTCATATTAGTGAAAAGCAGGTGAGTATTTATTGCCCTTTCCTCCTGATTGACAGGAGCTTGGTTATTACTCTTTCCTCCTGATTGGCAGGAGCTTCTTTATCCCGTGTAATTAGAATTTAGATAATTCTGTCTCTTTAAGTTGTACTTTAAAGGAGCAGTCATTCATTTTTTATCCTTTTTTTCTTTCATTGACAAAAGTAATGCTTAAATTTTCTGAGATAAACTGAATAGATTTTGAATAAAAACATGATAAACCTTTTCTGCAGGTATACACAGAAGTTGGTCTTCCTACTTTTTTCTTCCTTTAATTCACTTCTAATAATTGTCTTTGTGGATCTAGATTATAGCACTGACTCCCTAGTGACTCATTCTCAGCCTCTCCATTCCAATACAGCGAATCCACAGTTTGTCAGTGTATGTGAATGGTCAGAAATATTAAGCGTTGCTTGAAATAAATTAATCAGATAGCAGAATGTTACTTTAGTCATATCTTGAAGTCAATAGCTAGTATTAAATCCATAAGTTGAGATTTATTCCTCCTAAACTTCCTGAATTTTACTTAAAAAAATTTTTTTTAATGTTTTTCATTTTTGAGAGAGCACTAGTAGATGAGGGGCAGAGAGGGAGACACAGAATCCAAAGCAGGCTTCAGGCTCCAAGCTGTTATCAGAGAGCCTGATGCAGGACCCAAACCCACAAACTGTGAGATCATGACCTGAGCCAAAGTTGGACACTTAACTGACTGAGCCACCCAGGAGCCCCGAGAACTTTTTTTCTTATTTTGTGTTTGCAGAAGTTTAGAGTACAGATCTTTTTCTGTATGAAATTGACATTTCATGTTGAAGTCCTGTATGATTTGCTTCATTTAATAACTTCATAGTTATTTATAGCTTCATTTAGTAACTTTGATACAAAAAGATAGGTCAAAGAAGAGAATTTGGACCACTGTGATTGTACTCTGAATGTAACGACTTTCTGGCAGTACTTAATGAAAAATTTGTCCATTATGGTGGGGAAACAACAATCAGTAGAAAGCAAATGTATTTAAGTACGAAAATGAAACATACGTCTTAAGGTTCAGAAATTGATGTGTGTATAATTTTCTGCATACTTAAAATGTTTTAAAATAAATATTGAAAGATAATAAAATGAAACATTTCATAAATAGGAAATACTAATTCGTTGTAGTTAATTCAATAAATGTTACTCTTATGTATGATCACAAAATAAAATTTTCAAAATGTTTTTTGAAATCAGCAAATGCCTACAGTCCCATTTAAATGATTATGTGCATTTATTTATTTATATTGGTTTCAAGTTTTTGTTTTTGAGAGAGAGAGAGAGAAAGAGGATGAAAGTGAGCGAGCGAGCGAGCGAGAGAGAGAGAGAGAGAGAGAGAGAGAGATGGGCTCACCCAAAGTGGGGCTTGGGCTCACCTGATGTGGGACTCTAACTCATGAATCATGAGATCATGACCTGAGCTGAAGTCAGATGCTTCACAGCTGAGCCACCCAGGTGCCCTTGAGTTTTTATTTAAATTCCAGTTAGTTAACATATAATGTAATGTAAGTTTCAGGAGTAAAATTTAGTGGTTCATCACTTACATGGAACACCCAGTGCTTATCACAATAGATTATGTACATTTAATTTCATCTTCAGAAATAAATTTTTTTTGTTTTTTATTTTATTTTTTTAAAGATAGTCCTTTGAGTCAAATACATTTATTTTATGGAAGATACACCAAAATATTTTTTAATTTTATTTTATTTTTTAATTTACATCCAAATTAGTTAGCATATAGTGCAACAATGATTTCAGGAGTAGATTCCTTAGTGCCCCTTACCCATTTAGCCCACCCCCCTTTCAGTAACCCTCTGTTTGTTCTCCATATTTATGAGTCCTTTATGTTTTGTCCCCCTCCCTGTTTTTATATTATTATTGTTTCCCTTCCCTTATGTTCATCTGTTTTTTCTCTTAAAGTCCTCATATGAGTGAAGTCATATGATATTTGTCTTTCTCTAATTTCACTTAGCATAATAGCCTCCAGTTCCATCTACATAGTTGGAACTGGCAAGATTTCATTCTTTATGATTGCTGAGTAATACTCCATTGTATATATATACCACATCTTCTTTATCCATTCATCCATCGATGGACATTTTTGGGCTCTTTCCATTCTTTGGCTATTGTTGATAGTGCTGCTATAAACACTGAGGTGCATGTGTCCCTTTGAAGCAGCACACCTGTATCCTGTGGATAAATGCCTAGTAGTGCAATTGCTGGTTGTTGGGTAGTTCTATTTTTACTTTTTTGAGGAACCTCCATACTGTTTTCCAGAGTGGCTGCACCAGCTTGCATTCCCAGAAATAAATTTTTTTAATAATTAAAGATAAAACAGCAAAATTTCATCAAGAATCAGAATTTGGCTAATTAACATCAAAAGCCAATAATAAATAACTACTGAAAAGTGTAAGAATCAAAAAGAATCAGTTGCGTTCTTTTTTTTTTTTTTAATGTTTAGTTTTGAGAGAGAGAGAGGGAGGACAGAGTGTGAACAGGGGAGGGGCAGTGAAAGAGGGAGACACAGAATTCGAAGCAGGCTCCAGGCTCTGAGCTGTCAGCATAGAGCCCGACGCAGGTCTTGAACTCATGAACGGTGAGATCATGACCTGAGCTGAAGTCGGACGCTTAACTGACTGAGCCACCCAGGTGCCTCCAATTGCATTCCAGTAGGAACACCTCTTAAGAAATGATGATGCTAACAAAACAACCATATGTATCTTATTAGTAGAAGAAATGTGAAAAGTAAGAACAAATTAATAGCAAAAATTTGTGAAAGAGCCAAAGAAAGATGAAATATTTGACAACGGGTACTAAGCGAAGAAGTGATGACAAACAAATTGTGACTGCAGTAGTTTTGGGTGATTCAAATGGTAATGCCAGGGGGAACATTATATAGTTTTGTCAAAGCAATAATTACTGCATTTAAATACTTTATAGAGCAAGTCAGACAAATAGTATTAAAATATAATTTTAGCAGAAAAGATTCATTTTAGCAGTTAATTTCTTTTTTAATTAAAATGTTTTAAGTTTGTTTATTTTGAGAGAGAGAGAAAGAGAGAGAGTGAGCAGAGCAGAGAGAGAGAGAATCCCAGGCAAGCTCTGCACTGTCAGCTCAGAGCCGGACTTGGGGTTTGAAACCACAAACCACAAGATTATGACCTGGGCCGAAATCAAGAGTCAGAAGATTTGGATGCTTAACCTACTGAGCCACACAGGCACCCCAGCAGTTGTTAATTTCGGAATGGTTGTACCAAATAGTTTACAACTTCTTAAATCACTGTAAAAACTTACATAAACACGACACTAATATCTTCTGTATGACTGTTGACATCTTATTTATCTCTGTTTAACAACCACCCCAAAATTTAGTGACTTAAAACAACAATTATCATGTGTTTGGTCAGGGTTTGGGGAGGCCAGCTAGTCTCTACTCCAGTTGGTGTTGGCTGAGTGGCTTGTATATGGCTGGAGGATCCAATTTTTCTGGTGCCTCAGCTGGGGTGGCTAGAATGGGTGAGGTTGGCCAGGTTTCTCCTGCCCTTTGGAGTCCGTCATTCTCTAGGACTTCACTCTTATAATGTGGTCTCTCTACAGGAGGGTAGTCAGACTTAAATTTTTTTTTTATTTTAGAAGAGAGAGCATGACTAGGAGAGATGGGCAGATGGGGGTGGGGGGGAGGGAGGGAGAGAGAGAGGGAGAGAGAGAGAGAGGGAGAGAGAGAGAGAGAGAGAGAGAGAGAGAGAGAGAGAGAGAGAATATCCCAAGGCTCCTCACTCGGCATTTACCCTGATGTGGGCCTCAATCAATGCCACAACCCTGGGATCATGACCTGAGCTGAAATCAAGAGTCTGTCGCTCAACTGACTGAGCCACACAGGTGCCCCAGGTAGTCAGTCTTCTTAATGTGATAGCTGGCTTTCAAGTGAGTGAAATCAGTAGGTGTTAAGACTTCTTATGGGCTTGGCCTGGAAGTCACATAGGATCACTTTTGCTACATTCTTTTGATCAAAGCAAGATACAGGGCTATGCCAGATTTAAGGTAAAGGGTAATAAACTCTACCTCTTGGTGGGAGAGTACCATGCACATGGAGTGATGAGAGGAATTATTGGTGGCCCTCTATATAAACAGTCTACTGTATCTTTCAACACACCAATAATGTGTGCCATAAGTGTTAGGAGCCTTTACAGTAGAAAGAGATTTTGATTTATGTCATCTGGAGTATAGCATCAGAATTTAAAAAATTTCTTTAGGTGATTCTGACATGTAGTGAAGTTTGAGAACCACTACTTTAAATCAGTGATTCTCGGGGCTCCTGGGTGGCTCAGTTGGTTAAACATCTGACTCTTGGATTTCAGCTCAGCTCATGATCTCGTGGTTTGTGATATTGAACCCTGCATTGGGCTTTGCGTTGATAGCAGGGAGCCTGCTTGGGATTCTCTGTCTCCCTCTCTCTGTCCCTCCCCCACTCATGTGCACGTGAGCCCGCACTCGCTCTCTTTCTTTTTCTCTCAAAAATAAATAAACATTAAAAAAAAAAAATAACCCAGCGGTTCTCAAATTGTGGCCCATGGACCAATAGCATCAGCATCACCCCGGGAGTTGTTAGAACTTCAGCTTCTCAGAGTTTACCCAGATCTACTGAATCAGGAACTCTGAGGCCAGGAGCCAGCAATCTGTGTTTGAACAAAGCCTTCTAGGCAGTTCTAAGGTACTCTAAAGTTTGAGAACCACTGTTCTAGAGCAGGGGTTGGCAGACTTTGGCTTGAAGGCCAAATCTAACCCATCCCTCCCCTGCTTTGCATATAAAGTTTCATTGGAACACATATTCATTTGTTTCTGTATTGTCTATGGCTGCTTTTGCACTACAACAACAGAGTAGTTGTGACAGGGACCACATGGCTCACAAACCTAAAATACTGTCTAGTCCTTTACAGAAAAATGTGCTGACCTGTGCACTAAAGGACTACTTTATTTTTGCCCAGTTCCCAGGACTGTATGTGTCGTGACACCCACTGAAGAGAGGCCTCTTTCTGCTTTAGTGAAAGTGATTTAGTGATTTTAGCTACCTTGAATTCTTATCAGTGGAGTGGTAGTGGATGAACCAAGGCTGTAACCCAGACTAGTTAAAATCAGAGTCTCTGGGAGTAGGCATCAGTAATTTTCAAAGGTCCCCAGGTCATTCCAGAGTTCAGCCCAGTTTGAGAAGCAGTGTATTGCTTCTTCCAAATAAGCTACTTGGAATTCTTAGTAAACGCAGACTCTGATTCTGTAAGTCTGGCCTGGTTTTGGAAATTCTTTTCTAACAAGCACCCAGGTGATACGAGTAATTTTGGTTCACACCTGGGGAGCTTAAAATGTGCTGATTCCTGAGTCTCACCAGTGTTTCTAATTATCTCAGCATCAGGGTATTTAAAAGTTCCCCAGGTTATTCTAATGTGCAACCAGTGTAAGAACCCCTAGGTTAGAGCAGCCTGTCTCAATCTCTAAGTAATGGAATCACCTAGCAAATGTAATAAAAATACAGAAGGATTTTATCTTTCTTTAACAAGCTTGGACCTTGGTAGTTTCTGTTAGCTTTGCAGGTGATTTTCACACTAAAGCTAGTGAAGAACCACTGCTGTAGAGGACTCGAGAAAGGGAGAAAGAAGAATTTAGAGAAATGGATAGGCTAGGACAGGCAAAGAATATAGAAAAAGAGGAATACATAATAAACAATAATTTGCATATTGGGCTCTGTTCCTGACGATAGCAAAGAAGAGTCCTCTTGATTTGTTATTGACCTATTTATTACAGGCCTAATGAGCTTAACTAAATAAAAGATTCAGGGAGTTCACAGCCATAGCCCTGTACCCTTCTATAGATTTTGGAAAGGAGAGGGATGATTATGTCCTATGGAAGGAATCATAGAAGAGAATGCTGTGGTAGCTGAATAATATTTAAATGGGCGACAAAGACTTTAAACTACAAAATTTATGCTTTGAGCCAATGGGGCCTAAATGGTAAGAACTGGAAAATCTTCAGTGCCAACTGTGGATGTGTAGCCTATCTTGTACTAAACTTTGTAGAGTACTGTTTGCCATATGTAAACTGCATCTCAGTTTTCATCGTTTTCTGAAAACAGCTGAGATAGTGTTGCTTTAACTGTGTCCAGACATGAATGGGGGATAACCTGAGTGTAAGCCATTGGTTTAAAACAACCATTATCTGTGCACTTAAGTCAGATCCTTTTGTAATTAGCACACGCATAGGTCAAATGACATATTGTTGATTATTAGGTATATGTTGGTAGGAATAATACTAATTTTAGAGATGGAACTGAACCTTAGCTTTTGTGTTGGTACCCCCCCCCCCCCCGAGTCTGTCATTGTGGTTTTATTATACTATTCCACGTTTTCTGGTGTAGAAACAGAAGACCTGAGATATACTTAATTCCAAGGGTAAAACAGTTTTTTTGGTCTAAAACCTAGGTAAAGTTTTTGGGTGGTCACTGGACACTTTGGATAAGATCTGGATCAGAATCCTCAACTAGTGAAGATAGTAGAACGCAACACAAGGAAAATGGGGAAATCAAATCAAACTTAAGGAAAGAGTCTTGCAGACTTCATTTGGTACCTGGCTTCTAGGTACCAGTGCTACTTGAGATTGGTCCTGACAAGGCTACTTTTACTTTAGTCCCTGTTTCTTTCAAGTCTTCTATAGCTTTTTACTTGCAGCATATGAAAAGAAAGGATGTGAATTCTCTCTCAAGCAGAGTATAGATTAGTGACTTAGGAAATGAGACTAAATGAGGCAGTTCTGTGCAGCGGTTCACCACAGAAAAGTGTTAGCGAGCTGTTCTGTGGCTGGATGGCTTGAGATTGGCAACTAGGAGACAGCTTTTTACTCAGTTGCTTTTGCATTAACAATATTATTTTCACTGCAATCGAAGTGTTGAAAATGCGTAGCCTCGATTATTGGCAATTCCTAAAGTACTTCCTATTCTAGTCAAACGTATATAAAATTTAGTTTAGGTAATGTTTTATCTTGGAGGATGTAGATACTACGTAATGTTTGTATAGTTTTAAAACAATGAAACACTACACAGGAAAACATTGTGTTCTTCTCTCTGGAATATACTTATTTTTAAACGTTACTGAGGGATAATTGGTATAAACAGCATATCAAAGCATACAATTTGGTGAGCGTTGACGTATGTAAACCTGAATAAAACTGTCACCTTAATTAATTTAATGAACATAACAGTTACACCCCAAAAGTTTTCCTTTGCTACTTTGTAATTCTATTTGCTGCCTTCTTATTTCTGGACATTCACCGATCTGCTTTCTGTCATTATTGGTTAGTTTCGATTTTCTATACTTACATGTAAATTGAATCAGTGTAATTATTTTGAGACTCAATTGTGTTGTGTTTAACAATAATTCTTTCCAGGGGCATCTGGGTGGCCCAGTCGGTTGAGCATCTGACTTCGGCTCAGGTCATGATCTCGCAGTTTGTGAGTTTGAGCCCCACTTTGGCTCTCTGCTGTCAGCCTGTCAGCGTGGAGTCCACTTTGAATCCTCTGTCCCTCTCTCTGCCCCTCCCCTACTTATGCTCTCCCCCAAAAAAATAAATATTAAAAAAAGAAAAACAATAATTCGTTCCTTTTTTATTGCTTAATAGTATTGCATTGTATGGATATATCATAATTTGTTTATCCATTCACCTGTTGATGGATGTATTAGTTATCTATTACCATAGAGTGGATTACCCCAAAAGATAGTGGCTTAAAACAATAAACATTATCTGGTTTCTGGGCCAGGAGTTTTTAGACTTTAGACTTAGCTGGGTGGCTCTGGCTCAGAGTCTTGTATGAGATTGCTATTAAGATATTGGCTGGGCCACAGTCAGTTGAAAGCTTTACTGGGGCTGGAGGATCCAATTCCGAGATAGGAAGTGTGTGTGGCTGTTGGATCCAGGCCTCAGTTCCTTGCCAGGGAGCCTTGTCCCTCGGCTGCTTGAGTGTCCTTAGTACATGGAATTTGGTTACTCCCCAAACAGGGGATCCAAGAGCACAAGAGCAAGGGCAAAGAAAAAGCTACATTGCTTTTCATGACTTAGTCTTAGAAGGCATACATTGTCACGTCCTCCATATTACCATTTGTTAGAAGTAAGTCGCTATGACCAGCCTGCTCTCAAGGTGATCAGGCCCCATTTTTGAAGGGAGGAGTGTCAAAGAATTTGTGGACATATTTTAAAGCCACCACAATGAACATTTGAGTTGTTTCTGGGTTTTGGCTATTACAAATAAAGTTGCTTACAAAAATATATGTAAAAGTTTGTATACGTATATGCATTTATTTCTCTTGTGTGAATAGCCAGGAGTGGCTAGTTCATACATAAGGTAGGATTATATTTAACTTTTTACAAAACTGTGTGTATAGTGAAGACTATAAAATATTGCAAAGAAAATTAAGGAAAGAAAAAAGAACTTACTGTTTATAATAATAATAATGTTAATATTCATATATTTCTAAAAATTTTTAAAAATCTTTATTTTCAGATACTCTTAGACTTACTGAATAGTTACAGTACAGACTACCCATAACCTTTAAATTTCTAAAAATATTTAACTTCTTCAAAGAAATTCAAGAAAACCTCCCAAAATTTAGAAATTATTTTCCAAAGTTGACTGTATCATTTTACAGCAGCCATGTACAAGAGTTCTAGATGCTTCACATGATCAACAACACTTGGTATGGCCACTCTTTTTAAATTCATCATGGTTTTAATTTGTATTTTTTGTTTTTTTTTTTTTAAGTTTATTTATTTTGAGAGAGATCCAATTCCAAGATAGGGAGTTTTTTTTAAAGTTTATTTATTTTGAGAGAGTGCGTGCGAGCAAGGGAAGGGCAGAGAGAGAATCCCAAGCAGGCTCTGTGCTTTTAGCACAGAGCACAATGTGGGGCTTAATCTAACAAACTGTGAGATCATGACTTGAGCCAGAATCAAGAGTTGGAGGCCCAACTGACTGATCCACCCAGGTGCCCCTAATTTGTATTTTCTTACTAGTTAATGATGCTCAGTGTGTTTTTGTGTGTTTTTCTGTCAATGTATCTTCTTTGGTGAAATGTCAGCTCTTTTGCCCATTAAACTTTTTTGGATTGCTTATCTTATTATTACTTAGTTATAAGAGTTCTTTCTGTATTCCAGAAATGTCTTTTGCCAGATAAATGTTTTGCAGATACTTTCTCTGAGGCTTTGGCTTGTCTTTTCCATTTTTATGAGTATCTTCTGAAAAGCTATAGCTTTTAATTTTGATTAAATCAGTTTATTGACTTTTTTCTTTTATGTTTTCTTTTTGTATTCTACCAAGAAATGTTTGCCTAGTTTATGTTTAGATTTGTGATCCACTCTGCATTACTTTTTCTATATGTTTGCATGGTAAGGGTCAAAGTTCCTTTTTTTTTTTTTTTCAGGCTATGGTTCTTCAGTTGTTTGTTGTAACACCATTTGCTCAAAATGGTTTTTCCCTATTGGCACCTTTTTGAAGGCAGCTGTGTTCACCACTATACCACCAGTTGGTACTGCACCGTTGGTACTTTTTGTCTAAAAAAATGTGTGGGTCAGTTTTGGGCTCTGTCTTATTTCATTGATCTTTTTGCCTGTCTTTATTCTAATACCACAATAGCCTTAATTACTGTAGCTTTCATAGTAAGTCTTGAAATCAGGTAGTATAGGTATTCCAGCTTTCTTCCTTTTTTTCCAAATTGGCTATTCTAGGTCTTTTACATTTTCATATAAATTTTAGAATCAAATTTTTAACTTCTACAGAAAGCCTTACTGGGATTTGGAGTGGGATTGTATTGAATGTATAGATCCATTTGGTGAGAATGGACATCTTACTAATAATTAGTCTTTGAATCCATGAACACAGTATATCTCCTTCTCTATTTACTTAAGTTTTCCTTAATTTCTCTTGGTAATGTTTTGTAGTCTTCACTGTACAAGTCTTACGTATGTATCCCTAAGCATTTCCTATTAAATTTTTTTTTTAATTTGTTTATTTTGAGAGAGAGAGTGAGCATGAGTGGGGTAGAGGCAGAGAGAGAGGGAGAGCACAGAGCCTGATGTGGGGCTTGAACCCACAAACCATGAGATCATGACCTGAGCTGAGATCAAGAGTCCGATGCTTAACTGACTGGGCCACCTGGGTACCCCAGCATTTCCTATTTTTTGACGCTACTGTAAATGATATATTTTTTTGTCGTGTTTATTTTTGAAAGACAGAGTGTATGCAGGGGAGAGGCAGAGAGAGGGGGACAGAGGATCTGAAGCGGGCTCCGTGCTGACAGCAGGGAGCCCAGCGTGGGGCTTGAGCTCAAACCGCAAGATCATGACCTGAGCCAAAGTTGGACACTTAACCGACTGAGCCACCCACCCAGGCCTTTTTAAAGTTCACTTGCTAAGTTGTTGCTGGTATATAGAAATATCACTGATTTTTGTATATTGACTTTGTTCCTGTGGCCTTGCTAAATATGCTTGTTAGTTCTGGTGGACTTTTCTGTAAATTCCATAGTATTATCTCAATCATATCATCTGTAGATAAAGATAGCTTTGTATTCTTCCGTTCTAATATGTCCCCCTTTTTTCATTTTTCTTGCTTGATTGCCTTGCTAGGATCTCTAGTAGAATGTTGAATAGAAGTGATGAGAGCAGATATTCTTGCCTCGTTCTTGAGTGTTGCCATTAAGAAGCCTTTCACCACCGAATATGTTAGCTGTACATTTTTTGTATGTGCTCTTTATTAGTTTGAGGAAGTTCCCTTTTATTCCTGGATTCCTGAGAGTTTTTATCAGGAATGGGTGTTGAATTTTGTGAAATGCTTTTTGGTCTCTATTAAGATGCTCATACAGTTTTTCTGTTTTAGTTTGTTATCATGGTAAATTATATTCATTGACTTTTTTTTTTTTTAATTTTTTTTTTTTCAACGTTTATTTATTTTTGGGACAGAGAGAGACAGAGCATGAACGGGGGAGGGGCAGAGAGAGAGAGGGAGACACAGAATCAGAAACAGGCTCCAGGCTCTGAGCCATCAGCCCAGAGCCCGACGCGGGGCTCGAACTCACGGACCGTGAGATCGTGACCTGGCTGAAGTCGGACGCTTAACCGACTGCGCCACCCAGGCGCCCCTATTCATTGACTTTTTAATGTTAAATCCATCTTGCATTCCCAGAATAAATCCCAATTGTCATGGTATATTGTTCTTTTTATATGTTGTTATTGTATGTCATTATTACATATTAAGAATTTTTACATATGTGGTCATGAGGGATATTGAGGATTCTCCTGTCTCCACATCCTCACTAACACTTACTCTTTTTTGTCTTTTTGATACTAGCCATTCTGAGTTGTGTGAGGTGATATCTCATTGTGGTTTTGATTTGCATTTCCCTGATGATAAATGATGTTGAGCATCTTTTCATGTGTCTCTTGGCCATTTGTATGTTTTCTTTGGAAAAAAGCCTACCCAAGTCCTCTGCCAATTTTTAAATCAGATTGTTTGGTGTATGAGTTCTTTATATATTTGGGGTATTAACCCTTTATCAAATATATCATTTGCAAGTATCTTCTCCCATTCAGTATATTGCCTTTTTATTTTATTGATGGTTTCTTTCACCATGCAAAACCTTTTTAGTTTGATGTAGTCCCAATTGTTTATTTTTCTTTTGTTTCCCTTGCCTGGGGAGATAGATTAGGAAAAATACTAAGGCCAATGTCCAAGAATTTACTGCCTATGTATTCTTTTAGGATACATAAGGTTTCAGGTCTCACATTTAGGTCTTTAATCTGTTTTGAGTTTATTTTTGTGTATGGTGCAAGAAAGTGGTCCAGTTTCATTCTTTTGCATGTAGCTGTCCAGTTTTCCCAATCATGTATTAAAGAGACTGTATTTTCCCCATTGTATGTTCTTGCCTCCTTTGTCGTAGATTAATTGACTATGTAAGTGTGAAGTTATTTCTGGGCTCTTTATTCTGTTCCATGATCTAGGTGTCTGTTTCCATGCTAGTACCATACTGTTTTGAGTACTATAGCTTTGTAGTATAGTATGATGCCTCTGGTTTTCTGTTTTTTGTTTGTTTTTGTTTTTGTTTTGCAAGATTACTTTGGCTCTTTGGGTCTTTTGTGGTTCCATACAATAGGATCATTTGTTCTAGTTCTGGAAGGATACTAACTAATATAGTTAGCTTTATGAATTTTGACACATGCATACAGTTGGATCTCCATACCACAATCTATATGCATGACTGTTCCAATAACCCTAAAAATAGCCTTATGTTATGCCTTTGTAGTACCCTTCCTCCTACCCCTTACCACTAGTAATTACTGATTTGTTCTCCATCCCTATAGTTATATCTTTTCCTGGGTGTCCTGTAAATCAAATCATATAGCTTGTAGCCTTTTGAATATGACTTATTTTACTTAGCAAAATCCATTGAAATTCATCTATGTTGTTGTATGTATTAATAGTTGCTCCTTTTTACTGCTGAGTAGTATTCTATTGTGTGATGTACCATAGCTTACTTCTTCAAGGACATTTAGATTGTTTCTAGTTTGAGGCACTTAGGAATTACACTGCTATAAACATTTGCATACAGGTTTTGGTATAACTCTAAGTTTTCTTTTTTCTTGGGCAAATACCTAGGAATGGGATTGCTAGGTTTTATGTAAATATAGCTTTAACTTTATAGGCTATGGGAGGTTTTTAACTATAGATTCTATTTCTTTGTTTCTGTTTAGGTTATTGATTTCTTATTGAGTGAACTTTGGTAGTTTTGTCTTTCAAAGAATTAACCCATCTCTATTGAATTTATAGGCCTAAAATTGTTCCCCAATTCTCCTGATTATCCTTTTTTAATAGCTGTAGAATCTGTGGTAATGTCATCTTTCTCCTTCTTGACATTTGAAATTTGTGTTTTAAGATTTTTTCTTGATCACTTTGATGGGAGATTTATCACCTTTATAGATCTTCTGAAAGAACTAGTTTTTGCTTTCATTGAGTTTTGGCTGTTGAGTTTCTGTTTTCTATGTAGTTGACTTCCAGTCTTACCTTTATTATTTCCTTTCTTCTGCTTAATTTGGGTTTAATAGTTTAACATAGTACAGAAAATAATTTTTTCTCTCTGGAAGTAAATTGTCAGATTTTTAAACCCTTTAGTACTCAATCCAGGTGTGTGTGTGTGTGTGTGTGTGTGTGTGTGTGTGGTGTTTGGTATTTAGGCAAGAACATGAGACTTTGCTAGTAGCAAGATTTCAGAGAGAGTGAAATTGGTATTGTTTTTAATAAGTAGGAGAACACAGGATTTTCTTTTTGTTTTGAATATTGATTTTTGTGTCTGTTCATCTGACATCTGTTTCCAACTCTGAATGAAGTGTATCTGTTAATTGTTGAATGAAATGTATCTGTTAATTATAGAAGTATTTGGAGTTTCCATGACAAGCCCAGTGAAATTGCCCACACATGGAGCTACTAGAGTTTAATATGTGGTATCATTTAAATGGGGCAGAATATTGTCACGAGGAGTAAAATTTTATTCTTGTCTCTAATCTTAGCAACGATTGAACCCAAAGGACCATATAATGTTTACTTGAATTAAGAATGTAAAACATTGAAATCCCTACATTTTCCCTGTTGAATAACCTCTAACTAAGATGATATGAAGCAGTTCTGGAGTTGTTTTTACTTAGTATGTTTTGATATGTTAAAGTAAGAAATTCCTGTAGTAAATAAAGTAGACTTCATATTACTTTTTAGGTTATTTGTCAAAGCTTGAATTAAAATCAAGGAAATAAATCACTCTATTATTTCAACATTGTATTTAAATGTTAATGCAGATGTGATTTTCTCTGTAAATAAAAATAATTTTATTTTTTAGATGAAACTGGCTTAAAAATCAGTTTCAGTTTCTTTTTTAAATCCTTACTTTTTTAGTTGGTCTTCAATAAGAAATATAGGTGTTATTAGAATTGGAGTAATAGTGGAAAGATGTATTATTTACCAATCTACGTGAAAATTATTTTTTTGTTTACTTTTCTAATTGTTTAATGTTACATTTTATCTTTTAGATCCTATTTGACCAAACTCAGAGATCAATTAAAGCACAGCTTCAGAACTTTGTTAAAGAGTAAGTCAATTACAGTGAAAAGAAAAGTAACCAGTGAATGATCACATCTGGGAGTTGGTATCTTTTGAGAGGAATTTTATGGACCATGATTTATTGAAAGTTTTGGAGTTTTTGTTTGCTTTTTTGCTTTGTGAAATATATATTGCATTTTTTCCTGAGTTACTCTGTAAAGGAATCAGACTTTATGCCTTTCAGTGAATCATTTATATTATGAAATTTATATTCAGGATACATAACTAGGATTGTTAAAGATTAAAAAATAAAAGAAATAATTTAATGGCCTTTCAAAATCAAAGCAGACCCCAAAAGTGATTGAAATGCTATTAGTTATTATAGTTGAGACTAAGTTTTCCTTTGTCTTAATATGGTATTTTTTTTGAAGAGAAGGTAATGGAATATATGAAAATGAGTCAGGAAAGTGCATGTTTTTTGCCACATGTGAGCCTTTTGTGTCACATTCATCCCGTTCTATATGTGAAATAAAATGAAACTAGAAATAAAAGACATCAAAATTTTCTAGATAGGAACATTTTTCCTTTCCCACATTAATCAGTTTTTCTCTTTTAATTCCTGACTGAGAATATATAAAATTACAGATAACGTTGGTTACGATATAGTATTCAGGATAAATGGCAGATGTTATAAGCTGCAGATAGTGGCAGATCTCACGAACATAGTGCACTGCCATTTAGTAGGTTGGAATTTATTGTTTCGTTAGTGACGTCTTGCAGATTCTTTGCAAATAATAGACTGATGTTCAGAATGTCCTTATAGAATGTATACATGAAAATTTATGGCTTCTTAACAAAGAGTTTAAAGCCTTTTTCACATACACTTTATTATCATTTTTAAATTATTTGTCTTCAAGTCATTTTGCCTAGTTCTCTGGTAGAAAAAAATGAAGGGATATCATGTATTTATCTAAGATCATTAATCAAGGGTTTTGGATTTTTGGAATACTGAATGGA
Source organism: Prionailurus viverrinus (assembly GCF_022837055.1). Taxonomy (NCBI): domain Eukaryota; kingdom Metazoa; phylum Chordata; class Mammalia; order Carnivora; family Felidae; genus Prionailurus; species Prionailurus viverrinus. Next base: position 86,168,606 of record NC_062569.1, on the reverse strand, counting down.
AACTGTTATTCTTTACGGGTACACAGTTGTTTTACAAAGGATTGTATCAGTGTGTGTTTTAAGAATATATTCATGCCCTTGACCCAGTAATTTCCCTCAACAAAAAATGAATGATATTTCTTAAAGTGTGGTTTGCAGACCACCCATAATTGGATTTATGAAAGTTTCACTATTTTTATTTTTTAGAGATCTTAGAAAATTCAAAGATGCCAAGAAGCAATTTGAAAAAGTCAGTGAAGAAAAAGAAAATGCATTAGTAAAAAATGCTCAAGTACAAAGAAACAAACAGCACGAAGTTGAGGAAGCCACAAACATTTTGACAGCAACAAGAAAATGTTTTCGACATATAGCCCTCGACTACGTACTTCAGGTATATTTATTATGTGTTTTCAAAAAACGCTTACTAAACACGTCCTTACTTTTGAATGATGGCATTGAAAGAACAATTAATAATGTTTCTTTGAGTTTAAAATCAAACCATGATCTTTTGTGAAAACTTTTCACTTGTCTGTATATCTCTGTGCATATATTTATGTGTGTACATGTGTACACCTTTGGTTTGGATTTCTTCACCTTTTCACTTAACATGATACTTCTCTCATTTTTAAATGTTGTAAAAAGCATTTTTAATTGCTATATTTTATTCTGTGGAATTACTGTGTCAATTTAGTTAGTATCTGATGATCAGATATAGTGTTGCCAGTTTTTACTGGAAATAGTGAAAAATGTAGATTTCAATAATTATAAATAATAATAACATCTTTGTATATAAATCTTTTGCCACATTTTTGATTATTTCTTTAGAGTAGACTTCTAGAAGTACTAAGGCTTACTATGTTGCCAAATGAAAAATATTTCTAGAAACACTGTTCTCATATTTACCATAATGTAAATATGAGAAAAAATATGGTGTTTAAAAAATTTTTTTAATGGTTATTTATTTTTGAGAGAGACAGAGACAGAATGTGAGTGGGTTAGGGGCAGAGAGAGAGGGAGACAGAATCTGAAACAGGTTCCAGGCTCCGAGCTGTCAGCACAAAGCCCGATGCGGGGCTCAGACTCACGAGCTGTGAGATCATGACCTGAGCCGAAGTCAGATGCTCAACCGACTGAGCCACCCAGGCGCCCCCAAAATGTGGTGTTTTTTAAAACTAGAGATCAGTGCTTGGTAAGTTGCCTGGTGATCTTCTGGTCCTATGTATAATTGAAATCTATTTGGATTTGATAGGTCTCCAAAGGGATTCAAGAGATGTGAAAAGTGAAGGCACATATACATTGTTTCACATGTACTTGATATTTTCCTATGTATCATGAGTTGAAAGCTCTAAAGCTTAGGGGATTATTTTGTCTAAATCTCCTTGTACAAAACAGCAATAGAGTCCTCAGAGATTGTTGACTTAATAGTGATCACAGGGCATTTCTTTAAAAAAATACATAAGTAACCATATACAAACTAGTGCTTAAAAACTACTTAGATGGTGTGCCTAGGTGGCCCAGTCAGTTGAGTGTCCGACTTCAGCTCAGGTCATGATCTCTCCATTCGTGGTTTCAAGCCTTACATCCAGCTTTCTGATGTCAGCACGGAGCCCACTTTAGATCATCTGTCCCTCTTTCTCTCTACCCCTCCCCTTCCCCCCCTTGCACTTACACTCTTTCAAAAATAAAACATTAAAAAAAACCCTCCTTAGATAACTTTGCAAAACAGTAGAAAAAGACTAAGATTTTTAAAAATTTTCTATTCAGTAAGTGGGAAGTTACATTTTAAAAAATGAAGTGAATTCCGTTTATTAATGAAAGTCTCTAGAATGGCATGGTCTGTAATTTCCTATTTCCCATTACCTACCTCACATTCACCCCACTTCTGCAGTAATACGAATACTGTCTTCCTATCCGATTCCACTGAAATGGCTCATGCTAAGGTCTTACTCATTAGATAGAATTTAATTTTTAACCAACTTGACTCTCGCGTTTCACTGAAATGGTAGACCACACTCTTTCTTGAAATATACTTTTGTCTTAATTTATTTCAAATAACTTTGGGTCATCTTCCCAACTTCTGTTGCTTTTCAGTTTCCATGTTGAGCTTCTCTCCTTTGCCTACCTTTTCAACCTCTTTTTCAGGTTTACATCTTTGGTTCTGTTCTTTTCTGACCTTTTGATTTTCCTGATAATCTCATGCTCTTTGCTTGAATTACCACTAAGTACAGATGACAAAAGTTATTTTTGTCCGACGCCCCTCTTTCTTTTTGTATTCACAACTGAAAACTGTCTTCTTCCAGGTGGCGTCTTTTTGCCCTTACCTAACTTGAATGGTGACACCCTTTTGCTCAATCCTAGAAGTTCCTGTGGAGAGTTGTTACACCAGATATTCTCATTCTCAGCTGCTATACCTAACAGCCAAAACTGCCTTATAAAGTTCTGTGAATCTCTTAAGTCTGTTCTTTCTGATGACCCTTGCTGTAGCACTTTATTATTTCTTATCTAGACTTTTAAGATGTTCTCATAAAACTGGTCTTGCTTGCATTGCTTTTATGTGCTCCATTACTAGTTTATTCTCTGTTCTGTGGTCAGTTACTCAAACATGTCCAGGCAAAATGAATCATTCTTGCCTCTGCTTCCACTGTGCTGCCATAATATTGTCATGCACATTGCTGTTAGAGCACTTACTTGCATGTATTGTAATTATTTATTTCTGTGTCTTTTATTCCTAGGTTGTGTTCCTTCCCTCTAGTCCAGTGGTTGGAAAATAAATTTTCCATTTTCTGTGGTGTTCATCCAAATAGTTTCACATTAGGACCCTTGCTTCCTCTATAGCTATTGCATTATTTGATTTTTCTTATGAGAACTGTTGTGTCATTTAATTATATGGCCTAAGTGGTGATTTTAGGGCATAGTAAGTAATAAATATCCAAATTTATAAAGTTTATCATGCTTTAGCTTCCTTAAATACGTGATTTTACTTTTTTTTCAAGTAAATGCTGTTTTTTGTTGCCAAACAGAAAAAAAATACATAGAAGAGAGGCACTTTTGTTTGGTATTTTTCAAAGTTTGAATAATAGGTTATCTGCAGCCCCTGCTTTTATTTAGAGCATTTGAAAGTTAATATTTTAGTTCTCAAAACTGAATGGGCCTTGAAACACGTACAAAGGAAATTAGTGGTTAGTTAAGTGTAGTTATTTGGATTTTTCTTGGTGTGGTTTTGTTTTGCGATCAGTGCTTTAAAATTATCTTATAAGACAACAGGCAGAAGAACATATTAAAAAGGAAGATATTCTGTAAATCTTTTGACAATGATAGCAAAAAATGAATGATTCTTTTTTTGTATAAACATTTAATTTCATTAAGCTGATATGTAACAGATAGAAATAAAATACTTGTTAAGAATTATCTAGAGATGGGAGAGATACTACAAAGGTAACTTTCATAATTTACTGGTCTTTTAGTAAGTTTAGTCTACTTAAAATATTTAAGGTCCATTAATTTATTTAACAAATATTTATTGAGTCCTAGCTACGTACTACTTGGGGAATGTAGCTGGGAGTAAGACATAGGTAAATAAGAAAATATAAGGTAGTTATGAATGCTGTGAAGAAAATAAATAGGTTGATATACTAGAGAGTATACCAACTCTAGTATATAGGGCCTACCTTGGACGTTTTTGAGGAGATAGTATTTAAGCTGGGGCCTGATTAGTAAGAGGTGTCCTCATGTCTGGGCAGAAAATCATGACATGAAGACAGAGCAGCTAGTTTGAAGGTGTTGAGGTGGAAGTAGTTTTGGATTGTAGTTGCAGCACAGAAAGGGGCAAGTAGTAGAAAGCTAGGTTAGAGAGGCAATCATCACAAAGGGCCATGTAGGTGATAGAAGGAAGTTGGAAGGTTTTAAGTTGGACATAGCATAATCTTATTTATATTTTGAAAAGATCACTCTGCTTGCTGTGTGGAGAATGGATTGTAGAGAGTCAAGTATAGAGAGACTAGTTCATAGGCCATTGCAGCAGTCTAGAAAAGATAGGATGATGGTTGGTAGTGGTGGTAAAAGTAGTGAGGATTTGTATTGCAGATACATGTTGAAGGGTCTGGATGGACAGTTAGATGAGGAGGACAGGGAAAAGATGGAATTCTGAGAAATTCAAAGGTCTGTCAAAGTGATAGTTTTATCATTACAGTATTTATGGCTTAAGCATGACCAGTTTTTCTTTGAACTGAAATGGATGACAGTTTCATTGGTATGTTTGTCTTAACTGTTTTTGCAAAACGCAGGTCAAAGGGTAAAAACCTTGAACTTTGTTTTTATTTACTTTTCTGGAAAAGTATTAAACTTCAGAATAAGCAAATTTTACAATATTGCACTGTAGATTAGTTTTTAAAGTAAAAACTGGGTGATTAACCAACTGTGTTTTCCCTCAGATTAATGTCCTTCAATCAAAACGAAGATCAGAAATCCTAAAATCAGTAAGATATTTATTGAAATGATATTTTAAATATTTTGGTATGATCTGAATGCACATATGTAAGCATTTAAGCAGCATCAAATGTTTGTGTGTATATATATGTAAATATATTTATTCCAGGTTCATAATTAATCTTTACAGATCTTTTTGTATTTCTCATATGCCACTTAACCACTTTTTTGTCTCCTTCACGTTATAGTTATTTATGTGTATCTCCTCTCTTAACACACTGCGAGCTCCTTAGTGTAGATGTTTAAATATTTCAGATTCAGGGCATGCATAAATAGTATCATTTAGAGAATTTTTCCTTAGGATTATTGATGATGTATCAGCCTTTTGGTTTGTTCTTTGGAGTGCAGTTGGAAAATAAATGGGATGAAATTTGAGAATAATTTTTTTCCCTGAGACACTATACCCATAGAGAAAGTGATTTTTTTTTTTATGTGACCATTTTTGGTCTTAAAGCTATCAAGGAAGTGGGCAGGGGGTGGTAGTGGTATGGCATTGAACTTTTTCATATTTCGAGAATCTTAGAAATAATTTTTCCTCTCTTTGTTCACTGAAGTGTTTTATTTTTCTTTTCCCCTGAAAGGGTATACTTAAATTGCTTTGACCCTTGTCCCCACCAAGCTTTTTCCTAAATTCTATATTTATGATAGTGCTTACAGGTAAGTACGTTGTACTTGCTCTTTACTTCCACTTCCTTTTCCAGACTGAGAGTAATGTATGTTAATTGTAGAAAATTGAAAACTGAAATGTATGAAGAAAAGAATTAAAATACTTATAAATCTTACTACCAACTGTTATTATCTTGGCATATATCTGTATCTTTTTTCCTCTCTTTCTGTGTGCATGTATGTATGTGAATGTGTATATGTGTATTCTAAAATGGCTTTTAATTAAAAAATTTTTTTCTTAAACATTTACTTATTTAAAAAAAATTTTTTTTAATGTTTATTTATTTTTGAGACAGAGAGAGACAGAGCATGAACGGGGGAGGGTCAGAGAAAGGGAGACACAGAATCCAAAACAGGCTCCAGGCTCTGAGCTGTCAGCACAGAGCCTGACGCAGGGCTCGAACTCACGGACTGTGAGATCATGACCTGAGCCGAAGTCGGCCGCTTAACCGACTGAACCACCCAGGTGCCCCAACATTTACTTATTTTTGACAGAGCATGAGCAGGGGAGTGGGAGAGAGAGAGATATACAGAATCTGAAGCAGACTCCAGGCTCTGAGCTGTTAACACAGAGCCTGATGCGGGGCTTGAACTCACGAACTGTGAGACCATGACCTGAGCTGAAGTCGGATGCTCAACTGGCTGAGCCACCTAGGCGCCCCCTAAATGGCTTTTAATTTTTTTTTTTAAACAAAATAAGAATCATTGCTACATATGTTTTGTAACTTTCTTTTCTCAATAGTAACACTAAAGTCATTAGATGTCATTAAATATTTTTTATTTAACAATGACTTTTGTGGTGAAATAGAATTCCACCATGTGGATATATTAGGGGTAGGCAACCTTTTTTTGTGAAGGGCCAAGTAGTGACTATGTTAGGTCTTGTGGGCCATGTGGTCTGTGTTGTAATTACTTAACTGTATGCTGTAATGAGAAAGTAACCATAAGGGCGCCAGGGTGGCTCAGTCAGTTGAGTGTTCGACTCTTGATTTTGGCTCAGGTCATGATCCCAGGGTCTTGGGATCGAGCCCTCCATGCTGAGTGTGGAGTCTGCTTAAGATTCTCTCTCTTTCCCTCTCTCTCTCTGTCTCTCTCTCTCTGTCTCTCTCTCTCTCTCTCTCCCTCCCTCCCTCCCTCTCTCCCTCTCTCCCTCTCCCCCTCTCCCGCTCTCCCCACCCCCCCCCCCAAACCCTCTCCCCTGCGGTGTGCTCTCTGAAATAGAGAGAGAGAGACAAAGCAGCCCATAGATAATATGTAAATGAATAGAATGGCTGTGTTTTAATAAAACATTTTTCTTATAGACATGGAAATTTGAATTTCATACAATTTTCACCTGTAATGAATTTCATGCCATCTTTTCATTTTCTTTCAACCATTAATAAATGTAAATACCACATTAGCTCATAGGCCATCCAAGAACATATGATGGGGCTGGATATAGTTTGCAGGTCATAGTTTGCTGATCTTGAATATGCCATAAATTAATTTTATCCATTAATGGATTTTAAAGTAATTTCCATGTTTTTGACTTTAAAAATATTCTAGTGGTCATTCTGATAAACAATATGACTTATTATCGTAATTTCCTTAGGATATATTATGACAAGAGATTTGGCTAAGAGCCAAAGGGTTTAATCATTTATTAAAATTTTTAAAAAATAATGTTAAATTTTAAGACTTACACAACATTTCCACTAGTAGTGTGTGAAAGTGAACTATATTACTAACACTGGGTATTAGTTTCTTCCACTCTACCTATAATTTGGTAGATAGAAAATGTCATGTCATTGTTCAGTTTTGCATTTCTTTACTACAAATGAGTTTGTATTAAATGTGTATGAGTTTGAATTTTTTTCTGTATATTTTTTGGCCTCTTATGTTTTCTCTTTTGTTGTTGTTGTTGTTGTTGTTGTTGGAGTGTTCATCTTTTTCATACTGATTTGTAACATGTCTTATATTTTAAGACTATTTACCCTTTGCCATTGTATTTTTCTAGTTTTATCACTAATCTTTCAATAGGCTTATGTGTTTTGCTGTGTAGGCATGTTTTATGTAGTTGTAGCTATTAATCTTTCACCCTCTTTTTTATATAATTGTTTTTTATTATATTCATAAAGTTGCATAATTACTGTTACCTAATTCCAGAATAATCTTTTATTGAGCTTTGTCCTTGTGTGTTTGTTTTATTTAATTGACTTTTCTCTTAAAAAAAAATTCTTTGAAGCATTCTTGAATGTTAAAGACCTTATGACCTATTTTAGGTTTCAGAAAATTAAATAGATGCCTCATCTTGCTAACATAGAGGGATGCTTGAAGGATTCTTTCAGTATTGTAATTGAATTAAATTTCTTCCCATATAAAAACAGTAAATAAAAATAAAGATGATTTTTCTTTCACAAATAGGTAAAATATAGGAAAACCTGGAAAAAATCTTAACCCATTAGCAACATATTTGTATATTGGGAATGAATATTCAGAAACCTCCATATTGGCAAAGTCTGTTGACTCCTTTAAGTATCTTGAGAAAAAAAATTAGCATTCCCTGCTTTGGGTTGTGCTTAGTGATCCTAGCAGGTTATAAAGTGTGATTGTTTTTTTTTTTTTTTTAATTTTTTTTCAACATTTTTTATTTATTTTTGGGACAGAGAGAGACAAAGCATGAACGGGGGAGGGGCAGAGAGAGAGGGAGACACAGAATCGGAAACAGGCTCCAGGCTCCGAGCCATCAGCCCAGAGCCTGACGCGGGGCTGGAACTCACGGACAGCGAGATCGTGACCTGGCTGAAGTCGGACGCTTAACCGACTGCGCCACCCAGGCGCCCCAAAGTGTGATTGTTTTATTTTGAGAGCTTCATATTTCCCATTCTAATCTTTTAATGTTTTATTTGCAATTTAAAGTTTTGCCAGTGAATTTGGTTGAAAGGCACATAGATATTTTATAATGCACTTGGGAAGATGGTGAAAGTATTGAATACTTGATTCTTTAAATTATTACTATATGACTCTTGATCATCTGGATATAATCTAAACAACTAAAATTTGGGGCATTGTTAAATTTTTAAACCACTTGGAGATTTCTTTTAAATAAAATTTATTCTCACTTCACATATATTTCTGAAATACTCTTAAGAAAAATGACCCAATTTCAATTTTAAATAGGTTTGATATTTTGGGCTCTAAAGGAATAATTTTTAAACATTAGGTAAGATCAAGATTTTTAAAAAAATTCAGAGTATTTATCTAAGAATTGATTTTAAAATGCTAATCTTTTTTTTCTTTTATTAGATGTTATCTTTTATGTATGCCCATTTGGCCTTCTTCCATCAAGGATATGATCTATTCAGTGAACTTGGGCCTTACATGAAGGATCTTGGTGCACAGGTAATATTGTACTGTATTGCTTGATTCTGTATTATACATTGATAGTTGTATTTTTAAAAAATGTTTATTATTTTTGAGAGAGAGACAGCACATGTGTACATGAGAGTTGGGGAGGGGCAGAGAGAGGAGGACAGAGGATCCAAAGCAGGCTCTGCACTGACAGCAGCAAACCTGACCTGGGGCTCGAGCTCAGGAAGAATAAGATCATGATCTGTGCCGGAGTTGGACGCTCAACTGACTGAGCCACCCAGGCACCCCTGATATCTGTGTATTTTTTTTTTAATTGAGATATAATTGACATACAATATTGCATTAGTTTCAGCTATATAAAATAATTTGAGGTGTGTGTGTGTGTGTGTGTGTGTGTGTGTGTGTGTATACATATACATATACATATACATATAGGTTAAATGACCATCTCAAAAGTCTAGTTAACATCTATAACTCCAGTTAGTTACAATTTTTTTTTCTTGTGATCAGAACTTTTAGATTACTCTTAAGCAACTTTCAACATACAATACAGTAGTGTTAACTATAGTCACCATGCTGTACATTACATTTCCAGGACTACCTTTTGACCCCATTCACCCATTTTGTCTACTCGGCCCCCTCCCCAACCTCTGCCAGTCTGTTGTATCTTGTGAGGTTTTGTTTTTTTTTTTTTTAGATTAATATATAAGTAGGATCATATGGTATTTATCTTTCTCTGTTGACTTACTTCACTTAGCATAATGCCCTCAAGGTCCATCTGTGTTGTTGCAAATGATAGAATTTCCTTTTTTTAAAAAAATGGCTGAATAGTATTCCCTTGTGTATATATACACCACATTTCCCTTATTCTTCTATTGATGGACACTTAGGGGGTTTCCATGTCTTGGCTATTGTAAATAATGCTGTGGTGAACATAGTGATGCAGATATTTTTTCAAATGAGTGTCTTTGTTTACTTTGGGTACATATCCAGAAGAGGCATTGCTTCTTCTACATATGGTAGTTCTGCTTTTAATTTTTTGAGGAACCTCCATACTGTTTTCCATAGTGCTGCACCAGTTTATATTCCCACCAGCAGTGCACTTTTCTCTTCATCCTTATCAACATTTTTTATTTCTTGTCTTTTTGATGACAGCCATTTTGACAGGCATGAGGTGCTATCTTATTGTGGTTTTGATTGGCATTTTCATGATGATTAGTGATGTTGAGCACCTTTTCATATACCTTTTGGCCATCTGTATGTCTTCTTTGGAGAAATGTCCCCTCAGATCCTCTGCCCATTTTTAAATCAGAGTGTTTGTCTTTTTGCTATTGTGTTGTATGGATTCTTATATATTTTGGACATTTATATCAGATATATGATTTGCAAATATATTTTGCCATTCAGTAGGTTGTCTTTTCATTTTGTTGATAGTTTCCTTTGCAGAAGTTTTTTGGTTTGATAAAGTCCCACTTTTTTTTTCTTTTTTCTTTTCTTTTGATGCCTTTGCTCTGAGATCTGTACTTTTAAAGAAATTTAGCATTTTGGGAAATATGACATTTATTTAATAAAGAAGTTTGATGCTACAGATGATTTATGTGTGGGTTAAATGTGTATAACCAAAAATAAGATTAAAGTTAAAACTATGCTGTTGGGGCACCTGGGTGGCTCAGTGGGTTAAGCATCTGACTCTTGATTTTGTCGCAGGTCATCTCATGGTTCGTGGGTTCGAACCCCACATTGGGCTCTGCGCTGATAATGTGAAACCTGCTTGGGATTTTTCTCTCCCTCCCTCTCTCTCTGTCCCTCCCTTGCTCTCTCTCTCTCTCTTTCTCTCAAAAAAAAAGAAACATAAAAAAATTTTTAAAAAGTGTTACAGATAGTATATGAGGGTGTTGAAAAGAAAATTTAAAAACAAAGTGTTTCATAGTATATGTGGCTCAGTTTATTTTTCATATCTTACATTTGGATAATTAAAAAATCCTACTGATTTTTCATTTGAAGTTAGAGCTCCTTTTTTATTTTGCAAAAAATGTATATTTTGCTATTTTGAATAATAAAATTTTTAGAATCTTAAGATTAAGGAACTCTTGGGAACTTTTTCATTTTATACATACACACATGTGAATTGTATATATGTATAACAGTATTATATAGAAATTTCATTGTATTCAAATTATTTTTGATAACTGAGCAGAACTTTATATTAATTTGTTTTGGGACATTCTTTTTTGTTGATTGGTGAGCTTTCTGGATTCATTAGTACCAACTTTTGGGTGATTCCCCCCCCCCCCCCAATAGGTTCGTATTACCTTTTGAGGGCAGGGGGTTAAGGATGAAAAATAGAATTTAGGAAAATGAGGAAAAGGTAAGAGCATAACGAGAATTGCATTCATGGACCAAAAGTAAATACTGTGTGTGTGTGTGTGTGTGTGTGTGTGTGTGTTGGGATGGTATGCAGAGCATATGCCATGAGTTGCCATACTGTTCCCTAACTCTAAGTAGACTTACGTAGACTTAAGTAGAACTTAATCTATTGGAGGAAACCAACATGTCACCAGACTATTATTACTTTTTGTGCTAAGTGCCCTGTCTGGGAATATACATTGAGACTAGGCTTGTTTGCATGTGTTAGAAGCCTGAAAATAATGGTAGCTTCAACAGCATGGAGTATTATTTCTCCTATGTCAAGTCAGAGTCCTGGTATCGTGGTCGCTTGATTTGCAGGGATGCAGGCTTATTATATTTTTTGATCCTATCTCATGGTTCAAAGTGGCTGATCAAGCTTTAGTCACCATACCTACATTCTAGCTAACAGGAAAGAGGAGAGGAGAAAGAAAGATGCATTCTCTCTTTTTATGAATATCTCCTGGAAATTGTAGAGGTCACTTCTGTGTACATCCTAATGTCACACTAGCTGCAAGGAAAGATAGGGGATACAGATTTAATGCCAGATAATCATGTGACCTACTAGAATTTGGGGGTTGTATTAAGAAAGAAAGAATGGTTATTGGGAAACAGCTAGCTGTCTCTATACATAGCAAAGGATGAAAGAGTTATAGGAACATACAGATGGAACATGTAACCCAGACATGGGAGAAAGGCAAGAGTTTCCTAAGCTAGGTACTTCCCACATTCTGTTAAATTTTATGTTGCACCCTCATCCTACATGAAATATAATTTATAAAAAAATTAAGTTGGATTGCAGTTGAATAGTTTAAATAATTATATATTTTAGACATTTATTAATTTCAGTTTTGCTGTTTCCCCCTCTCAGTTCTCACATGACTTTTCATGTAGCTTTGGTGTCTATATGGAGTCTAGTGGAAAATATAGCCTGGTTGGAGGTGGTCCGTTAGGATTTTCTTTTTATAATTCAGTTATGAGATGACTACATCTGGAACTAGGAACATGTAGTAATAGAAATAAATAGACTTGAGGGATATTTAAGATATAGCCAATTTGAAGGTAGAGGGACATGATGAGTTGAGGTTTAAATGTGTTGAATTTTGAGGATAGGACATCTAAGTGAATATATCTGGAGCTCATAAAAACAAAAAAAACCCAAAAAAACAAAACACCAAAACCTAGATTAAAGGAGGCAGTAGCATATAATTGCTAATTGTAACCACAATAGTGGGTGAATTGACCCAAGGAGAGTTAATAAGTATCTCAAAATCCTTTTTGTATTTCAAAAGATAGTTTTGAAAAATGTAAGTGCTAGAACAGTATGCTTAAAGATGTTACGGTCAAGGGCTGCTAGTATAGAGTGAAAAGAGAATCTGGCTTCAAACAGGGCCCTAAGAATGACATATTTATTTTATTTTATTTTTTATGTCTTAATTTATTTTTGAGAGAGATAAAGAGACAGAGTGCAAGCTGGGCAGGGGCAGAGAGAGAGGGAGACACAGAATCCAAAGCAGGTTCCAGTCTCTGAGCTGTCAGCACAGAGTCCGACATGAGGCTCAAACCCATGAACCATGAGATCATGACCTGAGCCAAAGTTGGATGCCTAATTGACTGAGCCACCCAGGTGCCCCAAGAATGGCATATTTTAAAGGGATAGTTAAGTATGAGAGCTCCATGAGAACATAGATGAGAGAGGAGGTGGGAACCCAAGAGACGGTGGTAGCACAGGCCAAGTAAAGAACATCTCTAAAACGAGGGGGTGGTTGTCAGTACAAATATTGGAAAAAAGGTCCAGTAAACCTAGGGCTATTGCGTCTAGCAGCAAGAAGGTTATTTGTTACCTCTGCGAGAGTAGAGGGTCTGAGTGGCAGAACTAAACTACAGTGGGTAGTAATGAATATGAAATGGACAAGTGAAGAACGGAATATTTTTCCAGAAGTTGTGTTGTGAAGGAAAAGGAGGGAGAAGGTAGTAGCTAGAGGGGACTGTAAGTTTGAGGAAGGTTTTATTTTAAGGTAGTAGGATTTCCACCTATATACAAGTAGATGGAAATGGAAGAAGTTGAAAAGTAGAAAGAGAAGTGATGATATCTGATGTGGTAGGAGTAGAAGGGATTCCAGACACAGGATTGGGGGCACCTGGCTAGTAATAGGCACCTGTGAAACTTCTAATGTCCATCACTAATAGAAGCATGGGACACACCTGCTGTGCTCCAAACTCTCTCTTCCTGATATAGTCTGAGCACGTAGGAGACAGGACTGTCAGTCTTCACATCTCCTCAGCTCGTACTTCCTCCAACCCTCCACCATGTGAAAAGATTTTTTTTTTCCTTTATATTTCTCCTCCAACAGAGAGAGGTGAATTTTTCCCCTTTCTGCTGTAATAGCAGTGGGGTGGGTTGTAGCAGAGGCGTTTACTGCCAGTCCGACAGGCAGAAAACCATCACTTGCATTGCAGTACTATTGTGGAAGTTACACTCACACAAGTTTACAAGTATTAGTTGAATCTTAGGGTCTACTTTGTACCTCACTTCAGTCTGAGTGAATGAATAATATTATATGCCATCAATTAAAGTCTATAAAACCATGGTATAATGGTTATTTTATTCATTCAGTATAAGAAAATGTTGAGGGCATTTGACTAGTGCAACATGTACCAGCCTTACACGTCGAATCAATGTTACATGTCACCAAGGCGTGTATGCATTAGATCCTCAAGTGCAGTAGTATAGTTGCCATCTAAATCAAATATGTATAGTAGTGATAGTTCTGTTTCAGTGTGTTTTCTTTTGGTTTTTATTAATATTTAGTGATAATTAAGATTGTATGGGGGCGTCTGAGTGGCTCAGTCAGTCGAGTGTCCAACTCTTGATTTCGGCTCAAGTCATGACCCCACAGTCGTGGGATTGAGGCCCACATTGGGCTTTGTGCAGAGCATGGAGCCTGTTTAAGATTCTCTCTCTCGGGGCGCCTGGGTGGCTCAGTCGGTTAAGCGTCCGACTTCAGCTCAGGTCACGATCTCGCGGTCCGTGAGTTCGAGCCCCGCGTCGGGCTCTGGGCTGATGGCTCAGAGCCTGGAGCCTGCTTCTGATTCTGTGTCTCCCTCTCTCTCTGCCCCTCCCCCGTAAATGCTCTGTCTCTCTCTGTCTCAAAACTAAATAAAACGTTAAAAAAAAAATTTTTTTTAAAAAGATTCTCTCTCCCTCCGCCTCTCTCCCCTGCTTGTGTGTGCTCTCCCTTTCTCAAATTAAAAAAAAAAAAAGATTCTATGGCCAGTTGTACACCTGAAACTAGTATTCCACTGTATGTTAACTGGGATTTAAAGAAAAACTTTAAAAAAGTATATTTTTTTTAATTAAAAAAAATTGTGTGGTCAGAATCATTCTCTGGCAGGAAAATAAAAATCATGTGTAATAGAGAGTGAATAAAGAATCAAGTAGTTTTTTTTTTTTTACAAAGGCTTTTTTCAATTTTGTTTCTAAAGGATATCAATGAAAACATTTGGACATTTAATACTTTATCTTTCTCCTTATTCCTGTTGATATTTACATTTTTATTTTTTCTTTTACCCCACATGAATCAGTTAGAGGTATGGGGGTTTGAAGATGAAATGACATACATCACAGTCTAGGAGAGTAAACTCACATAATATTTTATGACCCAGTTGTTTGTTATTCCAGCAGAGTAGTTCAAGAAGCCAGGGCATTTGTCATGATACTGGAAAATCATCTTTTCTGATGGAGAGGAACAAGAAGGAAATGAGATTTTATGATTTCATAAGTTTTTTGGGCTTTTAAAAAAGAATGTTAAACAATGGTGATTTTATGCCCTGACCATATGAGTGATTACTATTTTATTATTATTACTGTTTTTAAAAATTATTATTTAGCTTTCTCTTTTATCTGGTGAGATTTTTGTTTGTTTGTTTTTTAAGCCTTTTAGATTTGATGATAACATTAAGAAGCCAACTTGAAAACATGAAGCGTTTTGAGTGATTGGAAGTATGTGTTCTGTTGAACTTGTGAGAGTTGGCCCACCCTAGCTTAGCTGCTACTCTTTGCTGTTCAGGGAAAACAAATCACCACTGCGTCTTCTTTGTTTCTTTGATTCTGACTACTGCAATTGCTAGGTGGGTCCGCAGGCAACTTCAGCTAGAGTCCTCTTCCTTATTCCGGGAGTTCATGTTATCCCTGTTGTGCCCTCGACAAGGCCGCCTGTCACGTTTGCTTAGCACCACAACTGTTCTTAGAAATGTTTTTCCTGGAGGAGTTATAGACCTTCTCAAAAAGGATTTGATACCAGAAAAGAAAGACGTTCCATTTTAAAGTTGCAGCCAAAATGCTTTTTTAAAGAAACTTAAATGGACTTAGATAGAGTATGTTTTTGAAAAATGATCATACCTTTTTTTTTTTTTAATTTTTAAGTCTCTATAATTTTCTCTCTTTCCCCCTTTATAGTTGGATCGACTGGTTGTAGATGCAGCAAAGGAGAAAAGAGAGATGGAGCAAAAACATTCCACCATTCAACAAAAGGTACTTGAAGAGAAAAGTTCAAGGAGAGGAATTCCTATTTTGTACAACTGTTCAGTTACTGGTTTCAGCAAGATACTATCATGTTGCAACAAATCTTATGAGTTGCTGTAGTAATTAAATTGGGTAAATTCCTCATTTTTTGGTGAAAAGTAAAAAGTTTTTAGATGGTCAGGCATGTATTTTATTATTCTTTTAAAATATTTGAAAGCTGTGCTCTTGAACCAGTTTGCAAAAACATCAGTCTCTTAGGACCTTAACTAAAAAATGGCCCTTAGAATTTAAACTGATATTTACAATTTCAGTTAGGATATCACCAATCCCTGTAAAGCCTGTGAATGAGAATGAGTGGGGTGGGGGATGGAGGGAGTTGGGGGTGGGGTGGGGATGGAAAACATCTTGGTATCAACATGTATGTTTGGTATTGTAGACTTTACAGCTGTAGTTACTCCAAGGCAGCACTTGCCCTCCCTCAGGTGATATTGGAATTTTACACGCATTTCTTGTCAATATGCCTAAGCTTAGCTAAATTAATACTTGAAAAAAATGTTTTTAAAAATGTAAATTTAAATATGACACATTTTTATTTTTGTGTGTGGAGAACTTTGGATACAACTAACTTGGAACTCAATAATTTTATCTTATATAGTCAGTGATATTTTTGGGTGGTAATCTGAAAATAAAAGGAGAGAATTGGAGGTTGAATCTAATAATACAAGTATATGACAAGATGCCTTCTGTACTTACCTGGCAGGGGAGATATCATGATCACAAAGGTGGTTTTTCTAGGGCAAGGCTTTTCCATTGACTCCAGATGTGCTGACCCTTGCTATTTCCCCTAATGTGGGAAACTCTACTGTATAATTTGTGGTGAGGGACACTGTGTTTGTACGTTCCCCTAAAAAAATATGCCTTCTAGCATTGCTTTAAGAAATCTGTTCCTATGATATTAAGTCAAATCAACTTTTGTTATGGTTTCTTTAGAATTTAAAATACCAGTGAACTAGATTTGACATAAAAGATGTCAGTGGAAAAAAATTAAAGTGATGTCAGTAATATAAGTAAGGAAAATATTTTGGTGATGGGTTATTAATATTCATTCAAAGAGAAACATTATTTATTAAGGGAAAGATTTTCTACCAAACCATGTTTAACTTAGTTCCTTCCAGTTATACTCAGGTAAGGCTAACTCTGTGTTTTGTTTAAAGTTAGACTCACTTTGGGCTGTGTAACTTGTTTTAATGGTATTACCATGGAAAGATTATTAAAAATTGGAACCAGTCGTGTCTAATTCAAATGAGAGGTCATGATACTTGTAGAAACTTGTGACTATTTGGTTAAACGGAATTATTTAATGAATATTACATATCTTTTAATATCTCTCCCTGTGCACATAGCTCAGTGATGTACAAAAGCAATAGATTATTTAAGACTAATTTGCTTGATTTCAAATAATAGTCAATTGCTGCTTTACTTTGAAGAAAGTAATGCTATTTTTGCTTTTTTCTGCCCTTAAATGCTGACACAAGGCTGCATTACAGGTAAAAAAAAAAAAAAAAAAAAAAGGTAAAAAGATTCAGTCACCTAAAAATTAAGGGAAAAGTGTATCTAATGTAGCTATTTAGATTTTTCAAGAATTGAAATTGATCAATTAAAGAAACAGTGATTCCATGCACATTCATGTACATGCCTTTTGGTTATCTGTACATATTCCTGATGGATTTATACCTAGGAGTAGAACTGCTGGTTCAGAGGGCATATATATGTTCAGCATTAGTAGATAATGCTAAATCACTTTTCAAAATGCTGTTACTATTCCTGGCAGGCAGCACTGTGTGAGAGTTCTCAGGGCTCCTTGCCACCCCATGGTATTGTGAGAGTTTTTAATTTTTGCTAATTTTGGTGGGTAGATACTGACATCTCATTGTGGTTTTAATTTATGCTTTAGTCATTAATGAACTCAGGCACCTTCCCCTGTGTCTGTTGGTGTATAACCTAAGTGTTTATAGATTTGCCTTTTATGTTTAGACCTTAAATCCATCTGTAATTGGGTGTTTATGTGTGGTGTGAGTAGAGATCCAGTTTCCTTGTATTCACAATCTGATAGCTAGATAATCGAGAATCAGTTATTAAAAAATTTGTTCTTTTCCTATTACTCTGTTATATCCTCTGTTTTACATTATGTTTGCATACATGTGAGTTCTATTTTGAGCTCTTAATTCTTTTCTTTGGCCTTTTTGTCTTAATTGTGGCAGTACTATGCTGCCTTTAAGTATTGTAGCTTAATGGTATATCTTGATATCTGACAAAGCAAACCTCCTATCTTCTCTGTTTCAAAAGTGAATTGACTAAATTTTACATTCTTTTACAAATTTCAAGAGCAGACTTTCAGTTTGCTTAACAGTAGCTTTGGAGATTTTGATCGATTGCATTGGGTCTATGAATCAATATGGGGGAGAAGTGGTATCTTTATTTTACAGTGTCTTCTAATCTCTGAGCTTGAAATATTAAAAGTGAAGTTTTCTTTAATGTCCTTCGTAAAGTTTGATATTTTCTTGTACATCTTTTGTCAAATTTATTCCTAGATACTTATATGGCATATGTTATTGTAAATGCTATCTTTTAAAAATTTCTTTTCTCACTGTTTACTTTTGTTACATACTAGAATAAAATTGAATTTTCTGTATTGATTTTGAAAGCAGTTATCTTGTTAAGCTCTCTTTAAATGCTAATTTACCTCTGGATTCTGTTTGATGTTCTGTGTACAGAGTCATCTGCAAATAATGGTAGTTTCTTCCTTTCCGATTCTTTTTGTTTATTACCTTGTGGCTAGGACTTCTAACATAATCTTGAGTTGAAGTGATAATGGTCTTTCTTGCTTGCAATTTCAAAAGCAAAAGCTTCAGTTAGATTCCCTTTATGGCCAATCTTGGTCCTGCCTTCTCTTCCCCACACAAGCTTCAAGTTTTGATGAAGCAAATGCCCTTAAGGTGAAATCTGGCTTCTTTGATCTGCTTACCTCTTCGGCTTCCAATTTTCACTTAATCTTTTGCTTTTGAGTATTCCTTTCTATTTTGACAGTTCATCAATATATTTAAATTATAGTATATAATTTATACAGTGTTATTAGTTGCTTCATTATAAAATTATGATCTGTCACATTTTAACACTATACAATATTAATTGATTTAATAGTAATTAAATTGAAGACTTACCTCAAGAGATATAGTTGAAAATTAGAAAAATACTTATAATGCTCTATATATCAAGGAGGTCATATTTTAATGTTTTAAGTAGCATCAAGGTTATTAAAAAACTGCCAGCATTACAAATGAAACCTTTAGAATGTTGCCAAACTCAGTTGTATCTATTGCTGACATCCTGCTTGTCTAATTAAATTATAGCCTCAAATATTATTTATTTATAATTTAAAAAAATGTTTATTTACTTTGAGAGAGAGTGAGTGAGTGAGCAAGGGACGTGCAGAGAGAAGGAGAAAGAGAGAATCCTAAGCAGGCTCTGCACCGACAGCGCAGAGCCCCATGTGGGGCTTGAACCAATTAACTGTGAGATCGTGACCTGAGCCGAAACCGAGTTGGATGCTTAACTGACTGAGTTATTTGAGGCACTCCCACCTCAAATAAATTTTATTTTATTTTATTAAAAAAAATTTTTTTTTTTCAACGCTTATTTATTTTTTTTGGGACAGAGAGAGACAGAGCATGAACGGGGGAGGGGCAGAGAGAGAGGGAGACACAGAATCGGAAACAGGCTCCAGGCTCTGAGCCATCAGCCCAGAGCCTGACGCAGGGCTCGAACTCACGGACCGCGAGATCGTGACCTGGCTGAAGTCGGACGCTTAACCGACTGCGCCACCCAGGCGCCCCTCGAATAAATTTTAAATGAGGGCATTAAAATTTTCCTAAATTTTTTTTCAAAGACAATGTAGGAGAAAGTGTAGCAATTCACTTACAGATTCTGTTTCAATTTTTTTAAGTTTATTTATTTTAAAGACAAAGATTGCATGTGGGAGGGGAGGGCAGAGAGAGAGAGAGAGAGAGAGAGAGAGAGAGAGAGAGAATCCCAAGCAGGCTCAGCTCTGTTAGCCCAGAGCCCAACACAGAGCTCAGTTCCACAAACCATGAGATCATGACCTGAGCTGAAATCCGGAGTTGGACACTTAACCTACTGAGCTACCCAGGCGCTCCCAGATTCTGTTTCATTTGATTATTTTGGATTATCATGTCTTTTTAATTTCTTTCTTCCTTCCTTCCTTCCCTCCTTCCCTCTTTCCCTCTTTCCTTCCTTTCCTCCTTCCCTCCTTCCTTCCTTCCCTCCCTCCTTCTTTCCTTCCTTCTTCCCTTCCTTCTTTCCTTCCTTCTTCCCTTCCTTCTTTCCTTCCTTCTTTCCTTCCTTCCTTCCTTCCTTCCTTCCTTCCTTCCTTCCTTCCATGCCCACTGTGGGGCTTGAACTCACAACCTTGACATGAAGAGCTGCTTGCTCTACCAACTGAGCCAGCCAGGCACCCGAGATTATCATGTCTTTTAATATGGTTAAATTTTGAAAGATGTCAGCAGAGTTTTTGTTTTTAATGAATTTTGTTTTCCTGAATTTAGTCTATTTCCATTTTCCATCTTTGTAGACTCTTAAATTTGGAAGGCCCCTGGGTAATTCTCCCTCTGCCTCCCCTCCAGTGGAGGACCCTCACATCCCAGCATTTTTGGCAGGTGGTCATCTAGCTTCTGCCAGAATCTTTTTCAAGACAGAAAGTTTACTATTCCCTAAAAGGATAGCACTCTAACTTTGATTATTGGTCCAGCTGTAATTTTGAAAGTTCTGAGACTGATTTTTTAAAGTTTTAAAACGGGTAACAGCAGTCTTGCAGTTTTATACAAATGACTTTGTAAGTTCATCAGGAAATATTTTAAATATAACACTTCTGATTTCAAAACTTCATGAATCCTTAGAGGAAAATTGTAAGTTTGAATTGCATTCAAGTGAAGAGTAGAATGACAGAAGATTATGAGGGATTCCATAATCCTCATGAAAAAGTGAGCTCAGCACTTCAAACTTAAACTGTACTGTACAGCACTTCAAACTGTAGGTCTTCTTTGCAAAACAAAATTTTATTTTAGGGAAAAAAGCCTTTATTCTACTTCTGAACTCCCTAATAGTGGAGTTATTACTACTATCAGATTAAAAAATACCATAATAGTAATATACTTAGAGAATAGAGATAGATTTGAGTGTCCCAATTTAAATATATCTATATTTTTAATTTTTATCATTCATTCATTCATTTATTTATTCATTCATTCATTCATTCATTCATTCTATTTATTTGTTTCTGAGAGAGGGAGAGCGCACGAGTGGGGAAGGGACAGAGAGAGAGAGGGAGACACAGAATCTGAAGCAGGCTCCAGGCTGTCAGCACGGAGACTGATGTGGGGCTCAGACTCACAAAGTGTGAGATCATGACCTAAGCAGAAGTTGGACGCCCATCTGACTGAGCCACCCAGGAGCCCTTATATTACTTTATTTTATTTTATTTTTTTAATTTTTTTTTTAACATTTTTATTTATTTTTCAGACAGAGAGAGACAGAGCATGAACGGGGGAGGGGCAGAGAGAGAGGGAGACACAGAATTGGAAGCAGGCTCCAGGCTCTGAGCCATCAGCCCAGAGCCCGACGCGGGGCTCGAACTCACGGACCGTGAGATCGTGCCGAAGTCGGACGCTTAACCGACTGAGCCACCCAGGCGCCCCGCCCTTATATTACTTTAAAAAGAAATTGTTACACACATCACAATACAATGTTAGGATAAAATGAAACCATTTTATTTTTTCTTAATTTTTATTTATTTTTGAGAGAGAGAGAGCACAAACAGGGAACAGGAACAGGGAGAGGGAGACAGGAATCCTAAGTAGGCTCCAGGCTCCGAGCTATCAGCACAGAGCTCAACGCGGGGCTTGAACCCATGAAATATGAGATTGTGACCTGAGCCAAAGTTGGATGCTCAACCGACTGAGCCACCCATGCACCTCTAAAATGAAAGCATTTTAAACAAGACATCACATATAGTATTTAGTTGTCCCTTTTGTCTATTTGTATGCATATTATTTTGTGCCTTTAATCAGTGTATAAATGAAGTTCTATTGTTTTCTCTTTCAGAGTGTATTTTATATAATCATCTGTGTTTTTACATTGTCATTATAATAATTAAGTCTCCTCTTTTGTTATGAATACTGTTAATATACTATCTTAATACAAAACTTTTCTATGATTTGTGCTGTTTCTCTATGATAAATTTGGTAATCGTATGAACTTTTTAATTTTGTTTAGGATTTCTCCAGTGATGATTCTAAGTTAGAATATAATGTAGATGCTGCAAATGGCATTGTTATGGAAGGATATCTGTTCAAACGAGCCAGCAATGCCTTCAAAACTTGGAACAGGTAATATATTTCAAAAACTAGTCTTGATTTCCATAGTCTCAGTTTTCTGACCTTCCCTGTGATTTGGCCAACTCTTTCTTTCCTAATTCTTTAAATTCACAGTCTACAGTAGCATTCTTGAACCCAGTCCATTAAAGATAAGTCTCCCTTCTAAGAAAGGGGACCCTAAGAAGCAAGTGAAAAATGATAGCACTAATTGTAAAATCTAAAATTAAGCAAAGTTTAAACCAAGAAGCACAAATTGTTTTCTCCTTTGGGTTCCTCTCTGTAAGATGTTTATATACATTTTAATTTAGTGTTTGCTGATGAATTTTTAAGCCAGATGATCCTGAGTTTTTGATCTTTGTAATAACTTTAACCAGGACTTTTAAGAAATGGGCTTGTTTTTAAATGTGAAGTGTGGTGCTCACTTTGGCAGCACATATACTTGGTATGGTGTGTGTGGCAGTCAGGGCTCCTGTATTCTAAACTTGACAATGACCAAAAACTTGGCTTTCTTTTTCTTTTTCTGCTAAACTGATTTTTAGAAGATATTAATCCAGCAAATATCTGTTAAATATATATATTAAATATTTAATTATATTTTTCTGTGTATTAATCTAATAAAGTAAAATAATTTCAGACATTAAAGAATAAAAAAAGATTGTGTTGACTCAGGATTATACTTCCAAATAGTAGTGATTAGTCTTTTATTCAAGGATGCCTCCTTTTTGTTTTTGTTTTTGTTTTTGTTTTTGTTTTTTTTGCAAAAAACTCCCCCAAAATAGGACTATTTTGTAATAATTGAGAGTAACATTAGGCTCTGGTGAATTGATTTACTATTATATTATTGGCTGAATGTGTTTATTTTATTTGCTACTTGAACAAGATGTAAATTCATTTGATGATAGAGAATATTATTTTCTTTTCTTAAAAAAAATGGACATTAGCAAAATAATAGAATTTTCTCAGTAAGTTTAATGTAGTATACATCTTTGCTAATTTAAATGGAAAACTATTATTCTTGCATATTTAAAATATTAAAATGGGCTCCCACTTACTTTGATTTCTTGGTGATGAGGTTATGTGGAAAAACATTCACTGGTATTTTCAAATGTCAGTGATTTGTTGAGCCTTTCCCTAGCATTTGATATTGCCAGATATTTAAATGAATGGGGGGTGTTTTATTTGAAATAATTTTTCTTTATCTGAGAATGAATATAAACTGGAAAGTGATTATATTTGATATTAAGCCATTTTGAATTATGTAGAACTTCTAAAATAATGTCTGAACCAGAATGACCAACTAAGTGGTTTGGTTAGAAATAATATTTTTAACTATTATAAAGTGAAAATAAGAAATTAAAATTCTGTTTTCTAAGGTGTAAAAATTAAGACAATAATCTTTTAAGTTTTTCCTGACAAATTTCCATAGCTAGAATAGGAAATTAAAGTAAAAAATAGTGTGTCAAATTTTTATAATAGAAAGATTTCTCAACCAGTATGGTTTCATGAGGTAATGGTAGAATTGAATTTTAACCTTCAGATTTCAAAACAACCTACTTAAAGTTTAACACAGTGAAAATACAATAAATCCATAGAACTTATACCATTATGTTAAGAAGAAATGAAATGATGTTCCATGGACTACTCCAATGAGAAATGATCTCAGACTTCAAAATGAAGCACAGTAAGTGTTAGTGGAAAATTGTATTGCCATTTAGGGCGATAGGAGAAAATTAATACTGATTTAAGCATGGACCTTTCATTTAAAAAAAAAAAATCTTAATATTTATTTATTTTTGAGAGAGAGAGAGACAGACAGACAGACAGACAGACACAGAGAGCAAGCAGGGGAGGGGCAGAGAGAGAGGGAGACACAGAATCCAAGCAGGCTCCAGGCCCTGAGCTGTCAGCACAGAGCCTGACGTGGGCTCAAACTCACAAATCATTGAGATCATGACCTGAGCCCAAGTTGGATGCTTAACTGACTGACCCACCCAGGCATCCCATAAGCATGGACCTTTCGTTTTTAATTTTTTGTTTCATGAATTCTATTAATTGGCATAGATAATAAAATGTAACTAACTAAAATCAAGTAGGGAATAACTATTAAATTCTGAATTGTAGACCTGTTATCTTCCATGTGTAAAGTGAAACAGACCATGCCTTTGGAAATGAAGCTGCTTTTTAAAGGAGCTACCATCTAATTGTAGTGGGATGACATTACTGATGAGAATCATGGATCGTATTTCAACACCCTAAGTTTTAGTAAAGAAATGAAGGTGCAGAGAGATGGTTGCTCATTGATCACGCAGCTGGTTGGTGACAAGACTGAGGCCCGAAACCTGGCATTTAAAAAAAAAATTTGCTATGGAAATTCCATATAAATTTGTGTTTTGATGAAACAATATGTCAAATATTTTAAAAATAGCTTAAAAACTTTTTAAAAACTTCCTAGTCTATTTACATTATTAGGAAAAATTATGGATAGCAAATTATTTCATTTTCATATGCCTTTTAAAAGATCATTTTCATGAAAATACTAGTAAAAAGCAGTCTTCTAAGGAATATAGCATATAAACATTATATAAAAGTCTTCACAAAAACAAGAATCTAAATCTTGTAACAGAAGTTTTAGATATTTTCTAGGTTATAGTTCAGTAACTGTGAAAGAGAGAAGAAAGAACTCTATTAAATGTTATTTAGAATATTCTAATGCTTTTCATTTAAAAAGCTTGGAATATATCTTAAATTTCTTACATGAAATTTACAAAAAATCTAATTTCAGGAAATATTTGCAAATACTTTCTCTTTACTTATATATGACTTTGGAGTCTGCCCTACTTCTCTAATTAGTGCTCAATCTAGCTTGTTAATATATTCTATTAGACTTGGAATAAAAGACTGCAATTGTGATATTTGTGCCTTAACTTTAAAAATCTAGGATTCCAGCTATTCAAGCATAAAGATTTTTCTACCTACTGTTTAAGTATCTTCTTTACATTGTCTCTGGATTAGTTTTAGGGAACATTTTCTTTGTAGTCACTGTAGGGTACTAATTATATGATGACAAATTTGCCATCATCTATTGTTCATGGAATAGAGGCATGTAATATTTTCAGAGCCAACATTTGTTTATTTAGTTAGTTAATAGGTTAGTTTTTATTTAAATTCCAGGTAGTTAACATACGGTGTAGTATTAATTTCAGATGTACAATTTAGTGATTCCACGCTTCATACAACACCCAGTGCTCATCACAAGTGCCCTCCTTAATAATTCCCATCATCTGTTTAAGCTAACTTTTTTTTTTCTTTAAGCCAACTTTCATTTATTTATTTATTTATTTATTTATTTATTTATTTATTTATTTATTATTTTTTTCTTTAAGCCAACTTTTAAAAAAGACTTCCTTCCTGAGGTAAATGCATTTGATTAGGAATTCCTAGGTAGTTTTAAAACCTGTCCTTGTGCTTCATAAAATCTAAACATCATTCTATAATTTGAAATTTAACTGAAGAAATCATATTTTGTGTGATGTGATTGAAAGAGTATAAGCAGTGAGGGGTTTTATGTCTTATGTGAATTGTTGTGTTTGTTTCTGGTTGGTTTCAGGTTTCTAGTCTCCTAAGATTTTTATATGTCTATAATATATATTTTTCTGAAGACATGTAAGACGTACCAAAATTATCTTTCCATATCAGGCCATCTTCTCAATGTGGCAGCTTCACCTTAGGCTCAAATCAGTGCCAGATGGATTACTCGTACCTATATGTCTGTTGCTTTTTATGATAAATTCTGAAAAGATGAATGAAGTAGGAAAATAATTAAATACTAAGATTATTTAGTAGTAAGCTAGTAAAATGAATAAAGAAGCTGAATAATTACAAACTATGCTCAGTCTTTGTTGAATGAGATAGAAAATATAACTAAAAGTATAAGATGTATTATGCAGTGTCTTAAAGTACTCTAGATACTGCAGGCACAGATACATGTTTTATTTTTATTGGCTTTTTGTTACAAAATAAGAATTGTATGTGTGTATTAAAGATACTCTTAAAAAAATAAAGATACTCATATGTGTGGCCTTTGAGTCTCTGCTATCATTGATGAAAAGGGGGAGAACAGGTGGGAGGTAGGTTTAGTTGGCTAATAATATTTTATAATCTTTGAAATTCTTAATTAGTGATCCAATTTTCCTTATGAAAAGTTTTCATTTGTTTCAGGTTTATGAAGATTATATATATATATAGTGATTATTTTCCTTAATTTTTTAGGAGCAACTTATTAAGATGAGGAAAAGTACTGTTTATATTTTATAGCTATCACCATAGAGGCATAAAAATAATAGTAGACATATGCCCAAGTGTACTAAGTCCTACCAGAACTATTTATACCATAATAATTGAAGAAAATTTTTGAATATTTCTGAAATGTTAGCATTTCAGAGTCATAAGAGTTGGAATTACCTGTGCAAATGCATACACGTATGAATCGAGAACAAAATGCAACAGATATTTTTGACTGTTTTGTTAGGTTATGAGCTTAAGCTTGTTTCTTTAATTCTTGCTTTATTTTCATATCATGCTAGTCCTTTGCTTATTTTGCACATTTGCGTTTTCATTCTTTTACCACCTTTCCTTTATGTTTTAATCCTACCCCATTTTTTCACATGACAGGAAAAAGCCCGATCATATCAGGTACCAAATGGCTTCCTTCCCCTCATTCCTGCCTTACTCCAGTTTCCTCTTTGGCACGAGAAAGCTCATAATTAACCTGCATTTCAGTTGGATTACTTGCAATGGATATAATGTCTCATGTTTTAAATTGGGAAGGAAACATAAACATTATATTTGAGAAGTGGAATTATCCTTTCAATGCCCATCTTCTCAATTTGTTTTAATCTGGAAAAGAACATTTGATATATTTATAGATACCCAATGAAGATAATAGATTAGTAATATGAACGCCTTCATATCTTTTTTTTTTTTTTAAGGGAAATAAGCTAGTAAATACTTTCCAAATTTTTAAACAATAACTAGGAATTAGTCTTTTTGGTAATAGTCATATTAGTTAGAAAAAAATTTTTTTAATGTTTATTTTTGAGAGAGAGACAGACGTAAGTGGGGAAGGGCAGAGAGAGAAGGAGACACAATCTGAAGCAGGCTCTAGGCTCTGAGCTGTCAGCACACAGCCCAATGCGGACCTCGAACCCAGGAACCATGAGATCATGACCTGAGCTGAAGTTAGATGCTTAACTGACTGAGCCACCCAGGTGCCCCTCATATTAGTTTTATTGAAAGGAACCATTGTCAGTTTTTAGAGATTTAACATTTTGGTCTTTTCCCTTGGGAAAAATTAGATTGCATTTGAAAGACAG
Source organism: Prionailurus viverrinus (assembly GCF_022837055.1). Lineage (NCBI taxonomy): Eukaryota > Metazoa > Chordata > Mammalia > Carnivora > Felidae > Prionailurus > Prionailurus viverrinus. The sequence goes on along the minus strand of NC_062569.1, from coordinate 86,141,373 downwards.
TAACCTTACATGCTCAAGCTTTAAATTTTGTTAAATATTCACCTATTTGACACATATATGAATATGTGCATAAATCTGTCATTTTTACAGTTTTAGTGAGAAAGCTTATACAGATTTAGAAGTTTGACTTTTACATTATATTCCTGGTTTCAAATACAGTTTGAGGACTAGTGATCAAAAATGTAAAAGACACTTGATTTATTTTTTAATATATTTTTTCCTTTACGCCCTGTTTTGTTATCTGGAAGCTCTCATAGATATTTGAAAATCAATAATATCAAATTGTTCATGAATTTAGTACTTTGGTCTAAGATCTTTATTGAGTTAGTTCAATTTGGAATGGATATAAAGTGGTGTATTATTTTTCTTAATGAACCAAGTAAATTTTCCTTTTTCATTGTTTTTTTGTTTGTTTATTTATTGAGAGAGAGAGAGAGAGAGACAGACAGACAGACTATCCCAAGCAGGCTCCATGCTGTCAGCACGGAGCCTGACATGGGGCTCAATCCCACAAAGCGTGAGATTACAGCCTGAGTTGAAATTAAGAGTCAGATGCTTAACTGACTGAGCCACCCAGGTGCCCCAAGAAAATTTCCTGTATACAAATAGTTTTTTGGCTTTGTGGTCCGCATTTGAATTTTGTAGAATATAGTGTAAGTGTCAGCACAGGGCTTTCTAAAGTTTGTCTTTTTTATAGTTTGTCTTTTGAGGTGCCTCCAAATTACAGATAGTATGAGCTTGAAATATTAAGTATTTTATTCTATTCACTGGCTATGAACTGTCTCATTTTTCCTTTCATTAGAGATGTTAATAATAACTAGGATTAATCTATAGGAGCAATTAAAAATTATATTCCATTTTACTTACTTGATTAAAGTTTTGATCAATGTAAATGAGTGTAGTTAGCTCTTTTGTCTTTTTTTTTTTAATGGCAGAGGAGGAGAGACAGTGTCATACGACATACAGATCTTAGTAATTGAATTTTTTTTCTAGTGAGGTACATTATGATTTTGTTCCTTAGGAAATGTCAAAATTAAGATGAATTTATAGTGTCTTCCCTGAGTGTACAAAAAAATGCTTATGTGAGCAAGTCCCCCAGCAAAAGATAGATAGCAGGGGAACTGAGTTTCAGTAATACACATGATCTGAACAGTTAATGACCAGAGGAAGTGGTCTCTGACCAAAAAAGTTTTTATGTGCTGTTTTGTTATTTTTAGAGGTTATTATCCTAAGATACAGCAGTTGAAAAGAAATTCCTTTTTTAAAGACCTCAGAAGCATGAAAAGTTTCAGTGGCTATATGGGTGTTTTTCCATTGTGCAGTAAAATTAGTTTTTTATCAAATTCTATAATATGATCACTATACTATAAACCGTAAGAATTATTATTAGTATAGGTCACCCTACTTCGAACGATTTCTCACAGAACACTTTAGTCACTGTCACAGACTGTTTCCATTGCATGTCATCCCACATGGCAGGGCTGCACCATGTTCTTTTTTTACAGGTATTTCCTTTTAACATTTCTAACTAACCTTGTGTCCCAAAGCAAAGAAACCCGGAAGTTCTTCCTTTTCTGGCCAGCCTCTTGATGATTTGCATTTAGAGGCAACTCACTTGGTTTTAACTAGATGCTTATTTAACAGACCTCTATTTTAATGGTAAAGGTGATACCTTTTTTAAGTAGCAAGAAAGAAAACCTAACTATCTGTCTAGCTTAAAAATAGAAAAGCATCTAATCATTTTCTCAGCTTTGGAGAATTAACTTAATTTTTTAAAATAGAAATTCTCAATGTGTCTAAATACAATTTCCAGTGCTTTGCATTAGTATCAATGAAAAGGTAGAATCTCTATCTGCTAATAGATTAATAACTAATGTTTACAATAGAAATCATCTCACATTGAAACTAATTTTAAAACAATGACTCAAATAGTTTTACCTTTCATGCTTGATGAGAATTTTTGCTTCCTTTTATGAATGGCTTTGGCTGTGATTGTTTTTTTTTTTTGTAAGTCTTTAGGATCTTTTACTGTTTTAATAAATTAGAATTAGTCAGTATGCCATATATAGCTTAGCTTTTTCTTCTAAACAAGATTGCAAGTAAATTGTTTGTGTAATAATTTATAAGAATGAGCAGAACAGTATAAATAGGTGAATCATTTTTAGTAATAACTGTGATTATTCTGCTTAGAAATATTTTATATTAAAGTGAGGTCAAGTGAATTGGCGATTATCTCTTGTTGGATATCACTTCTAAATTGATTTAATTTCTTGTTTTGGTTAACAAATCAAATGCTTGCTGAATTAGCTGCAGAAAGGTTGAAAACAAAGCACCATTTATTTCAGTGTTTTACTGTGTACAAATGGATAGTCTTATTTACAACATAAATTTCTTTCTACTTTATAATAGAAGCAGTTCTTTTGGGGGAAAGATTTTAGTTCTTTTTGAGTAACCTCAAACTAAAATTTTACTTTAAAACAATTATTTTTTCGTGATAGCATAAAGGATAACTGCTGTTATTAGGATATAAATTTCTGAGATAAAATGAATCAAAATACAGTAATCTTATTTTCCTAATTTGTGGTTTTAAAATTATTTAAAATTGTTCTTTACTTTCTATAATTATCTCATTGACATCAGTCTATATAAAACAAAACAAAACAATGTACTTCTCAAAACATAATTAACATAAACTGATTTTCTAGTGCTTTCCCAAATATTTTATTTCTAACAACTGACATAAATTATGTTTATGAAAACCTAATCTATTTTTATTTATTTAGACGCTGGTTTTCAATACAGAACAATCAGCTGGTATACCAGAAAAAGTTTAAGGTAGGTGCTTTGTTAATGAAGTGAAAGCCCAGTGAGTCTTCAGTTTTAGTTCTCTGTTCATCTTGTAAATACTCCTGCATGCAAAATTATCGTTCGTTAGTCTTATGTTTAGGTGTGTGTAAGAGGACTCAAAAGTGGAAAGTATCAGTATCTCCTTAACAGCAGAGTGGTTTTGAATGCTGAATTCTTAACTTACAGTTTTGAGATGGGTGTTTCTGTGTCCCAGGATTATTACTTTTGTTTCTTCACGTTTCTTTGACCAGCAGTATGACAGGAGCAATACTGCCATTCCATAGTACTATTTTGATGCCGAAGGAAAAGATGCCTTTTAATAAATATCATCTTAGGGCCAAAGGTGATAATATGGAAATGTTAAAAAATGACATTAAAATGTTAGCTTGAAGTAATTGAAATAGAAACCTCTAAATTTGTTAATGTTGTTTTTATACATTTCTTTTCTTGAACCTTATTTTAAGGGTAAGGAATTTTTGTTTATCAGAAAGACATACTAAGATTACATGAGACTTGAGAATGTTAAAACTAATTAAGAAAAAAACTCCATTAGTTAATTGATGACCTGAATTTTACCTGTGAGTCTTTGTGAATGAAGTATACAACTGTACATTTTAAATACTCACTTTACTCTAGAGATACACAATCTGACATTTTGTTTGCTCGGTTTTGTGCTTGCAGGCTTATTCCACACAAGCCCTTTGTTCTAACTCATTAGTTCATGGTTTCTTCTGGTCTGATAAACTTGATTTTGAGTTTATATTTTTGTTAAGTACTAGAAAAATGATAGATTCTTTCTCATTTTCTTAGGTATTTAAAGAAGAATGTATATAGGCTTTTTTTTTTTTTTTTAGTTACTTAAGACTTGCCTATTAAAGTCTTCTTTTTTGAGGAAAGTAGCTTTTATTATATGTGAGGGGGGACCAGGAAAGTAATGGATATGAAAGAAAAAGGAAGAAAATTAAAATTTATAGGATGCTAACATTTATTGAGCACCTATTAATTAATTACCAAGTTTTAGATTAAGCTCTTTATATATATTTTCACTTAATCCTTGTACAGCCATTTTATGAAACACGTAAAATTATGAACAGGACAGAGTTACCTTTATTAGTTGTATCTCTGTTGATAACTCCTATTTTTAATCTTAAATACGATTAAATATAAATCTCTAAAATTCGACGACCCATTTATTCCAAGTAATATTTTTAAGTATGTTATTATAGGTAGTTGTGTTTAAAAACTAAGTTGATAAACCTGGGAGTTTTATTTCCTTATTGTAGGATAACCCCACCGTGGTAGTGGAAGATCTAAGGCTGTGCACAGTGAAACACTGTGAAGACATAGAACGACGTTTCTGCTTTGAGGTAGTCTCTCCAACAAAGTAAGTGGTTCTAAAGAATAAGAGTTCCTTTTGTGTTTGTATAGTTTGTCTTAAAGAACTTTACTGAGTAGAGAAAGATTTGGGTTTTACTTGCGATGTTATGTGTGCTAAAGAGGAACAAAGTGCTTTAAAGGTAAATTTTCATAATTAGTGATTACAAGTATTACAGTCAGATGTTTATGTAACCTCTACCCAGTATCATTTTCTTTAAATTCCATAAAGATTATTGATGTAGCCATATGAAAATTTTTAGCTGTCTTGATGATGAACTGAAGTCATATGTCAGATCAATTTCTTTGATAATTATTTCATATTTCTAGCCTTGGTGTTATATTTGGTAAATTTAAAGTTTTTTTTTTTAAGTGTACAGGAATTTGTCATTTTTTTTTAATAGGCGGTTTATTTTATATTTTATTGGTACCTTGATTTCTTCATGAATATACTCTGTCCTAAAGATAAATGAAATAAAATATTTCAGTGGAATTACTTTTTGTTAGAAGATTATTAAATAGTGAAATAAATCTTATTATTATTTTGGGGGGTTAATTTAGTGTCTGAGAAAACAATGTTATTTCCTTTTAGAAGTTGTATGCTTCAGGCAGATTCTGAAAAACTGCGCCAGGCATGGATTAAGGCTGTTCAGACCAGTATTGCTACTGCTTATAGAGAGAAGGGTGATGAATCAGAGGTTAGTAAACAATACTGCAATACAAAATGATACATTGCCATAAACTTTTAATTTTCATTGCAACATTATATGATTATAACATTCTTTCTTATGGAGGTTGAATTTTATAAGTGAATGGGGTTTTACTATTAAAATCTAGTTTCAATTTCTCTTTGTTTCTCTTCACTTTATCAGTTTATTTCAACATATGTTTAATTCAATATTTGAATATGTGTTCTAGATTGACATAAGGTATTCTAAGTATTTTTCCCCAAAATATTTTACTATTCTAATTAATAAAAATTAGTAAAAAATAAAAGAATAGTAATTAGTAAAAGTCAAAAAAGGAAAGCTCAGACTGTCTTTGGGTTGAAGTCTCCCTGGAGAAGATAAGCTGAATGTAGAGTCTTGGGTCCACATAGTCTGGTTTCAGCTTCCCAGTGATTTTACAGATTCTTAAGAGGAAGAACACGAGTAAGTCTTGAGAAATGGAATTCACCAATTCCTCTAGTAACTTCTTGAAAATGAGGCATTTGTGAATCCATCCATGTCTGAAAATGTCTTTATTTTATCCTCACATTTGTTTGATAGTTTCGTTGAGTGTGAAATTTTTAGGTTGAAAATAATAATTCAGGGGCGCCTGGGTGGCTGAGTCAGTCAAGCATCCACCTTTGGCTCAGGTCATGATCTCATGGTTCGTGAGTTCAAGCTCCGCATCAGGCTCTGTGCTGATGGCTCGGAGCCTGGAGCCTGCTTCAGATTCTGTGTCTCCCTCTCTCTGTGCCCCTCCCCCACTCACACTCTGGCTTTCTCTCTCTAAAAAATAAATCAACATTTAAAAAAAAAATTAAATTTTTTCTTAATAATTTTAACAGCATTGTTTTTCTAGTTTCCAACATTGCTGTTGAAGTCTTTCGTATTACTGACCTCTCCAATTTTCCTGTTTTCTTTTTCTGGAATTTCTGGACTGATCTTATGATTTTCTTATTTTTGTGTGTGTTTTTTTTTTTGCTCTACATTCTGGGAGATTTTCTCAGTTAATCTCCAAAACCTTCTATTGAATATTTTAGTTCAGTCAGCACATATTAACTTTCCAGGAGTTTCTTTTTGTTTGCTGAATGTTTATACATGTAAAGCTGTCTTGTCTTCATTGATGCAGGGTTAGAGCTGTGGTTCTTAAACTTGGCTGCACAGGATGATAACACACGGATTTTTAAAAAATCCCAATACATAGGTCCCACCCCAGAACAATTAAATGGAGTTGGGATCCAGGCATCAATATTTTGAAAAGCTTCCTAAATGATTTCCATGTACAGGCAATGTTGAGAACCATTGTGTCAGAGGTTTTTCTTGGCTATTTGGTAATCCGTTCTGGTTACAAGTGAAGGACCAAAAAGCCCTTTGGATGCTCTAAGAATGTAGTTAGGAGTGTGTTGACTATAAGCCTCTCAAGTCTGGACCATTTGTTGAAGAACAACCAGCGTTAGGATCTTTGGAATCTTTTCAGCTGGTATGATTTCCCACAAAAGACTCCCCAGTCTGCTTCCTAGGAGTCAGGGGTTCCTGGGAGCTAGTTGCTAGGGATCTCAGTATTCAGTGTGTATATGTTCATTTAATCCTCTGCCTTTCACCTTTCAGGTAAATCCCATCTAGAGACTCTTTGCTTTACTTCCTCAGAGAATAAAATAAACTCCTAGTCATTTGTGTTTATGTTAGCTTGAAGTAATTTAAATAGAAACCTCTAAATTTGTTTCCCATAATGGCATAGAGTTGGGGAAAACACCTTGGGATCTGACTATTCCTTAAACAGTCATTTCTCCCTCTTTGATTCCCGTTTGCCTGGTTAACTGGTATAAATCCTTGAGCCCTTTGAGTATCGTGTAATGTAAATTGATGAACTCAGATTTTTTCTTACAACCATCGTAAGATTTGGCCTTGGTCTGCTCAGTTACTGTTCATCCAACTGTCTTCCAGCTTTCAGAATTTTGTTGCTATTATTTGCTTTTCTATTCTCCCTGTTCTTGTGGGCAAATGTCTTTCCCCCGCCCCCCCCCCCTTTTTTTTTAACTAAAAATACAATAGCTTTCTAAAGTAGCCTACAGTCCTTATTTCATTTCATACCTAGTAGTAATTTCTTAATATCTTCTATTACCCAGTCTATATTCAGATGTCCCCAGTTGTCCTAAAAATGCCTTTTGCAACCTATTTACAAAGTATGATCTTATCTATGACTGGGCATTGCATCTGGTTGTTATGTCCCTAAAGTCTTTCAGTCTAGAACAAGGCCTTTTTTTTTCATGACAGTAACTTGCTGAAGAGAGGAGGTTAGTTCCTATAGAATTCCCACTGATACAGTTACATAATAGGTGATGTGTATACTTCACGTTGTAAAAGGAAAGACACAATACTTGGTTATCCAACCATTACTAATGCTAAGATCAGTCTTCTGTGTGAAAATGAAGTGGACACATTGGATTAGAGAGATGACAATATGACTCCTCCACTGTAAAGTTACATTCCCTTTTCCCTAGTCTTTGTTACTTTGTGTAGTAAATCTATTTTGTGTTACGTTGGCCTCATAAGATCTAGTCCCCCATCAACCACTCATGTAATGGTTTTACAGATGAATTTGTGATTTCATTAGGAATTGCAAAATTATAATTTTCTAATTCTGTCATCCCATCTATATTGGTTAACTTGAATTCTTATGTTACATACAGCTTTTATTTATCAGCTGGAGTTATTTAGTTACTGTAATAAAATGCTTGATTTTTTTTCTTTCAATTACCACATTTGGTTAGTTTATTAGCTATCTTAGGTGGGGACAGATAACTAATTTCTTGGGTATCATAAACTCATGGAAATTTGTAGGTACAGTCAGTCCCAATTACAGTAATTACTCTTTTTTTACAAAGTTATTTGGGTATAGTTGACACACAATGTTATATTAGCTTCAGGTATAGAACACAGTAATCGGTACCTCTATCCATTATCCATTAACCATCTTCATTGTACGGCGTTATTCCCACACCATTGACTGTATTACCTGTGCTGTACCCTGCATCCCTGTGACTTATTCTTTCCATAACTGGAAGCCTTTATCTCCCACTCCCCTTACTATTTTGCCCATTCCTCACCCACCATCCTTCTGGCAACCATCAGTTTGTTGTCTATTTATAGGTCTGTTTCTTTACTTGTTTATCCATTTGTTTTGTTTTTTAGATTCTACATATATATGAAATCATATGTATTTTTCTCTGTCTGACCTATTTCACCTAGCATAATACCCTCTAGGTCCATCCATGTAGTTACAAATGGCAGGATCCCATCCCTTTTTATGGCTGCATAATATTCCTGTGTGTGTGTGTGTGTGTGTGTGTGTGTGTGTGTGTGTGTATGTGTATGTGTGTGTGTGTGTACACACGTATACATATTTTTATCCATTCATCTATCAGTAGATAGATGGGTTGCTTCCATATCTTGGCTGTTGTAAATAATGCTGTGGTAAATGTAGAGCTGCATATATCTCTTAGAATTAGTGCTTTCATTTTCTTTGGGGTAAATACCCAGTAGTGGGATTATTAGATCATATAGTATTCTATTCTTAATTTTTTGAGGAACTTCCATACTGTTTTCTTCAGTGGCTGTACCGTTTACATTCCTACCAACCATGCACAAGGATTCTTTTTTCTCCGTATCCTTACCAACACTTACTATTTCTTGTCTCTTTGATTTTAGCTACTCTGACAGGTGTAAGGTGATAACCTCATTGTGGTTTTGATTTGCATTTCCCTGATGAGGCATCCATATTGGTAAGGAAGAAGTTAAACTGTCACTATTTGCAGATGACATGGTATTATACTTAGAAAACCCTAAAGATTTCACCAAAAAATTATTAGAAGTAATGAATTCAGTAAAGTTTTAGATACAAAGTTAATGTGCAGAAATTTGTTGTGTTTCAATATACTAATAATGAAATGGCAGAAAGAGAAATTAAGGAAACAATTTCATTTACAAATGTATGAAAAAGAATAAAATATCCAGGAATAAACTTTAAAAAAAAATGTTAATTCATTTATTTTGAGAGAGAGAGAGGGAGAGATGGAGAGAGGGATAATCCCAAGCAGGCTCCACGCTGTCAGAGCATAGCTTGAAGCAGGGCTCAAACTTATGAACCATGAGATTGTGACCAGAGCCAAAACTGAGAGTTGGACACTCAGCTGACCCACCCAGGCACCACACTCAGGAATAAATTTAACCAAGAAGGTGAAAGACCTGTATTCTGAAAACTATAAAACACTGATAAAAGAACTAGAAGAGAAGACAAATGGAACATTTTGACAATATTAATTCTTCCAATTCCATGCTCATGGATTGGAAGAATTAATATTGTCAAAATGTTCATACTACCCAAGGCAAGCTACAGATTCAGTACAGTCTCAACAGTCAAAATACCAACATCAGTTTTCATGGAACTATAACAAATAATACTAAAATTTGTGTGGAATCGTAAGAGATCCTGAATAACCAAAGCAATCTTGTGAAAGAACAACAAAGGTAGAGGTTATCAATTCCAGATTTCAAGATATACTACAAAGCTGTAGTAATCAAAACAGTATGGTACTGGCAGAAAAATAGACAATGCATCAGTGGAACAGAATAAAGAGCCCAGAGATAAACTTATGCTTCTATGGTCAATTAATCTATGACAAAGGAGACAAGAAAATATACAATGGGGAAAATACAGTCTCCAATAAATTGTGCTGGTAAAACTGGACAGCTACATGCAAAAAAGAATGAAACTGGACCATTTTCTTACACCATACACAAAAATAAACTCAAAATGGGTTAAAGACCTAAATGTGAGACCTGAAATAATAAAACTCCTAAAAAGAGAACATAAACAGAAATTTCTTTGACATTGGCCATAGCAACATTTTTCTAGATAGGACATATATCCTAAGGCAAGGAAAAGAAAAGCAGAAGCTAACTGAAACTACATCAAAATTGAAGGAAACCATCACAATTGAAGGAAACCATCAGCAAAATAAAAAGGCAACCTACTGAATGGGAAAAGACATTTGTAAATGATATATCCAATCAGGGATTAATGTCTAAAAAATATAAAGAATTTATACAATTTGACACCAACCCCCCCCCTCCAAAAAAACAAAAACAAAACCCCACAAATAATACGATTAAAAATGGGCCGAGGACCTGAGTAGACTTTTTTTCCAAAGAAGACATACAGATGGCCAATATCAGTATTTACTCTTTTTAATGTTCGGATTACCACAACTTTGTCCAATAAGGGCTGAGGATAATGCCTTTTATTATCCTTTCTGGCTTATAGCGAAGTTTTGAGGGGGAACAAAATTACATGTATATCCATATCATCCTGATGAAGAAGCTAGTGGCATTGCTGAAATACCTGTGTTATGAAAAATCATACACTAGAAATTCTAAGGATTACAGGAAAAATAGGGCTAGGGCTGCCCTAAAAATCTGTGTAAATTCATAACTAGAATACTTTCAGGAACTTTAGAATCTCAGTAAAAAATATTAGAACAATTAAATTCATAATAAATTAATACTACAGTATAGATAGGAGTTAACTTTAAAAATTAATGAAGATAGGGGCACCTGGGTGGGTCAGTTGGTTAGACGTCCGAGTTTTGATTTTGGCTCAGGTCATGATGTCACGGTATGTTGGACTGAGCTCCGCATCAGGCTCTGTGCTGACAGTGCGGAGCCTGCTTGGGATTCTCTCTCTCCCTCTCTCTCTCTGTCCTTCCCTTGCTCATGCATGTGCTCTCTCTCTCTCTCTCAAAATAAATAAACTTTAAAAAATTGATGAAGATAACTTAATGGAAGGGTACAGAAGGGTTGAGACTACTGAGTTTTGGTGACAAAGGCAAAACACATAAAGATCAGAGAGAATGAGTATAATACACACTTTTGAGTCCAAGCACATGGACAAAATGATCCAAGAAGGAGAATAGGGGGATGGGTGTCATGTTTATTCTTGTGTTCCTGGAGGTAGCTGCCCCAGGTTCTGCTGTGCAGTGTACTTTGCTCTCAGCTTCTCTAATTTGGTGCAAAAAATTAGCTTATAGAGGAAAATTGGGAATGAGCCAAAAAGGTTTCTGTATTGTATTGACATCTTTTTCCTATGTGATAATTGCTTATGAGATAATTCACATTCTTGAACATGTTCTAATAATGCAGATTTTTAAAAATGTTTGAAATAATTTCAAACTTACAGAGAAGTTCCAAATGTTGTACAATAACTTTACCCCCAAACTATTTCAGAGTGAGTTTCTAACTTGGTGCCCCATCACCCATTATTACTTTAGTGCTATTTCCCACACCCTAGGACATTGTCCTATAAAAACCATGGTACTGCCATCATAATCAGGAAATGAACATTGAAATATGGCTACCATTTAATTCCAGACGTCTTTAACAATTGTCCCAGTAATGTTTTTTTACAGCAGAAAGATCCAGTCCAGAAGCACAGGTAATATTAGTTGTCACAGCTCTTTAGTTTCCTTCCTTCAGGAATAGTCCCTCAATCTTACTTTGACCTTCTTGACCTTGGTAGTTTTGAAGGTAACAAGCTAGTTATTTTGTAGAATGTCCTTTAATGTGAGTTTATCCGATGCTTGCTCGCAAGATTATGCATCTTTGGAGGTGTATTATATAAATGATGCTGTGTTCTTCTCACTGCATTCTCAGGTGACACATAACTTTGTCCCATTATTGGTGATGTTAACTTTGATCACTTGATTAAGGTGGTGTCTGCTAGGCTTCTGTACTGTAACATTCGCTTGGTAGGTAAGAAGTATTTGTAAGGGGAGGTTCTTTGAGACTATGTGAATATTTTTTCCTCATTAAACTTTAATTATTTATTTATTTATTTATTATTTATTTATTTTTTTAAGCTTTTTTTTTTAAGCTTTAATTTTTTTTAATTTAATTATGTCAGTATAGTTTTTTCAATGTATTATAATCCATTACTATCATTATTTGTTTTATTGTTTGAATTGGCCCAAACTGGGCCAGTGGAACGCTGGCTTCTATATCCTTTTGGTATGTTCTTATCATGTCTTAGTTCAGTCTGAGTTCCTCCTTACTTTCTAGCATGATGAGACGTTCCAGGTTCATCTTGCACTTTCTCTGCACCAGTGCTAATTCTCCAAAGAGTCCTAGTTCCTTTTGGTGGTGAATGGCTTTTAGAAACCAAGATAAAGGGATATATATGTATGTATGTACACATATACACGTTTACATCTGTATTTCTTTATATATCTGTTTATACTGAAAACCATTAGTATGCCTCTTGTTTTCTCCAGTTCTAATCACACACAACAGGCTTTGTTCTAATTCTCTCCCTTTCCATATAAATAACCCTTATTCTGCAGTGAGAAAAATATGGCTCACTTTTATTTTTAACATGTTTACTTATATGATCAGTCCCCCTGTATGTAACCAACATCCTTTCTTTGCTGCCACCTGCCCCTAGTCAGGCTCTGGACCCTCACACCAGTGCCTTCTTCTCCCTCCTCAGGCTCTCACTTCCCTTGCTGGGAATATAATTATAATTATGTAATTGATTTGGGAGCACCTGGGTGGCTCAGTCAGTTAAGCGTCTGACTTCAGCTCAAGTCATGATCTTGTGGTTCATGAGTGTGAACCCAGCATTGGGCTGTCTGCTATCCGCACAGAGCCTGCTTCAGATCATCTGTCTCCCTCTTTCTGCCCCTCCCCCACTCACTCTCGCTCAAAAATAAACATTAAAAAAATAATTATTTAATTGATTTGTTCTTTAGTAAAACGACATACGATTTCCAGTTATTCACTGCAGTAATTGAAACAACTTGCTTGCAGTTCATTGAATACCTTGGAAAATTCTGGTACAAAATAATATTAATTTTATTCTTGAGTATTAATAGTTTTGTGTTTATTCCATCCGTCTCTGGTCCTGCATGTTAAATAAGTGTTTCCCTTTCTCTTTGCCCTTATATCTTACACACATGTTCATTTGTCACTTATTTTATATATAATACATATATATGTATATTAAATAGAAAATAAATGTAAATATTTTATATAAATATATATATTATTTCCAATGTTTGTGTTTCTTCTGACAAGACTAAATGCCGATTGATGGAGCTAGCTGTATCTTTTTATCATTAAATCTGTAATGCCTAGAATAGTGCCTGGCTTAGGCTCATAATAAGCCCTCAATTTATTGATTGGAAGGTTTTGTTTGGAGCATGTAATGTGCAGCATAGTATTGATCTTTTTTTTTTTAAACAAATAATTCTTAATTCTTTTAGAAGCTGGATAAGAAATCATCTCCATCCACAGGAAGCCTGGATTCTGGAAATGAGTCAAAAGATAAATCGTTGAAAGGAGAAAGTGCACTGCAGCGAGTCCAGTGTATCCCTGGCAATGCCAGCTGTTGTGACTGTGGTCTGGCGGACCCACGGTGGGCCAGCATCAACCTGGGCATCACCCTGTGTATCGAGTGTTCTGGGATTCACCGGTGGGTAGGCCTACACAGGGTGAGAGACTTCTTTTGGATAAACACATAGTAAATTATTGTGTCCCATTGGTTAGGGGGCCTTTTCCACTTGCCTTAATTTGACTGCCATTTGTATATTTGTACCTTTTGTAGAGTGGATAAAATTCTGGTTTGCGGAGTGCTTTAGAGGATTTTGTTTTACCAATTACCATTTAAGAACTCTCCTTATTTACATACATGTTGAGGGCTGTATTAGCGACTATATCCCATTAAGAGAGAAAAGTAATTTGCATATTATGCAAATAGAGACTTGATGGTTTTGTATATTAATATAGTCTTTTTTTCCCCCTACTTAGGAGTCTTGGAGTTCATTTTTCAAAAGTACGATCTTTAACTTTAGATACCTGGGAGCCTGAACTTTTGAAGGTAAAATAAAATACTTGCTTAAAAATATTTCAGATTTTCACATAAAATGACAGGATTTTAGAATCTTGATTTACGAAATGTATGAGTTTCTAGGGGTGGCTTAGGTGGCTTAGTTGGTTAACCATCCCTCTCTTGATCTCAGCTCAGGTCATGAGTTCAATTCTGTGTTGGGCTCCACTGGATATGGAGCCTACTCAAAAAAGAAATAAATAGGGGTGCCTGGGTGCTTCAATCAGTTAAGCGTCTGACCCTTGATTTTGGCTTGGGTCACGATCTCATAGTTTGTGAGTTCTTGAGCCCCACTTTGGGCTCTGTGCTAACTGAGCGGAACCTGTTTGAGATTTTCTCTCCCTGTCTCTGCCCCTTCCTGGCTGGCAGGCGTGTGTGTGCACACTCTCAAAATAAGTAAATATTTGTTTTAAAAACAAACAAATAAATAAATAAATAAAATGTATGAGTTTCTCCATGCTAACAATAAATTGTATTGGAACGCATCTGAGGCTATTTTAGCAAATCTGGTGTTTTCTTTTGGGTTTTTTTAAAAAATCGCTAAGTTTACATAACGCTCTTAACTGCAAATCACTTCATCTTTTAAGGAAAACACATTCCTACGTTTTTATGTTTTCTCAAAGAATGGTCTTCAATTATGTGCCTTAATTTTAATCCTTTATAATTATATACATTTTTGTTAAAAGTATAAGATGTATTAGTGCACTCCCTAATGGATTGGTATAGCATGTTGTTATCATTGAGTCATTTTAGCATAGGACCTTTTACAAATTTACATTTCTCAAGATAAGTGGTCCAACTAAGACATCCTTTATCCTTGTGTAAGGATTCATATCTATGGAAATGCCATAGGTAATTTAAATCACAACTGGGTTTCTGGTAAGATTTATAAAACTCATATATTGGTTAATGATATATTCCTTTTAATTCCCATCATTTGGTTTACCATATTGTAGAAAAATATATATTCATTTAGAGATTATGGTATATTCTGCATTTACTTCTGTCTGAAAATTGTGTTCTTTTTTTTAATGTTTGTTTTATTTTTGAGAGAGACAGTGGGAGCGGGGGAGGGGCAGAGAGAGAGGGAGACACAGAATCTGAAGCAGGCTCCAGGCTCTGAGCTGTCAGCACAGAGCCCGATTCGGGCCTGGAACTCACAAACCACGAAATCATGACCTTAGCTGAAGTTGGACACTTAACCGACTGAGCCACCCAGGCGCCCCGAAAATTGTGTTCTCAATGTACTTGTATTTTTATTTTAATCCATAGATAAACTGGTGATCCTCTCAGTTATGTAAAGTACAAAAAAAATCTGCTTTGTGGAATTATTGTGTAAACATCTGGATGAAAGTGATAAATTAGTTGCTAAGGTAGAGCCCTAATTAGATAGATTGTATTAATTGTTATGAATGCAAAGGAGAAGAAAGTGGGGGAATGAGAGGTAGAAATCTAATTTCTGCATCAGTTTTGTAGATGTGAACTTATTAATAAGTTCAATTTTTAAATTTTTTTTTTCAACATTTATTTTTGGGACAGAGAGAGACAGAGCATGAACGGGGGAGGGGCAGGGAGAGAGAGGGAGACACAGAATCGGAAACAGGCTCCAGGCTCCGAGCCGTCAGCCCAGAGCCCGACGTGGGGCTCGAACTCACGGACCGCGAGATCGTGACCTGGCTGAAGTCGGACGCTTAACCGACTGCGCCACCCAGGCGCCCCAATAAGTTCAATTTTTAAAATTTGGCTGAAACATAGCTAGCTGTCTGGTACATTAAAAAAATAATTGAGGGGCACCTGAGTGGCTTAGGCAGTTGGGTGTCCGACTTTGGCTCAGGTCATGATCTCATAGTGCGTGAGTTTGAGCCCCGCATCGGGCTCTGTGCTGACAGCTCAGAGCCTGGAGCCTGCTTCGGATTCTGTGTCTCCCTCTCTCTCTGCTCCTCCCCCACTCGTGCTCTGCCTCTCTGTGTCTCAAAAATAAATTAAAAAAAAAAAATTAAAAATTTTTAAAAAATAATTGAAAATTTTAAACAAAATATTTTGCAATTCTTTTTTTTTTTTTTTAACTCCATTTCTTTATTTTGAGGTGGGGGGGGGGGTGGGAGGAGAGAGAGAATCCCAAGCAGGCTCTGCGATATCAGCACAGAGCCAGACGAGGTGGGGCTTGATCTCACGAATCCTGAGATCATGACCTGAGCCGAGATCAAGTGGCAGATGGTTAACCGACTGAGCCACCTTGGTGCCCCATTTTGCAATTCTTATATATAAAATATAAAGAGAAAATAGTGTACTTCCATTTTGAGGTGTTTAAAACTTAACCTGTTTGGCCTCAATCTTCTTTTTTCATTTAACTTACCAAGCATTGTGAATAATCTGCAGCATTGTGCTAGCCATAGTTGAGGGACGATAAGTGAGGAGAGACCTTTTCCTGTATTAGTGGCAGTCTTCTAGGGGGAGGTATTCTGGTAATAGCAAAATGATGATATTGCTCTTAGTTCCTTGTCTCATTTTGTTTTAACTTCAAACTTTGTGGGATCAGCATTTGCAGAACAGCAAAAGGAATGAGTTAGCTGTATTTGCTTTAAGGACTGTTACAGTATTTTTAGGAATTTGTACCTTATTTTCCTATTTTCCTGCCAAACAGCTTATGTGTGAATTGGGAAATGATGTTATAAACCGAGTTTATGAAGCTAAAGTGGAAAAATTGGGAATAAAGAAACCACAACCAGGACAAAGGTACTAATTTCAATTGTCTCCATGTGTTACCCTTTTATTTTTCGTAAGCAGGAATATAGCTATGATTTTATTTCACTACAACTGATACGTAATATTGAGATAGACTGTTTAGAAGAGAGCATTACTGCTTCTGTTAAAATACGGAAATCTTGGGGCACATGGGTGGCTCAGTTGGGTAAGTGTCCGACTCTTGGTTTCAGCTCAGGTGATCTCATGCTTTGTGAGTTTAAGCCCCATGTTGGGCTCTGCACTGACAGCATGGAGCCTGTTTGGGATTCTCTCTTTCTGCCCCTCCCCTGCTGTCTGTTTGTCTGCCTGTTTCTCTCAACATAAAGTAAAGAATTAAAAAAAATTTTTTTAAAAAGATGACTATCTCTTTCTTGGGTATGTGTTAGATAATTATTTGTTATTGATTAGATAATAAACTATAGTCTCCAGATGACAATCTCAAAAATTAAGTCTCTACATAGACTATAAAAGCTCTTAGCAGTTAAAGTAGACCAATTCTGTTATTGGCAGGGGTTTAAAAAGAGATAATCTGTTCATTAATGTCTCTAAGGATCAAGTTTCTATTTCCAACAGTGAATAATTTTACATTGTTTAACTTACCACAGTAAATATCTGTGAAACACATACTTAATAAATGGCATTATGATGTTAAAGAATTAAAGGTGAAAGGGTAGCTTCTGGTAGGGGAGAGTACTTAGTTGCTATGTTTGAATTATACTTCCAATTCTATATGTGGAGGCTCTTTGAATGAAGTGGCTAAGACTGCCTTCAAGGTACATAATTAATTTTTATTGTTGACGTTGCTTTTAGTTTTCATGGTTCTTTATTTTTAGCACTAAAATTTTATTTGCCATAATCCTATGTTGGGATTTTATGTTTGACTAAATCTGTATGTATAATCAATACTATTTTAAAGTTATTGTTGTCTGCACTAATATCATTTAAATGAGATTATTTGGTAAAGCATGGCTGAGTTATTTCAGACCTTGAAATATCCTTCTATTTCAGCCAAAGACTTAACCATTTCAAAAGGATATAAGTAAGAAAAGGTATAAAACAGACTTGGTATTTTATGATTGTATCATAAAGTTTAAAATGTGACATATTTGCTTCCTCCTTAGTTAGGAATGCTGTTGTTTTAAAGTAGTTGTCTTAGGAAAAATTATGGCCATCAATAGTGATAGTTCAGTATGTGACATTATCTATTGCAGTAAAATGAAATTAATTTCCATAAATTTTTATAGTTTTCTTGGTAATGGTTTTCATTTTGTAAAAAGCACAAGGGAACATGTATAGAAATGAAGGAGCACAGAAATTAAGAGAATAGAGAGTGCCATGTTTATACTTGTGATTTTTCGTTTAGTCTATTGTTTGTATTTCATTTGAACATGAGATCGTAAGTTATTAAATATTTGGAAGGGAAATATGTTGCATAATGTCACAAATTTAGTTTTAACTTGTAATACATTTAGTGACTTTTTTTTGAGATATTCAATATATAATGGCTTCTTTTCAGCCATACTAAGAGATTAAGCAGAACATCATGACATTTTTATGTATACCAGACAGGAGAAAGAGACATATATCAAAGCAAAATATGTGGAGAGGAAATTTGTGGATAAATATTCTATATCATCATCACCTCCTGAGCAGGAAAAAAGGATTGTCTCCAAAAGTTGCGAAGAAAAGAGGCTGAGCATTTCTAAACTTGGGCCAGGTGACCAAGTCAGAGTACCTCCCCCAAGTTCAGGTATTACAGCTTACTTGTTAAACTGAAGTCGCTTTCTTCATCTCTGAATTAGTAGCCACTGTAGATTATTTAAATGCTAAAAGACCTGTTTCCTTCTGCATATTGTAAGGAAAAATTGGATTTCTATGTCTTTAAAATGGTTAAATTTAAATAGCATCTTGGTAACTCACATTTCTAGGTAATGTGTATATTCTAGGGAATAAAACTGTTTAGAGTGCAAGGGGAGATGGGAATTATAAATCTATCATGGCAACAAGCCCTAAATATCTGATTAACTACCTAATATCCTTCCTATTTTTTTCCTCCTAAATTTTTCCCAGTAACGTTTTTTTCCTGCCCTTTTCCCTTCTTATGGCCTGCTTTGTGCTTTGCTAACTTGCATGTCCTCAGTGGTTGCTGTAAATAGCGACGAGGCCAGGCGGGAGTCTCTGTTCTGTCCTGATGAGCTAGATTCACTCTTCTCCTACTTTGATACTTCTTCAAAACTACGTAGTAGTAAGTACTACTCTTGTGGAGCATTCCAAGTCTGTGCCAGTGGTCATTGTGCGGTGTGGCCATTTCTCTAGATGTTACCCATTGTCTCAGAATTACACATTACTTACAGTCATAATAAATTAAGCTCTTCACCACCCCTGACATATGGGGTAATGAGATGTGTTGCGACTCTGAAGATAAGTTTATTTTCAGGCTTTGTGCTTGATTCATATTTTGATAAGCTAAGTGTTCAAAAGGATTAAAATTGTGTTAAATGTATTCTGATGGTGGCTGAGTTCATGTTGATGTATTATCAGAACTCATTTTAAAACCTTGTTGTTTGGAGTAGATTGTTTTCTAATGGTGTGAACTTTAATCACTAGCTGATTTTTCTTTAAAACAGTTAAAAGTAATGATAGTGGAATCCAGCAGATTTCTGATGATGGAAGAGAATCTTTACCCTCGACAGTGTCTGCCAATAGTTTATATGAGACTGGTGAGTTTTGGTGAAATTCAGTGTTAATTAGTATTGTTTGCTGAAAAATGCATGTGGTTAGTGCTTAATCTTGATTAAATAGTTTCTAAAGGAAGTGGTTAGCCTTTTAGAAGGTATTGTCAAATGAGAAAGTGGATTTGGAAGTTCTCTCCTAGCTGTACATTCTTCTAAGCCTCATGATGTGGGCTAAAAGTGCCTACTCAGTTGCTAAGTATACTTTTTAGTCCACATGAACTGTATGTTTTATTTATTTTATATTTATATATTTATATTTATTTATCTAATGTGGCTATCTTATCTAATGTGGAGAAAGAGATTAACAACTCTCTCCCCATTATATTTTTCTTTGGATCTGTGCTTTCTTCCTATATTTTCTCCTTCATGATTCCCATGATTTTGGTCTTACAGAATATTCAGGGTAGTGAGCATTTTCTGAATTACTTGAATTGCTTGTACTATAACTTATGATGATATTGGACCATCCTAGGCATAAAGTGAGGTTTAGTCTAGTAGTAAAATTCTTCATGGATTTTGACCATCCTTTTTAAATCCAGGCATATAGGAATATACCTAATTTTAATCTAGTACAGTGTAATTAACCTCCCATTGCATATCGTAGGACCACAAAGGCCTAGTATACCAATGGATGTCTTTATAAGAGAAGTTTGACTGTTTGGGGAGTCATCAGGGAATAATATATTTTTGTGAAAACCTCCCATTAGCTCATTTTGTTAAATTAGTGGTTACTTTTACATCTTTTACATTGTGCTACATTGTAGTAAGGGCTCATTTAAAAAAATGTGGTAAATAGAGAAAGACAAATATCATATGACTCCACTCATATGAGGACTTTAAGAGACAAAACAGATGAACATAAGGGAAGGGAAATAAAAATAATATAAAAACAGGGAGGGGGACAAAACATAAGAGACTCTTAAATATGGAGAACAACCAGAGGGTTACTGGAGGGGGTGTGGGAGGAGGGATGGGCTAAATGGGTAAGGGGCATTAAGAAATCTAGTCCTGAAATCATTGGTTGCACTATATGCTAACTAATTTGGATGTAAACTAAAAAAAATAAAAATAAAAAATTTAAACACATTTTGTTATGTATGTGGTAAGACATACATAACATGAAATTTACATCTTCACCATTTTTAAACGGACAGCTGCATGGCATTGAGTTTCTTAACCCTTGTGCTGCCGTTACCACAATGCAGCCACAGAACTGTCTTCATCTCACAAAACTGAAACCCTGTACCTCTGAAACAATAACTTCCCATTCTCTCCCTTCCTGCTCATTTTTACTGATGTATTTGTTTGCTTTACAGAAGGAGAAAGGCAAGATTCTTCTGTGTTTCTCGACTCTAAACATCTTAATCCGGGACTCCAACTTTATAGGGCTTCATATGAAAAAAATCTTCCTAAAATGGCTGAGGCTTTGGCTCATGGTGCAGATGTGAACTGGGCTAATTCAGAGGAAAATAAAGCAACACCACTTATTCAGGCTGTATTAGGGGTATGAATTCATACATTGTAAAAAAATCATAATTCATTCTGAACATAGCTTTAGCATTATTTTTTGCTTTAAGAGTTGGGTTGGAAAGTAGAAGAAAATGCTAGTAGTGATTTCTGAGTATCACTGTGATTACGTAAGGTCAGGTTTTTTTCTCAGTGGAAGAGAATTTTGGTAATGAAAGTAGTGTCTTTTGCTAGATGACACTGCAAATTGAATCCCTGTAAGAAGTCATTCTTGGCGGGGCGCCTGGGTGGTTAACCGACCGACTTCCGCTCAGGTCATGATCTCACAGTTTGTGAGTTCGAGCCCCGTATCGGGCTCTGTGCTGACAGCTCAGAGCCTGGAGACTACTTCAGATTCTGTGTCTCCCCCTCTCTCTACCCCTCCAACTGCTCACGCTCTGTGTCTCTCTGTCTCTCAATAATAAATAAATGTTAAAAAAGAAGTCATTCTTCGGAAGAAAATAATTTATCATTTCTCTGCTTTCACTGGGGAGTATTTTCTCTTTTGGGAGAAAATAAAACATAAAGGCTATTAAAGACCTGTTTTTAATAGAAATATATTATCGTTTGCTTTTTGTACATTGTTATCTTCTTTTTTTCTTCTAAGGGTTCTTTGGTGACATGCGAGTTTCTTCTACAGAATGGTGCTAATGTGAACCAAAGAGATGTGCAAGGGCGGGGCCCACTGCACCATGCCACTGTCTTGGGGCACACAGGGTAAGCTGTTGAGCTTGCATATTTAACTAGATTTTATTTGAAAAATTATTTTGAAATATCATTTTGCTTTTTCTTAGGCTATGGTCATTAAGTAGAGTTTGTAAAATGATACCTTCCTGTGACTTGTATTGTCATGATGGAATTTCAAATTTTAAAAATCTCCTACAGAAAAAAGCTACTGTTACTTTTCAGAAAAGAACATTGCAAAGTTTATTTTGAACTTTACTTGCCATTTATGTAGATCAGTTTTAGTATTTAAAACTGTTACTGAAATTATGGTGATTTTTTTCAGACAACTAAGTCTATGTATGTATTTATGCATGTTCACATATTTATATACATAGCATGTGCAGTTGGGGAGAATTTTATAACTTTGGACATTTTAGTTTTCTCACAGGGTACCTAAAGTCAGACTTTAACTTTTAGCTTGTGCTATTGACATGGAGGCTTCTGAAGCAGTATTTAGACTCACAGAACAATAAAGCCTTGAAAATTACTGTTGTTGTTGTTGTTGTTGTTGTTGTTGTTGTTTGAAAATGGAATTTCTAATAAAAGGTACAAATGAAGTCAAAATGTTGACCTTAAATGAAAAATTTGTGTCATAGATGATTGTTTTTAAATAAAATATCTCAGGATATCCAATTCTTATTACCCCAATAAGCAAGAAGCTGGGTATTTTTTTTTTTTTTATGTTTATTTGAAGCATCTTGTATTTTTTAAAGCATTTTCTATTCTTATCATAGTTTGCTTTCCTTCTGTCAGCAAAGAGATACTGAGTTCAATGACTTCATCATACAAACTTTTGGATACTTAAAAGTGATTGTATTTGATTCATCTGTGTATTTTCTTCTTAAACAATCATTCTTCCCATTTTACTTCATAGACTCCATTTACTCATTCTGTCATATTTTTTCATTTTTGTCAATTTCTTCAAGTTATCAATATTTGTGGAGGATTACCCTCTTTGCTGTTGAATTATTGTTGGTATAATGTTAACGTTGCCTTGGCTTCCTTCTTTCCCAAATAATGACCTTAAGTGATGCTGTTTTGTTTAAGTTCATGGAAATATATGTACATCTTTTTCTGATATTATTTGAGGATAGAGACCATAATTTATACATCTCACCATCCTACGTAGCACCAAGTTAAAAGGGGAAAACACCTTGAGATTTGTAAAATGGTGATCATGGTAAATTTTTATTGTTCAATAAATAGTTGTAGAATGAGTCAAGAATTTCCTAATGAAATGCTATTTCTTTAAGTGAGATGGTGCTTTTAATTTTTTTATGGTGAATACTAATATTTTTTTCTTATTGGCCATATATTAAAAATACTGTTTCCTTAAACAGGCAGGTATGTTTATTCCTAAAACGAGGTGCCAATCAACATGCCACTGATGAAGAAGGGAAAGACCCTTTGACTATAGCTGTGGAAGCAGCCAATGCTGATATAGTGACCTTGTAAGTGTCTTCTTTTTCCTTGATTATTTTTCAGACAGTTGTAGTACTTAGTTTCAGTGTAGTACTTAGGTTCGAACATAGTTTCATGCATAGGTATGAACTATAAACTTGATTGTTTAATGTGTACCATGTACCTTTTTAAGCACATTTAATGTATTACATATAGGAACTTATTTGGCTCTCACAGCAACCCTATGAGGAACATATTATTAGCCTTATTTTATAACGATACCACGCCACAGATAATTTGAGAAACCGGTAGCTCATGGAGCTGGGATTTGAAACTAAGAATTTTGGCTCTAAAACCCATGTCCTTAGCCACTTTTTAAATCCTGCATGACCAGTAGGAACAGAAAATCCATGTCTTCTCTAAAATGGATTCTTTAATTTTCACTACAGTACTAGGGCAGGGGGTGGATTGGTACAGTAACAGGCTATTATTCTGTTCAAAAATCTGCATTTATTCTACCTTAAGAGTTAGAGGATTATAAGTAGGGAAGACAGCTGCACTGACGTTAGCAACTTTTGCAGTTGCGTTGCCTTTGGGCAGTGATGCTTAGGGATCCTTTTGTGCTTATTTTTTTTAAGGAGTTGTTTACATGAATACTCTATCTTAAGATAAAAATACCTGTTTTTTAATGTTTGAATACAATTGAATATGATCTGTTAAAGGAAGACTTTTGAGATCTTAATTTGATTTTCATCTTAGATCAAAGTTGTTTGTTTACACTGGAATCTAAAAAAGTGATTGCCACTTACACTTTATTGTGATGTAGGAAATATGTTGTATGAAGTCACTTACTCGTTCTGTTCTGTGTTGCCTGAAACCCAGAACTACTGATCCCCTATTATATGAGTATTGATAGTTTCATTCACACTACTGAGTCTCAGTCACCTACAAAGGGAAACTTTCCCAACTGCCTTGAACTCCTGAGCTGCCACTGAGAATTCTTGACTTGTCATATATCACTCCTCCCTGATCCCTGCCAAATTAAAACACAAGGCAAAACAGTAAGACATGCTTTCTCTGCACTCAGTGTCCTTTCCCCACTGGAGAGGTTATTGGAGGAAAATTTAGAACTATTAAATTATTATAGATTCACAATTGGAGAAAGAGAAGTTATTAAAGAAAAGATAGGACGGGGCGCCTGGGTGGCGCAGTCGGTTAAGCGTCCGACTTCAGCCAGGTCACGATCTCGCGGTCCGTGAGTTCGAGCCCCGCATCAGGCTCTGGGCTGATGGCTCAGAGCCTGGAGCCTGTTTCGGATTCTGTGTCTCCCTCTCTCTCTGCCCCTCCCCCGTTCATGCTCTGTCTCTCTCTGTCCCCAAAATAGGTGAACGTTGAAAAAAAAAATTTTTTTAAAAATAAAAAAAAAAAAAAAAAAAAAAAAGAAAAGATAGGAATAGCATAGAGAAAGGAACCCTGGATGCAGCTTCCCAGGCAATTCTTATAATAATGGCCCCTTTACCTCAGAAATATCTGTTCCCAAATTGTCTAAATTTTCTCATTTTACTTTGTGTGAAGACTTCAGTTTCATTTAATAATTTTTTAAAGTAATGGTCCTCTCTGAAAAGTCCAAATACCAAAGAGAGGCCTAAGGCGCTATTAATTCACACAGTGGTTATGAAAAGAGGTGGAAGGGAGTGGTAGTATTTTGGAGAGAGGGAAAGCTCATGTCAGATGCTGCAGTTGCCAGAAGTGCACGTTAGAAGAGGGTGATATAAGTCTCGGTGGGCAGTGTACCCACTGCCTGAAGGTGGGTGGCCCGAAGGACAGACAAATAGTGAAAAGTAGGAAGGGGCACTGAAGGCGACATTTGCCTGTTTCAAAATTGTTTAAAGTTAGTACAAAAATGGAAGGAAATTCTTGTCTTCTTAATCCAGTGCTGTATATCTTCCTGCTGCCAGGATGAATACCCCACGAAAGAGTGTCTAACCGAATGGTAACCTTGGTAAAATCTTAGCAACCTATGGTCATTTAATACATCAAAATACGTTTCCACTATTTAGACATAACACATGCCATTTACATTTTTGGAACTACCTCACCTCAGGGTGAAGCCGAATAAACTTAAACCGTACAGTAGGACATTCCATACTGTAGAAGCAATACTTTGAACAGTTGCTGGAGAAGCTGGGGAGTCTCTGAAGTCAGGAAGTAAGCTCCTGGAGGTGCTCCAAAGGTCCTGCTTAAACAGTGATGAAATGTATTTGTTAGAAATCTTTTATTGTCGGGGCACCCAGCTGGCCAACCCAGCTGGCTCAGTTGGTGGGCAAGCATGCGATTCTTGATCCTGGGGTTGTACATCTGAGCCCCAGTTTTGGTGTAGAGATTACTTAAAAATAAAATAGTTAAAAAAAGAAATCTTTATTATATTCTCTCATGAGAATTGTATAAAGGGAAACTAAAACTAAAACCCCATCTATTATAGTGGTAAACACTAGGAAGAGAAAAAAGTGTGTTTTATCTGCTTATACATTTCATTGGTTTGTGGTTTCATTACATACTTCATCTAAAAATCCTTTCCTTTGATTTTAGGTTACGTTTAGCAAGAATGAATGAAGAGATGCGGGAATCAGAAGGACTTTATGGACAGCCAGGTCAATATTCTACTAATAACCATACTGAAATGCAGTATAAGAAATGCATTCAGGAATTTATTAGTTTACAGTTGGAAGATTCATAGTTCTTTAGCAGACTGGCTTAATATTCTGGAGTTTTTATAACTTACTTGTAAATTGTGAGTTGTTATGTATTGTACTTACTGAATTCTCGGGAGCGGCTAACTCCCGAGCCTTTAGAAGTCCGTAACTATTCCTATTCCAGTACACATTTACTTGCTGTGTTCAACTTTGGCTGCTGACTTCTTTACCTGCTGTACAGATGTCTTCCATATACATTCCAGTGACACGGATGGAATGGTGACCTATATTTATACCCTCACAGCAGCACAATGGTCATTTTCATTTTGGAATTCTCTTTAGCTGTCAAGTGAATATAACAGAATTGTTTTCTTTTTGTTATTCAGGGAATTTCTATGAATTGCGTTCAGGGAAAAATACAAATCACCATGTGTTTGGCATATAAAAAGTCAGTATGGAAAATGCCTAGAAAAAAGTTTATTGAATTAAGAGTTTTGTACTCTGATCTAAAGATAAGTTTTAGAGTTAAAAATAAAATCTACTAGTAGTTTAAGAAGCCCCGAATGGGAATGGAGTTAGTTTAAAAGGTATAGAGAAAAGGTCTCACTTTACCTTGTAGCTTTGCCCCGAGCAATTGTACATTATCTGTTGGGTAAATGTAAGTATTTAGAACAGTATTTCATGAACCTGATGGTAAAGTAAACTTGTTAGAGAAATCTCAACTCAGGATCAGCCCAAGTCTCATTTTGTGTAATTTTCACCTTTGAGTCAGGATGTCAAGAAAAGGAAGAAATGTTGCTAATCAGATTCCTTTCTTTGAGGAACACATCCTAATTAGACATTCTTCACGAAGAAAAGAGTAATCATTGGATCTCCAGTTTCATGAATTTGAATATATGAATTCCTAATTTATCTGTTTTAAATTCATATAAGTATTAGTAAAAGATTTCAGGAATTCATGACTAAAATAATTGTAATGTTAGTTTTTAATAAGTATATTTAACTTTTAAAAATGAATATCAATGTATTATTTTAAAAGTGGCTTGGTAATATCATCTATTCTTCCTGTTTAAATATGTTTTGAGATTTCTGTATTTTATGCTAGCTTCAGCCATTAACCTTTACATAACTGGATTAGTATATAATTAATATGGGGCCATTCTTTTCTCGGAGGACTGTATTTACTACTTCTTGTTGGTCTAGTTTAATAGGGAACAAGTAATAACTTTGAGAACAGAGACACTTCAGCTAGATACTTCTAATCTAGGGTGTCCCACTTTAATCCTATGGATCAGACAATACTACTGACTCATGATACACCAAGATGTAAGAGTGCTGATTAAGGGTGAAGTCTCAGCATTAATTCTGAATTTCACCCATTTGTTTTAAACTTGAATGTTAGATTTTAAATAAGTTATAATTTTGTAACAGATATACTTAAGTGAGGGTATTACTAGGCCATTTTTAAGGCCTTTGTGTTTAAGCACTTTAAAAATAAAAATTATTCAAAGGATACGACCTGATATTTGTGAGGTAAGAGTGAACTTCAAGATTTTAAGTTAATTCTTTTTCCTGACATTTGAAACTTAAATGTTTGGTCAGCTGTTCTTTCCTTGAGCAGTTTGCTGATGAAGTTACACCCAACTGATTAGTCATAAGGTCAGTGGTCAACTTTCCTTCGGAGTTGGGAAACTTGAAAGGACAGGGCCTCTATGTTCTTGTGACTTCTAGTTCCACCCAGATTGCTTGGGCTTCTTCTGCCACCATTTAGGAGCATTCGAATGTCTCTTTCACTGCCGTTTTATGTATAAGTTTATGGGTATGCATCTTCCATTCCCCAGTAGAAAAATGAATTTTTCCAATTTATTTGACCGAAAAATGTTTTAAAAGCCTCATTTTGGGGTGCCTGGGTGGCTCAGTTGGTTAAGTGTCTGACTTCTGCTCAGGTAACCATCTCACAGTTTGTGGGTTCAAGCCCCATGTCGGGCTCGCTGCTGTCAGTGCAGAGCCCGCTTTGGATCCTCTGTCCCCCCTCTCTCTGCCCCCCAATTCTCATGTGATCTCTCTCTCAAAAATAAATAAACATTAAAAAAAGCCTCAAAAAAAAAAAAACCAGGCTTTTCCACCACTCTCAAATTTTAGAGATTAAAAATAGATCAGAATTCTGGAAATGGTGTATCAGAAGAATAAAATGGGATTTTGATCTATTTGGGGATGATCTTGATGATAGATTTTCAACCCATTTAGAAGGTCTCACATGCAAAGCAGAGCAACTTTATACTTAAGGTGACGCGGTGAAATGGCACAGCAGTTGCTCCCTGGCTACTTTTCTTTTCCTTCACAAGTCTTTGGAGAGCAGATATGTTAGCTCAGGCAGTAGGGTCTTTCTTTCCCCTCCACTTGTCACTGTTATTTTTCTCTCATTGATTTTGGCTGATTGTCTTATCTAGATCCTTTTGTTGTTGTTGCCTAGCAATACCTCAGAAATTTGGGTAATTTTAAAATGCAGGTATTTTCAATCTTTTGATAATGAAGAGCCCTATTATTTAAAAGACTCAGATATAATCTTTGGGAATCGTGGATTTATTTCTAAGAAACCACACTTCTGAACCTTCTATATACAACCCTAAGGACCTGAAACTTTCTATTTTTTGCAAGGCGATATAAGAGCACACGTTTCCTGAAGGGAAGATCTATCCCTCTTTATCAGTTCCTACAACTCTTAAGAGGACTGGGTGAGTGAGTGAAATATCACGCCCCGCCCTCAGTCGTTGGAAACCTCTCTGGTGGTTCCCACAGTCTCTGGTTCCATGACTCCCCTTGATTATTGGCAGAGTTTCTCAGCCAGTTGAAAATCACCACTTTAGTGAGCCACTACTGGTTATGCAAGTATGTCGCTAGCAAAGGTTGGTCCCTGATCTAATTATTTGTATAAAGGAAGCTGTAATCAACCCAGGAAGGGCGGGATCATATACTTGATCACCTAGAGGTGGGGTCTCACATGCTGCTGTCTCTTTGAGGGGAGTGCATTTCGAGAGCAAAATCAACAAGTCTTGGATCATCATCATTGCCGTTACAATGGATATTCTGAATACCAAAAATCAAAAACTATTTTGAACTATCAGTGGACATACAGAAGTCCACATTTTAAAAATTCTGAACTGTCTGGGCACATGGAAAAGTTAACTTTCTGAAGAGAAATAGAATATGATTAAGTAATTTAGAGGATATAACTTAGCATTACAAATATTGGGTGATTAGTTGCTTATCGTTTGTAATAAACTGTTAAATGTGCTTACGTGAGCTTTCCAGGGCAGCGAATTATGGGTTATTGTTTATGTATGCTAGTGTAGACAAGTTATATTGCCTTGGGAAAAATTCTAAATGATTAGAATTATATTTAAATTTCAAGGAATCACATTGAAGCTCAATTTATGTTAACTATATTAAATATCTTAGTCACTATTGTTATTGTAATGTTTGTTTTTTGGTAATATATTTTGAGGCCTAAGAAAGGTATTTTATTGATAGTCCATTAATTAATGTTTTGTTAGAAACTGAATGTTAACAGAAAGTTTTGTGTGTGTGGAAGGTGAGACTTCCTTTTGTCTTGTATTAGCTCTAAAATGTATTCGTGAAACCAATGATTAGTGTAGCACCAACACTTTCCTTCAAGGAAGCATTTAATTCAGTGAATAAAAGATCTTATAATTTGTTTTGCATGGTACAATGGTTCTACTAAAATGTACTTGTGTAATAGGTACTAGACGATTTAAGAACAAAAGCTGGAAAACCACAAAAAAGAAAAAACCCTACAGTTTGTTATACAAAATATGCATTGCTAATAGTAGAAGCCATATATTGCCATTGTACTGTTGTAATACTTAAGAATGCTCATCTGGTGCTATCTGTAAAGTATTTGGCATTAGCGTCTGCTAGATCCTTCTTCCTATTTCTTCTTGAATGTATAATGTGTGCCTTTTAAGTTACTTCTGGTGTTGAATGGTAAGATCAGTGTGTTATTTTTGTATTATAACCTGCACTTTACACTTCCTTGGAAAGTAAAATTCCAGACTCTCAAGTTTAAATAGTATTTTAAAAATATTTATAATGTTTACAATAAATATTTTCAATATTTTAATTCAACATCTAAGAATACGAATTTTTAAATATTTTGTATGGTTTGTTAATATTTAATGTTGATCTCTTCTCAGTTTATTTTATATCTTTTAGAATGGCTAAAAATGGGAATAGGTTTGTAGTTTGTCTTTTAACATGGGAGTTTACCTTTAAAAAAATCATGGGTGTAATTGGATTGTCTTAACAGTTGTTCCAGTATATCAAATTTCATTTTTATTGTTTCAATAACAGAATATGAGTTAGATGGTACTCTTAACCAACTATCAAGATTTTCTTCTTACTGTATTTTTTCTTTTTAAAGTAGATTGATTCAGGTCATGAGAAAATTTCCAGGACTAAATGAAAACTATATAGAGATTTTAATAACTTGCTTTTTACATAGACTAAATGTTAGAAGTGACTAAAGGTTAAAAGTATTAACTTTTTTTATTGAAAATCTTGAATTATGCTGTTAGACCTTTATACTAGATCTTTATCCCCCTCCCCCACCTTTTTTCTCTAGCTTTTGGTATGACACCTATTGCCTCAAAAATCTTGCTTTTTAAAGGCTGATAAAATCAACTGCACTATTAACAATTGTAGCAATGAGTTTGTAATAAGATGGATGCAAGATATCTTATGGGAAATAATTATAAAACCATGCTGCAACAATAATCATTTAAAACACTTTTGACGGTTTAAATCTTGAAAACAGAGCTATGCTAAGCTTCTGTGTAAACCTAACGTCTGTCAGAAGTATATATGATGAAAGATTGATCTTGAAAATGAGATTTTACTTTATACAAATCCTTGGTCTGAGGAATTAATCTTTATGTGTGCATATAACTAGTTTGTCATGGCAAGAAAAATAGTATTCAGTTGGCTATAGTATCAGTATCTACAATCTACTTCTCTCCGAGCCTATTTGTATGTACGTACATACATGCCTTATGCTAATTTAACCGACATCTTTGGTGTTTATTCCCCTTTGTCATAGCATTCTTGCTCATATGACCTACAGTAAGCAAAACACTTCTGACAAAATAGGAAACTGATCTTACAGTCCTTTTCTAGGCTTTATTATTCTATAAGCTCCGTAAGCAGTGGATTAGGTGTATTACTTTTAGTTAAGTTTGAGTAAAGAATTTCTTGTTCACATGCTATTTAAATTAAAATGCCTTTAGCTCAAAGATAATTATTAAAATAGGATTTTTTTTTTTTTTTTGCTCACCTGGTTATCAGTTTTGTCTTATTAATAACTTGCATCCATCAGAAGCATTAGTATTTGTTATTGGTCTTTTCTTTTGGCCTTGATCAAGGGAAATATTTATTTAAAGAATGCCTTGTTTACTATACCTCATTTAGAATGACTTTTATTTCTATGTAAATAAATGTATTTCTTTATATTGCTCTAAAACACTTGCATCTTTGCTCTTTTCTAACTCTGAGCTTTCCTCTGTGGCTGCCTCTGAGGTGCTTTTCTCAGGTATAGCTGTTTCTTTTCTTTCACTATGTGCTTTTCTAGCATTTATATTTAGTGGGTCTTTTTTTCTCCCCAATATGCTCATCTGAGTAAAATTTGAGTATGGTTAATTATAATATAGTTACTAGCCATAAAATGAATGTTGTCTATTAACACTTTCACTGTATAAATTTTAAGTGTCTTTATTTTACTTTCATGCAGGTGATGAAACCTACCAGGATATTTTTCGTGATTTTTCCCAAATGGCATCCAATAATCCAGAGAAACTAAACCGTTTCCAACAAGATTCACAGAAATTCTGAGTTTTTTTTAAAGAAGGGGAAAAGATTAAATTGAATGATCCCCTAATGTACTAATGTGTACGTCTGAAAACTCACAAATTTTTACTGCCTTAAATCTACTTAATTTTAGTAGGTATTGAGTGGTTTGGAAAAAAGGTACCCATTCATTGATATTTTTATAAATGAAAACATAGAGTTCTAGTAGTTGGGAGAAGAACCTAAGGACCGCTTTTATTTAAAAAAAAAAAAAAAAGCCTGTTTAAAAGGCTATTTTTTTATAGATAAAGTTAAATCTAGACCTAGGCCATCTCTAGGTTACAAGATGCTAAGGTTAGACAAAATTTCTGTTTTTTCCAATGGTTGGTAGCATTGGTTTTTGTTTTCCATGCATCGTGCCCAGGATCATTCAGTCAAGCATGTCTGCATCAAGTGGGAGCCAACTGTCCTGCCTGCCTGAAGAATATGTCTTGTCTTTAGCTTCCCTGATGATTTTTGGTGGTTCATGTGTGGTTTTGGTAGCCTAGCTGTCATACTCACAATACGTAATTTCATTATCAGAACTAGAGAATATGTTTCCCCCGTTTGCTCATTAATGTAGTGATACTCCTTAGACGTCTGGTTATTGTTGTGTACTTTAACCTACATGTAATGGCTGTACAAAGTAGACAGAACTCAAGTCCTTTAGAGTTACTCCATTTTTTGAAGGAAAAGAACCCTTAACATTTTTTTTTTTTTTTTTAAATCACCAAAAGAATTCTTACTTAAAGAAATTGTAGTCCTTCATTGTTCGGTTGATTTCCTAAAACCTTGACAAATTTATTGATGTAATAAAACTATGTTTCAAAGGTTACTTGAATGTTGCAAAATTATGCTTTCATCAAATTGTAATTTTTAAGGGAAAAGTTGATTTATAAAATAATGTAGAACATTTTTATATTTGAAATTTGTCCTTTTCAAGATAGATTTTTGCTGTTGCACTGAGTGAAAGAAAAATCTCTGAAAAAGAAAAAACTCATGTTTTTCTTAGGTTATACTGAACTATATAATGATAGTTTTTAATTTTTTTCAACATCTATCCTGTGTACTTTTATACACAGTGTATATGATTTTAAATTAATACCATCTATATATAGATATAGCGGTTGGCTTACATGAAACAGAGACCCTTGAATTCCGAAACCTTACAGATCTACTAATTTATCATGTGAATGCTATAAATTCGTCTGATTCCATCTTTGATTAACATATCTTGTCAGGAGTATAAAATAAGTAATTTGCTTTATGGTTTCTAATAATTGTCAACAGTTAAATTTAATCTTTTACAAGTTACATGTAAGTAATATTATTGATACCCAAATTCTAAATAAGAATTTTAAAAATTTGGGTTATCAAACAAGTAGAAAGATTACATTTAATTTGGCAGATAATAAGTTTTCTAACATTCTTCCCCCCAATAACTAGAGTTTTATAAGTTGATTGAATGTCAAATGAGGATTTGTTTAAATAGGAATTACACTGAAGTAAATTCATGTCACAGAAAAGTTTCCATATTTGTTTCCAAATTGTGTGCATATAATGCTTATTTAGTAATAATCACAGTGTATTAGATAAGGATAAAATATATTTATGAAATATTTCTAAGAAAATACTAACTTCCACAGCCTGTATTTTAATTGCAACAATAACAGGAACATTATGAAATCTTCCCTGTTTCACCTCATAGTCACAGGTCATCTGGCTTTGCAAAAGTCTGGTTTGTAAACCTTTTTATTAGAGTGTACTTTGAAATTGTCCAAAAAGTTCAAGGATAAGGAAATATGTTTAAAACAAACCAAAAGAAAAAGAGAGCCTCACCTTTCCTTTGTAGTGCCTATTCCTGAATAATAAGTAATAATATGTGAAATTATTCCTAAGCCTGGTAGAATTAGAATATAGACTTCCTGTTTAATCGTAGGGCTTCACTTCTGAAGCTCCTAACCTTTATCTGGGAAGCCTGGACAGTTTGGCTTTTGGATCCAGCCGTTGGGTGCTTCAGATCACCTCTGGGATCTCTCCTTGTGACGGCAGTTCCTTATGACACTCTTAACTCCTGTGGCTTGAATCATGAGTTGTTAATGTGGTAGTAATTAGTGTCTACCTAAATTTAGTGGTTAGAGATGTATTTGAAGGGTACTCACTTTAAAGATGATCGTGGTTCTGAATATCTTCAGAGAAAGCTAAATCTTTTAACAGTATACTGAGCCTGGCAATACGAAAATACATTCCTGTGGCTTGATTTCTTGAACATGCCAAGACTCAGTTTGGATGAAATTTGGCAGAAATGATGCAGTAGATATAGCAAGGCTTTAAAGTCAATTACTAGTGTTACATAGTCACAAAGTAGATTGGCTCTTACCAAGGTGAATTTAGCTGTGTCAACTAATAGCTCTTATATAGTATATAACAAATCTGAGTTTTATTATGCTGTGAATTATTCAGTGCATTATGAGAAATTATAGTGTAAACAATGTTAATCATACTTTTGGGCTTCATAAGTCAATGTGCTTGCCCTTTGTTTTCTTTCCCTAACTGATCTGCTTATGTTAGTTTCTGATTCCTAGTCAGTATTCTATTAGTTCATTATCATTAGTGCACTAACTTAAAAGCTAGATTAACATCAAAATAACAATAGCAGTACTAACTACAAAGAGCTCATAGAATGCAGTCTCACACGCTAGAACTAGACTAAAGTAATTGAGTAGTTATTTGCAGTGTTTCCTTGTAACACCTATATGTTTAAGATTTCTAAGGTATTTAAAAATTACCTTTGTTACAATCCTTAGAAATACAGAAATTTCCAGGGATTCACTACATTACAGTGTTTGCCTAATTTATACTGCTCTTCACTATTGATTTTAATGAACTTTGATGTTTACTTTCCAAAACATAATTTAATTTGGAATATGTACTTTGGTTCTTCATGAGTGCATTTTGGAAAAAAAAATTATACCTTCGCAGGCTGGACAACTTCAGTTTGTGATGTGTTAAGCAGTATTTTAAAAATATAATTCTACACGTGTAAGGTATAGACATGACAATAAACCAAATTGTATTTAAGACTAAATTTACTACCCATTTTGGATAATAAGAGATTCCCATACCACTCTTATATTGCCATATTAACTTTTCTGTTTGATAGCACTTTTGACCATGGACAGGAGCAGGAAAAAGGATATATTTTTATAGAATTATTATGTCCAGAATGACTTCAGACCTGCATGATACAGTGCAAAGAGCACTGACTAGTAGTTACTCTCCTTTTTTGGATTCAGAGCTTCTCACAAATAAAATGAGTGGATGAAACATGGTAAAACTATCACAGCATCCCTTTGTCTTCTCTTCTGCTCGCAGTGTACTTTGATATTACTCTGTCTCACCCGATTCTTACACTAGGACTTCTGAAGAATGCCGTCGTTTCTCTTCTTTGATCCTGGGCTGCTCCTCTTGTTTTACAGAGGGGAGCCATTGATTTTCTCATCGGTGGCACGGCTGACACCAGAACCCCTGTCTGACTACTAGTCAGAGGCACTTTACTTGTATCATGAAATAAATTGAAATCATTATAAAGCTGCAAAATCTGATAATGCCTGCCAGCTTTCCTTGTGTTTTGATAACAAAGACTGCAAATATTCTGAAGAACCTGGATATAAAATTATCTTGAAGGAATAGATTAGGATTTGAAGCCATTAAATTATAGGAAATATTACATTTTTGTAATGACAAACATTAATAAAAGCAAAACATGGTAAGGTCATTTTAAATCATCGTATACTTACCAAAGTCTTGATGTTTCCAAACGAAAGGTAACCTAGGGCTTGGATTCAGTTTGGCTGAATCCTAACATCTATAAATACGATTCTGTGGACATCTTTTTCCATTTACATACGTTTATCCACTTAAATAAGGAGAAGGAAGCAAGGTTTGATTAAATAAACTTTTCTCTGCATCGGTCTTTTCACTGACTTGTGTTCTAGATTTTCTTATTTTTCCTCAACAACCCCCTGCCTTGGGTGTTAATTTTAAACAGGGAAAGCTTGCTACATTATAAATATTGCTGGCAACATTTATTTTACACAAAGGCCTAAAGGTTAACTTTTGGAAATGATGAGCTACCTTTCTATATGTGTTTACTTGTGCTTTGTGATATTTCTGGATCATTCCAGTCATAAAGACTTATTACATGTAATATTTCTTGCTACCTGTGAAAAGGAATATTTTAAAGAATGTATAACCAACACTCCATTTACTTTTTATTAGTATGTAGAGGATTTGTATCTAATTCATGAATGTAGTTTTACTGTAGTTTGTCATTGTAAATGGAACAAAAGTACATTATCTTTATAGTTATTCTAAAATGTACATTATGTAAGAATTGTAAATATTATACTTGATTAAATACTTTGTATGCTGAAGAATTATGATAATAAGTCAATAAAAATCTCACCTCTGGCATAGTTCTTTTATGTTCAGACTTGAACTTTATTATGAACTACAACTGCAGACATATCTGTTAACAACTGTCACGTTTGTTTTTTAAAGCCACTTTTTAATGTTTATTCTTATTTTTGAGAGAGAGAGAGAAAGAAACACAGAATCTGAAGCAGGCTCCAGGCTCTGAGCTGTCAGCACAGAGCCTGATGCGGGGCTCAAACCCACGAACTGTGAGATCATGACCTGAGCCAAAGTCGGACGCCCAACTGACTGAGCCATCCAGGTGCCCCACCAACTGACATGTTTAAAGTCTTCTATTCCTTTCCAACTTTGTCAGATTGATCCAGTTGATTCTATTTGCTGATTGCTTCAATCAGGAAATCCGTTTTGTTTGTTTGTTTGCTTATTTATTTATTTCACAGTGCATGAGAGCAGGGGAAGGGCAGTGGGAAAGGGAGAGAGGGAATCTTGAGAGCATTGACTTGAGCTGAAATCAAGAGTCAGAGGCTTAACTGACTGAGCCACCTTAGGTGTCCCCATTTTGATCTTTCAAATATTTTCTTCCTGTTCACAGAGCTGTATGCTCTCAATTCACAGCTAAAAATGACAAAGGCTTGTGTGTGTGTGTGTGTGTGTGTGTGTGTGTGTGTGTGTGTGTGTGTGTGTGTAGGGGAGCCCTAATTCTAATTATTTTCCATTATGATTGACATCCATTGAAGTTCCCAGTCTAGGCAACACATTTGTACTCATCCTTTTAGTAAACAAAAGCATGTTTTTATATGAATTGACATAGAAGGAAGGGAGGGTTGAAAGAATAGACCTGGAAGTGAATTGCCTACTATTGCCTTAAGTTAATTAAAAGCAGACACATAAAACATTTCAATGTGACTTGCTTTATTCCACTTGATTTCACTTTCAGAATAGTTCTGTGAAGAAGAGAACCCGCACCTATAGTCAATAAAATTTTTAAATGAAAATAAGCAACCTACTTTTTCCTATTGCAAAAACAATGCTTTTTCATTGTAGACAAATGTTTAATAATAAGTAAAAAAGATAATCCTCCATAATTCCATCATCTGCCTGTGCTCTCCAATATGGTCTCTACTAGCCACATGTGGCTACTGAAATTAATTAGACAAAATTAAGAGTTCAGTTCATCTGTGGCACTGCTACATTTTAAGAGCTCAGCTGTATGCCTAGTGACTACTGTTTTGAAAAGGACAGATTATAAAACATGCCCATCATTGTAGGAAGTTCTGTTGAATAGTCCTTAGGGGGAAGCTGTTCCTTCCTCGGTATTTATCTTTTCAGAACTTTGGGTGTGTGTATTTATGTTGATATACAACGGGATCATACTATTTTGTTACCTGCTTCTTTCACTTAATAAATGGGGAGCAGATTTCTAAATCCTCAAATGTTCTATATCACTTTGGGAAGGATTAAAACATTTTTTTAGAATGGAAAATTTCAAACATACACAACATAGAATAATTATAATAGCTAGTAACTCAGGGCTAACATTGTTTTATTAATACTCTCACCCATTTTTTCTCTTCCCCAGATTTTATTTTGAATCAAGCCTCACACATTTCACTAACAAGTCATTCAGTATGTATCTCTAAAAGAGAAAAAGGCAATCACAATATCACACTTCTTTAACTATAAAACTACAGTCAGTACTCATATTATCCCAAATGTATCAAATATACTTTTTAAAAGTAGACTCTTCAAATCACAACTCATAGAAGCTCCATTCATTGCAGTTGGCTAGTATGTCTTGAGTCTCTAAATCTACAAATTTTTCTTCCATTTATTATTAAACATTTCTATTTGCAGTTTGTGAATACATCACTTTTAATGACAGCATCATTTTTGTTTAACCGCTTCACTGATGAACATTTGATTCCAATTTCTTGCCATCATAAATCTAGCTCTGCTTATCCTTATGGCTTTTTGCATACATTCTTAGTTATTTCCTCAGGACAGATTCCTAGAAGTTGGCTGGAGTTGGCTGACTCACAATGGGTGGGTATATTTTTGAGTCAGTAATCAATGAGTCAGGCACTGTGTTAGGTATTGGGGATATTATGGTGAAAAAAAAAAAAGATGTACTTCCTATTTTCTTGGGATCTTGTCTTCTTGGGATCTTGCCTTTCTCCACCTGCAGTGGAGGAAGATGGGACCGAATAGTTTATAGGTGGCTTTCATGGGATTGTTGGATGATAGTGCCTCACCTGGACACTGGATGGGTTGGTGTTCAGAGACCACTCATCAAGGCAGTGACATGTAAGTCAAGATTGTATGCAGAAAGAGAGTTTGGCTGGGTGAAGATCTAATGCAGTGCTTTCCAAACTTTGGTCTGTAAAAGATTCACTATCGGGGCCTGGGCTCATTGAAAATACATAGGTCCTGAACCTTTGTGTTTTTACTAAGTTTCTTGGGTGCTTCCAGTGCCAC
This sequence comes from Prionailurus viverrinus, assembly GCF_022837055.1. NCBI lineage: Eukaryota > Metazoa > Chordata > Mammalia > Carnivora > Felidae > Prionailurus > Prionailurus viverrinus. The sequence continues at coordinate 86,102,891 of NC_062569.1, read as the reverse complement.
ACCAAATCAAGAACCACTGTCTCTAAGAGAAACACTCATCTGGGTAGGAGAGAACTGAGAGTCTTCTTAGAGGCCAGAACGATTTTAGCATTGCCAGAGTGCCCTCCAGAAAAGTCCCCTCCCTCCATCTGCTGTAGAGGACAATGTCTGTTTCTCTGTATCCTTGACAATTTTGGGTACTAGTCAGTATGAAAAAAATATGATAATCCAACATTACAGATGAAAAAAACAATTCTAATCTCTGGTGAGAAGTCTGAGGACTTGACCGAAGTTACAGTTAGAACTGAAGAGTTCCTGTGGTTACCAAAGTACTTTGTGTATATAGCCATGTCATTATATACCCAGCTATGGGCTTAGAAAACAGTCCATGTCACCATCTGACACACTACACGTTTCTAATCTCTCTGTTTTCCCCTGCTAGAATATAAGCTCTGTGAGGGCAGAGACTTCTGTTTCTTTTCACTGCTGTATTCTCAGATGCTACTGTGCTTGACATGTAGTCGTCACTTGTTACCTCTTGAATAAATGACTGTCTACCTTCATTCAACCAATTGATTTAGTTTCCAGTCAGCAATATATTTCAGGAAGCTGCAATGTTAATTTTTTTTATGGTTAAATAATTGGAATGAAGAAGCTACAACATGGAGGTGAGACTAGTCTCGAGTATTTTCCTGTGTTTACAGAATTTGTATGTAAAATTTAAACTGTCTTGTTATTCATTTCTTATCCATGAATTCCGGGAGTAGTGATCTTATAAAGGTCTGAAAAATAAAATATTTGTTGAATAAATTCTAGACTAGGTGGTGGAAGGAAAAGCCGTGTTATTGATGGTGTAGGTGGGGGAGGGGGGGCTAAAAGGCACCAAGAGGAATTATTTTTCTCTTATTAATGAACAACAGTTATGACGTAATAATATAGCTGTAGCACACTGCTGTGGGGGTTCTGTGGAGCATATACTAAAGTCTTAATGGAGATTTATGGTTTGGTATTTGTAATTACCCTAGTAAAGCTATGGTCACTGAATTGTATTTTGGCACTTGTTGGATATTTAGACTTCTTGTAGAGTTTGGTGTTTCTAGCATAGTTTATATTGTTTGCTAAGTGTCAGGCACAGTTTTAACTACTTCTTGTGTATTTTCTCTCATAACCCTAGGCGGCGTAGGTGCTCATATTAGCCCTGTTTTACGAATGGGTGTAACTGCAGCTCAGATTACGTAATTTGCCTGACGTCTAATAATTTGCATTGCTAGAGCTGGACTTCCAGCTCTCTTAACTTGGAGAGCTTGCTCTTGTAACCACAGTGTCTGCTAAAAGCTGTGGTAAAATACACACAATTCAGAGCTCGAATTATTGCTTTCAGTGCTAATCTTGGCTGAAAACCTGGGCATGAGAAGCAGTTAAGACTTGGGTTGAGGTCCGATTCCATTGCTTACTAGCCAATGAGCTTTGGGTAATATACTGCTCTGAATCTCAATTTCCTCAGTTGTAAAGTGCAAATAATACCTCTTCTTAGGGTTGTGTAGATTAAATGAATTCAAGTAAGAGCCTATCATGCAAGTGAGTTAATTCAGGTATCAGGGCTCCGCTCAACACACAAGATGACTAGTATGTATTGAATTTGTTGCTAACCTTGCTTCAGAGCTCCAGTTATTTTTTCAGAAAAGTGTTATCCCGATTGAAACGAACAAGAGTTAAAAATGAGATGAATTGTGGTTCTGGGTACCATGCTTTGACCAATAACGGCATGGCACAATAAACTGCTGAGTGATAATTCTCCAGTACATGTGCATTCGCTTCGACGTCTATCAAGCATGCAGATCATTTGTACATGTTTAAATGCTATGGTATTATCGTCAGTCCTTAGAAGACTGAAGTTAATGAGTTTTTTATGGGGTAGTTGTCAGTGTCCAACTATCTAAGGTCAAAACCGCCACTCTGTGACCTTGGGCAAGTTACCTCAGTATGCCTCAGTTAAAATTTTGAAAGACTACCTGGTACATCTTAAGGCTCGTTTCAAGTGTTTGTCTGTTAAAAAAAAAAAAAAAAAAAAAAGACTTCATCTCTGGCGTTACTCGCCTGGAGCTCAGGAGTCTCTCCCGAAGTCGTGGGCAGCGGGGTCCCCCTGCTGGCCACATCCTTCACATAGCCTTCGTTTGGCCTCAGGTGCCCGTGCCCTGGGCAGGCCATTTCCACCCCAAGGAAATTCCTTATTTACTGTGAATGAGGAAGGAGCTGGCGAGTTTAAATTCCCTAGCCCCAGCCATTCTCCCAGGTGTGAAGGGAGGGAGTCGGGGAGAGGGTTCAAAGCCTGCAAACATTCGGGGCAGAAAGGTATAGAGATAAAATGTTCTCTTTCTGCGTCCAGTTTTGTGGTTTTGCTAACCGAAGGTCCTGCGTTGGGGCGCCTCTATGCCTTTCAAGGCTCAGCTTCGATATCTAGCGTCTGGGGCTAGATATTTAGGACGGCCAGTTTTAACAGACCTTGGCTTTCTCCAAGTCTGAATACTTACCCGCCTGCTCGGTCCTTCCCAGCTCGAATCCCTCTAAATCTAGGACCCAGCGGCTGCCCGGCGGCCCTGGCTCCGCCTCTCCGCGCATCAGCGCCCGAGGATTGGCTCCGGGCAGCGCGGCACCGCCCCCGTTATGGCCGCTGTCCGCCGCCTAGGCTACTAAGTGGCTGCCAGGGTGCTGGTCTCGGCTCTCCCTCCCCGGCTGCTCGGTCCGCCGGCCCGTGGCGCATGGGTCGGCGAGGCGGGCCCCCATGCGCTCGGGCCATGGCGCGCCTGGGCGCTGTGCGCTCCCACTACTGCGCGCTTCTGCTGGCCGCAGCACTGGCCGTCTGTGCCTTCTACTACCTCGGCTCGGGCCGGGAGACCTTCTCCAGCGCCACCAAGAGGCTGAAGGAGGCCCGCGCCGGGGCCCCTGCCGCGCCCACGCCTCCCGCGCCGGAGGTGGCGCGGGGCTCCGTGGCGCCGGCCCCGGGCGCCAAGGCCAAGAGCCTGGAGGGCGGCGTGGCCGGACCGGTGGACTATCACCTGCTGATGATGTTCACCAAGGCGGAACACAATGCCGCGCTGCAGGCCAAGGCCCGCGTCGCGCTCCGCTCCCTGCTGCGCCTCGCTAAGTTCGAGGCGCACGAGGTGCTTAACCTGCACTTCGTGAGCGAGGAGGCCAGCCGCGAGGTGGCCAAGGCCCTGCTTCGAGAGCTGCTGCCGCCCGCCGCCGGCTTCAAGTGCAAGGTGAGCGGGGCCGCGGCTGAGGGCTCCGGGTGGATGCCCACCACCGCCCCCTCCCCCCGCCATTCTTCTCGCTTTGCCCGAAATGGGTGTTTGCGGTACGCCGGGGGCGACGTCCGGGGGGCGTGTCCGGGAGTCCGGTGCACTCGGCTGGTGCTGGAGTGGAGCCGTGGAGCCCGGGTGTCAACCGACTACCCCTGACCCGGTCTCCCCCCATTAAGTCCCTGTTCCCTCTAGAATTGGCTCTCCCCCCTCTCTGGTAGCCTTGCAGGATTCAGCACTGTCTTCACTGTCTGCACTTCTTTTTATTCTACTCAGTCTTTGACTTTTTAGGTTGGACCAGGTCATTTGAAGGCACCAGTAGTCATTCTGTGCAGAGTCTGCTGGACAGTCTTAGGTCGCTTGAATTGCTGAAATCGCAGTGACATTCTCACAGCTCTTATGGTATTTCGGTCAGAACTGTCTAAGCCCAAACCCAAACAGTGTGAACTACCTCATCCCCTCTCTGTCTTCTTCCCTACTCTCGAGGGTCACAAACCCATTTAGAGAAGCCACCAGTTCCTCTCAGGGAGGAAGAGAAAGCCCTAAAAGGTACAGATATGTATGATCTGGGGAGAGCACAACAGAGCTGGCCACCTTGTCCCAGGCGGGACCAAACTGCCTCTGTGGCAGCTCCCACATCTCCGCATCATCTCCCTTGATCTCCTGGCTCTGCTTGTCAGAGATACTGTTCCTGACTTAGTGTTAATTACTTCAGTCACATTGCTAGCCTCATTTTGACCTAATGGTTGCACAGAGGGGATCCAAATTCTGATTTTTGGGTAGGACTAGTAGGTGATCCTAAAGGATGAAGTCTGATGGTGGGAGAAGGAGCAGTGAGGCAAGAGTAATAATGTTCCATGTGTTTGTGCCCAGTGAGCGACAAGGGGAGCTGCTGCCAGGATCCTGTAGGGTTCCGGGGTCTTTGGTAGCTCTTCTTAACCTGCAGAATCAAGCCCCAGCTTCTAGGAAGGCTGTGTTGTGGGCCTAGCCTTCCTCTCCAACCTGGCTTCTTGTCCTCCTGTGTGCACCTTAGATCTTGACTGTGCTGAATGTGCCTTTACACAAGCTCTCTGCCCAGGATGTCCTTCCTTTCCTCCTGGACCCTTGGCCACTCTTTACTTAGCTTTCACCCCCCCCCCCCCCCGGGAATGTCCCTAGACTTGGGGACAATCTGTGCCCAGCCCTCCACAGCTTTTTGTTCCTGCTTCCCCCCCCCCCCCCCCCCCCATAGCATACAAGGTCTATGTCCTGCCCAGAACAAATGAGCCTGTCTGGAGCTCACCATAATCAGGGAAGGGCACTTGGGCCATGGACTTCATGCTGTAGGAGGCCAAGAATTCAGGTCCTTGGGACCTACTGTCTGATCTGGGTTTTTCACTCTGGGGCCCATCCCGGTTTACCTAATTGGGATCTCAGGGTGACACCTGGCAACTTGTCCCACGTGATCCCTAGGACTTTAATGCTTGAGAAACTCTGTGTTGGTTCAAGGGAGAAAGCCAAAAGCCTGTGATCAAAGGGCTGTTCTGGGCAGAGCTGGGATTTGACCGTGTCTCCAAACCCCACCCTGAAGGCCAGCATTGTCATCTTTTCACTTTACGGAGTCAGAGGAAGCAGACTTCCAGATCTTTACCTGTCCCCTTATCTCGAGCTCCAGCCACAGCTTCTTGTGCACTCAGGACTCTCCAGCTTCCAGGCCTTTGCTATGTTGTGCTGCGGTCTGTGCACAGAGGCGCGTTTGGGTGCACAGAGGTAGTTCACACTGTTTGGCCATCTTCAGATGTCATTCCCTCTTTGGAGCCTTCCGGGGAACCCCCATCTGCAAGGCACGTCTTCCTCGCATACCCTGGTGCTATGAATGTATCAGGTCTTATCTCCCATCCCCGTGCATGATGCCTGGTGCATACTCAGCGCCAGAAATACTGGCTTTAGGGCCAGGCTCCCATCGTGGTGTCTGCGTTTCATTCTCCCTCCCTCTGCTGTGCTCAGTTCTGACAGCCACAGGTCACCAAGGCCTGGAAGCAGCTGCGGATGACCTGAGGGAATTGATCCCACCTGTGTTGAGGCATCACAAATGAGGGTCGGGGGGCTTTTGTAGCCAGATGGCTGTGGTCAGATAAGAGTTTATCAGTGTCAGCGTAAAATTGTTCCTGTTACTTTTGAGTTCACATTTTATGAGTCTGTTTTCTGTTTGTGATAAACGGTGCTCTTTTTTTCTTTAAATGTATGGTCCTAAAAGGTTTGCTTCATTTTATTGGGCATCTTAGTTCTTCCTCAGGTTTGGAATATTCCTGAAAGGAATGCTTCTTCTGGCATCATTTCACATAGGCTTTTCCCTCTGCCTGGAGTACCCCTGCCCCCACCCCCACCCTGACCCCTATCCCTAAATCCTGCTTTCAGGTCTCAGTGTAAATGTTATTTCCTTGGTAAACCTTCCTGAGCACCCGTTACACACTCTCATAGCACCAAGTACTTTTACTTGGTAACATTTATCATTGTTGTAATTATATAATTATTGAATGAATTATTTGTCTACCTTTCAAAACAAAGTAGACAAAGGGCATGGACGCTGACTTAAGTGTTGTATCCCCAGCACTGAACATCATGCCTTATATATGGGAGTGCAGTTTTTTTTTTTAATTTTTATTTATTTATTTATTTATTTATTTATTTATAATTTTTTTTTTTTTAACGTTTATTTATTTTTGAGACAGAGAGAGACAGAGCATGAACAGGGGAGGAGCAGAGAGAGAGGGAGGCACAGAATCCGAAGCAGGCTCCAGGCTCCGAGCTATCAGCACAGAGCCTGACGCGGGGCTCGAACTCACAGACCTTGAGATCATGGCCTGAGCCGAAGTCGGACGCTCAACTGACCAAGCCACCCAGGCACCCCTTTATTTATTGTTTTGAGAGCGAGAGCGAAAGAGCAAGCAGTGGAGGGGAAGAGAGAAGGAGGCAGAGGATCCAAAGCAGGCTCTGTGCTGACAAAGAGCCCGATGTGGGGCTCGAACTTGTGAACCATGAGATCATGACCTGAGCCAAAGTCATACGCTTAACCGACTGAGCCACCCAGGCGCCCTGGAGTGCTCTTTTAAAAAAACATTTATATTAGAGAGAGAGAGAGAGAGAGAGAGAGTGAGTGTGCACACATGCGTGTGTGCATGGGAGGAACAGAAAGTGAGGGAGACAGAGAATCCCAAGCAGGCCCCACACTGTCATCACAGAGCCCAACTTGGGGCTCAGTCTCACAAACTGTGGGATCATGACTGGAGCCGGAATCAATAATCAGACACCCAACCGATTGAGCTACCTAGGTGCCTCTGGGAGTGCATTTTATACTGAGAATTGTCCTTTTGGTATTAATTAAGAAGAAGGAAACTAGAAATTCTCACCCTGGCTGCATCAGGCCTGGGACCTTTAAGAGCATATAACGTAATGGGTGAGGAGACTTGCCCAAGGCCACTTGGGGGGTTACTGACCTGGCTAGGACTAGACCCATGTCCTGGGCCACTGTCTCTCGCTTTGTGCCATGTTTCCTCTTTAAGTAGCACTTTATCTTCTAGCAGGTAAGGTGATAAGGACAGTTCACTCCCAGAGAGAGTTGCCTTGAAGTATGTTAGAACATCTTGGGGACAGGAAGGCAGCTCCTTGCCTACCCAACTATCTGGAGACAGCCTCCACCCTCAGGGTGGGCTCTTGGACTCCACCACGTCTGTAAGATGCAGAGCAGAGCTACAGTGAGCCAGCATGGAAATGTTCTCACACCTGGAGGTCTCTTCTAAGGCCATTTTCAAGTGAAACAGAAATACCTTTTAGCTGAGATGGTTGCAGAAATAGATCACAGGACATTATTAGTGGCCTTATATTTTGGTTAATTAAATATTAGCTAAAAAACCATTCACTTAACCAGAAAAATCTTGTGTTGATGATTATTATTTTATTTTAGAGAGAGCACAAGTTGGGGAGAGGGGCAGGGGGGAGAGAGAGAGAGAGAGAGAGAATTTTAAGCAGGCTTTACTCTCAGTGTGGAGCCTGATGCGGGGCTCAATTCCATGATCCTGGGATCATGACCTGAGCCAAAGTCAAGAGTCAGATGCTAAACTGAGCCACCCAGCTGTCCCCTTGTTTCGATTATTACTGAAAGTCTTTCTAAATCTAGTTTGTCCCCTAACAGTATGGAAGTCCGTCATCTGTTCACGTATTTAATAAGCATCCAAACCCACTGTGTTCCAAGGTCAGGTTAGCTGCTGCTTCTGGCCTGTGTAACAGCTCCATGGACTGACTGCATCACAGTCAACCTGGGCATGCTTATTAAAAATTCAGGATCCTGGGAGCGCCTGGGTGGCTCCGTTGGTTAAGTGTCTTGACTCTTAATTTCTGCTCAGGTCATGATCTCACAGTTTGTGAGTTTGAACCCTGCGTTGGGCATGGAGCATGCTTAGGACTCTCTCTCTTTCCCTCTCTCTCTCTCTGCCCCTCCCCACTCGTGGTCTCTCTCTCTTTCTCTCAAAATAAATAAGAAAAAGAAAGGTTCAGAATCCTGGGCCCTGTCCCAGCCTGTGGGTCAGAATCTCCTGGGTGGGGCCTGGGAATCCGAGTTTGTATAGAGCTGCAGAGGCAGGCACGGGAGTCACTGCTGTAAGGGATGGAGGAGCGCCTGGGCCGTCCTGTCCAGCTTTCTTACCCAGGTCAGGTATGTTCCCTACGACGCCTGGCACATAGGCATTCAGGAAACATTTGGCTGAACAGCTCTCTGTCATCCAGGCTGTCCTAGTTCTGCTGGCCTGGGAAAGACTGCTACATTCATCTTGTGAAAATGCTTTTATGGTGTGACTTCCCCTCAGAACCTCCTGATTCCTGGCGCACTGTCATCTCCGGCTTCTCCAAATTCTAGACCTACTGCAGCTGACTTCGGCTTCCTTGCCCAGCCTTTCCTCCCTAGACTGGGGGAAAAGCTGTCCCTTCACGTGGGGTTTTGCTCACTCTGCTTCTGAGCCATCTGTTGCCTCATTCTGTTTGTCAGGAGGAATCCTGCTCTTCTAAAACTTAGGTCAAGACTTACCTTTCTCATAAGCCTTCCTTGCCATATTGAGTTTGATAGAATATGCCAGAAACCCCAAATTGTTCCGGCTTCAGCAAGATTGAGCCTTATTTCTCATCTGAATGGAAGTTCAGAGCTAGCCATTCCTGGTGGCGTGGGGGCTTCGTGAAGTCATCAGTGTCCTAGGCTCCTTGCAGCTTCCTGTTTCACTGTCACTGGGGAGTGGCCCTTGTCCTTTTGGGCCAGGATGGCTATTACCGCTTTAGCCATCACATCTGTATTGTGGTAGCAGGATGGAGGGAGAATCAAAGAGTGCTCAGTTAAAAATAGGGGTCCAGTTAATAGGAAGGAGAGGAGAGTAGGTTTCAGGGTAGACAACCAGCCATCCCTGTCCCACCCCTCAGGAGCCCACCTTGGGCATCACCAAGCACGTGTTATCCGTGGGACCCTGGGTTCACAGCTATGGGGACACAGACATGGGTCAGGCACAGCCCCTGCCATCCAGGAACCCACATCGCTTAGTGTCACATTTACATACAGCTTATCTTGCTGTAAAACTCAGCAGGTCGGACAGGAGATGGTCCTGAGGGAGTGAGCTCTGAGTTCCAGCCCCAGCTGGCCAGTTACTAGCTGGGTGACGGTGGGTAATCCCCTGAAGCTTCCTCTGTAAGTGAGGCTCACACACCCACCTCCCATGTAGCAGTGAGGATGAGATGCTGCCATTCTGTAGAGCACTTAGCCCAGTACTGCTTTGTCTCTTGCTACGGGGGCAGTCTCCTAGCACGGTCCCACTCTGCTGACTTCTGGGGAGATCACCACGGTGAGCAGGCCCCAGAGCTCCTGGCATCACTCAGCACCGACAGGACCCATGGTCATCCGCTCCTTTCTCTGTGGGGTGGCCAGCTCCCTGCAGAGGCCTGGCGGGGCTCACCAGTATTGCTCACAGTACTGCTGCTTTGTGGTGTTTCTCCTGTTCTGTCACTGTGTCATCACTCAGATGGTAGCCGCCCAGGAAGGCCTTCCCAAAACCCCTTTTCTAACGCAGCCTCACCTGAGCCCTCATCTTTCCCGTCACCTGCTTTGTAGCACATCCTCATTTGTTCATTCACTCAACAGATGCTGAGCGCTTATCCTGTGCCTGTGACCAGTGGGAACGGAACAGAGTTTCTGCCCTGGTGGAGCTTACATTCTGGGGTTGTGGGGGAGGTGTAGGAGAGAGACTTGAAACAAAAAATCAAGTACATACAGAGCCAGTCAGTGAGAAGTTTAGAGAAGGTAAAGGGCATGGGGAGTGTACGTGTCGGGGGTGGGCAGATGGCTGTTTGGTATAGGTGGTCAGGAAGGGCCCTGCCAATGAGGTGACGTTTGAGCAGGGACTGAGGGAAGTGAGCATGTAGACCTTTGGACGTTTAGAAGGGAGAACTCTAGGCAGGGAAAACTGCACGTGGGAGTGTGCTCCTCATGTTTGAGAAAATAACAATCCTCACTTATTCGCAGGCTACCTCTCCCTACTAGAATATAATCTCCAGGAGGGCAGGGACATCACTTACCTTTTTCATTGACGGAGGTTGGCAGGAACCCCGTCAGTGCCACTCCTGCCTGCTTCTGGTCCAAGTTGGAGGTGATAGACTTGGACAGGCAGACTGCTAACCTGCAACACAAGAATCAGACAAACTTCTGGAGGGACAGGCATCCCTGGACAGCCACTGGCCTCCCTGCGGGGATGGGCAGGCTCTCCGCAGGTAATTCCAGAAGAGGGGAGAGGAAGGGGCCAGGGCAGGCATGCCTTCCAGACTCACCCATCAGATCAGTTTCTTCTCTTGCCTGAAAGGAGCTGTTCGTGTTCACAGTGGAGAGCAAGAGGCCAGGAGTGCAGAAGACACGAAACAGTGGGAACAGAGGTGCTCCCTCTGTCCCTTGTCACCGTTATCTTCTTAGCACAGCTCCTGGCACATTCAAAGCGCTCAGTAAATATTCACAGTTGATGGACTGATGGCTGTGTTAGTCAAACCCAGGAAATCCTACCAGAGTTCTCCATGATCTGCCCCTCTCCTGTAAATCCCGTCTTCCTCAGCATGAGGCTGGGTTGCTCAGTCCCCAGATGACAAGTTAGGAATAAGAAGCCACGAGCTTTCCGCACTTAAAGCACTTGTTGGATTCCAGGAGGAGCGAATGCTGAGGACTAGGGTGGCTGGACAGAGGCTCTTTGCACACATTGGGGCATTTCCAGGGTTTCTGCATGAGCAAAACTGAGTGGCTTTGAAAAGATGAGCACCTCAGCCCCTAGCCGGGGCTGGAAAGAAGCGTTAAGACCTCCATGCTGGCTGTCTTACTGAGGAACTGTTGACAAACAGGTGACACTGAAATGCAGCTTCTCCGGCCTGCCAGAGTAGTGGGCACCTTGCATTGGAATGAAACGTGAATAAGTTAGATAGTCTGGGAAGGAGGTGGTTGGAAAAACGCGTCCTGAAATGAGAGGCTCTTTGGAAAGGTAGGATAAGGGGCACCTGGTGGCTCAGTCAGTTAAGTGTCCAATTCTTGATTTTGGCTCAGGTCATGACCTCACAGTTCATGAGTTGGAGCCCCCCCGTTGGGCTCTGTGCTGACAGTGCAGAGCCTGCGTGGGATTCTGTCTCTGCCTCTCCCCTGCTCACGTGTGGGTGTGAGCACGAGCACTTTCTCTTTCTCTCAAAACAAACAAACAAACAAAAAAAGATTGGCTGACATTTTATACTATAGAATTTAGAGAACAATGTTATCTACCAAACACACTTACTAGTGGAAGTCTTTTAAATTAGAATATGTTCATGAAATAACTAGTATTTTGTGTATCAATGCATGCTTCTCATGAAAAACTTCAGTCATTGATCTGTAAGGAATGTGGTATTATCATATCCTATACAATAGACTCTGATAATTTCACAGATAATAACATTGATAATGTGTTAAAATGAGAAGGCAAAACCCATAACATAGGTCAGGGATCATCCTCTAGATGAATCACACTGATACATGGGTGATTGGTAAATGCTCTGAGGGCCTCAGTGTGCAAATGGAACGTTCAGGCTTTGGACATCAGTAATTCCTCACTGTGTTCTGTTTTCTGTTCCCATAGATCATTTCTCAAAAGACAGATAACCACATTTTTTTTTTTTGCAATTAAATGGAGATAGAATTTACATGCCATAAACCTCACCCCTTTAAAATAGTTCAGTGGTTTTTAATATTCATAAGATTGTTCAGCCATGACCACTAATTCCAGAACATTTTCATCACCCCCAAAAGAAGCCCTGTACCAATTAACAGTCACTCCCCGTTCCCCTTTTTATCTCGCACTGGCAAGCATGAAACCACTTTCTAGTTCTATAAATTTGCCTGTTCTGAACATTTCATAATAATGGACTCATTCGGTGTGTGACCTTCTGTATCTGGCTTCTTTCACTTAGTACGTATCAGTACACCATCCTTTTTTATGGTTGAATAATATTCCGTTGTATGGACAGGCCACATTTATCCGTTCATTAATTGAGGGACATTTGGGTGGTTTCCCCTCTTTGGCTATTGTGAATAATTCTGCTGTGAACATTTGTTTATGAGTTTTTATGTGTATGTATGAGTATATACCCAGGCATGGAATGCCTAGGTCATATGTTAACCTTTGAGGAAATGCTAGACTGTTTTCCAAAGCGGCTACACCATTCTTCATTCCTACCAACAGGGTATGAGGGTTCCAGTTTCTCCACATCCTCACCAGCACTTGCTGTCTTTTATTGGTTAATATTTATTTATTTTGAGAGTAGCGTGGGGGTGCATGAGTTGGGAGAGGCAGAGAGAGAGGAGAGAATCCCAAGCAGGCTCCACATTCACAGTGTGGAGCCTGACATGGGGCTCGATCTCACGAACGGGGAGATCATGACCTGAGCCAAAATCAAGAGTCAGAACTCAACCAAATGAGCTACCCAGGCGCCCCTCGTCTGTCTTTCTGATCATAGCCATTCTCAATGTTGTTAAGTAGCATCCCGTTTTGGTTTTGATTTGCATTTTCCTAATGACTAATGGTGAGATGATTATATATTGATAAGGACAACTGTGTAAATGTATTTGGTATTTTTCCTGTGTGTTTACCAAAATGCATTTTACAAGAAAGACCAGGTGTCTTGACTCTCCCCTCCCCACCTGGAAAGATGTTATAGCATCTCTGGAAACGCTTATATTCTGAAGCATACAGTTTAGAAATTTCCAATGTGTGTAGTAATGTTGTCCCTAAAATCAATGAGGTGGTGTTACTCGTATGAAGACTTGATTAGGAGAGAAATTGTAACATTTGTTCAGCGCTTTGGCGTATATAAAAATGCTTTTACAAACGTCTCACTTGAGCCTTACTGTGACAGGGGAGGAGCCCCCGAGGCTGATAGGTCAGCTGACTTACCTCAGGTCTCAAACAAAGTCTTGGGGCTGGACTGTGTGACATGCTTTAGGGAGGGGTTGATGCCCACAAGAGTGGGAGCCAGTGAGGGCTGGGCCATAGCCCACCTCGAAATCTGTATCGTCCCCCTGCCCAGAGGCCCCAATTACATCAAACTGAACAAAGACCGAGCTTGTAACTCTCCCTTGCCTTCCCAGAACACTGCAGAACCACCAAGTTTTGGAACTGGAAGGAAACTCCGAACCTCTGGGTACACTGCCCTCCCAGTGAGCTGGCAGACCTGGGGTGGAGCAGGCAATGACTTACTCAGTGCCACACAGAGCTGGGGTTAGAATCAGCCCTGGCCCTTCTGTCTTCTGTTTGGGCATCAGTGTAATCAGCAGCCTCTGCTCCCTTTTGGGAGAGCGGGTTGAGAGCCAGCTCACCCTAACCCCCACCCCCGGCAGAGCTTGCCAGGTGCTGGGCCTGTCTGTGTTCACCCATTCCAAATGGGCCTCCCTGCACTGTGTCCCCACGGATCTTTCTGGCTGGGGAGGGGAGGCCAGAGCCCTGCTGGTTGTTGGGGGCTAGCTTTCCAGCAGCCTTGTACCTGAGAGGGACTAAGGGGTCAGTCCTAGGGGAGCTGTATCCCTGGAGTGAACCCATGTGGTGTGTGCATTGCTTTGGGGTATGTGCTGGATGGAGGGAGCTCCGGCGCTAGAATAAGTGCGTAGGTCTCCAGGCCAGGAGGTCAGGAGGCTGGAGTAGCTACAGGAGTGCAGCCCACACTGGGCCCCCAGCCACCCCTGCCTGTCCTGGCCCTGTTCCTGAGACCCAGTAAGGGGGCGGCTGCTCGCCTGCCCAGCAGGGTCCCCTCTCAGGCCCGAGGAGCCGCGTGTGGCTCTCCGTGTGGCCACTGGAGGGCGCCCCTGCCTCGTGTTTGCTTGGCTGGGCCCGGTGCCGCGCCGGAGCCGCCCGCCCGCACTGCTCTCCCACCACGGAAGCCTGGGGCGCACGCAGAGCTGTTTTTGTTCTTTCACCACAAGCGTCCCGCCCTCTCCCCCCAGGTTTTAGAAAGGAAGATTGAAATGAAAGGGAGTCTGCCTGGCGATCGTGGGCAGTCATTTCCTTCCTGTGCCCTGTGTAAACCAGCTTTGATGAGGCCGTTTGAAAAAGGTAGATGAAACAGAAGCTGGATGGTTGCATCCGGATGGAGAAGACATCAGTGCTTCCTGGTGTCGCAGTCCGAGGGACCCGTGTGGATGGGGGCGGTGGTGGCCGGGTGTCTGCGCATCACGAGCCTCCTCTGGCCTGCCCTTGTCCCCACCAAGTGACCCTCAGCTGGGCCCTGCCCACAGCCTCTCAGCTTCCCGGGGTGCATCCACCCGGTATCCACATCACACCTAGCATGGATGGGCCCTCTGGGAGAAGGGGGGCGGCCTGCCCCTTAGGGGAAAGAGCAGTCCCTCTTCCCCACCTGGAGCTCCTGAGAGATCCTTGTGCTCTGTCTGTGCCCCAGGTATCCTGCTTGGCCCGTGGTGGAAAGTTGGGGGAGTGGTGGGAATCTCCAGTCTTGCCACGCAGACTTGGTGGGGTGAGGGGCATGATCCTCCTGGTGGGGCGGTCACTGTGTCCCTATTGCTTGACTGTGTGGAGCAGGGCTTTTCACTGGAGGCAGCACTGTGTACCCATCCCTGTTTTAGGCGCTTGTTCTGAGCAGCGGAGCCAGGCCCCGTCAGCTGGCACAAAGCCTGCTGTTAACATAATGTGCTTTAAATTGAAGCCATTTATTTTATTTATTGGGGTGATTACTGTTAAGCAGCCTCATGAAGTGATCCTCCTGCTGGTGGGACAGAGGCTGGAGGGAGCCTGGAGGCTGGCCTCTGTTGCCCTGCGCTGGTCCGGCCAGCCTGGGAGCACACTTTCCGCCTCTGGCCTCCTCTTCCTCTCCTCACTGGAGCTCATCACCACTTCTGCCCCCAGCAGAGTCTGTACTGTGCCAGCCAGGGCAGGAGCACATGGCTTGGAGCCCAAGACCTGTGTTCCAACGGAGTCTGTGACATTTGGGAACAGCGGGGCCCCAGATATAATCCCCTGACCTCTTTCCCCTCAGGCATGATCTTACAGGTGGCTGTGAGATAAAATGAGGCAGCTGGAGGCCTGGCCTGCAGCAGGTGGCTGGGTAATAAATGGTGACTGCTACTAATGGTTCCTAAGTAGTGTGTTGGGAGGAGGGACTCTTCCCTCATCACTTTAGAAGGCACAATGCTTACTGATTCAGTTGGAGGGCAGTGGAACTGGCTTGCAAAACCGCATTCTGCCAATGTTTATTTCATGATGTCTTAGTCTGTTGGGGCTGCTGTAGCAAAATATTACAGATTGGGTGGCTTAAAAACAAAGGAGATATTTATTTCTCACAGTTTTGGAGGCTGGAAGTCCAAGACCAGGGTACCAGCAAGGTGCCAGCAAAGGCCTTCTTCTGGGTTGTAGACTGCCAGCTTCTTGTGAGACATGGGGTCTGTCTTATAAGAGCGCTAATCCCATTCGTGAGGGCTCCATCCCCATGACCTAAGCAACTCCCCCAAGGCCCCACCTTCAAACACCATCACACTGGGATTTAGGATTTCAACATAGGAATTTGGGGCAGGGGCATAAACATTCAGACTATAGCACAGGGTGTCCTCATGTTCTTTTGAGTCTTCTTCAGTTTCCCAGACTACAGTGTTCTCTTCTTCTCTGATCCTCCCCTCCAACCCCCAACTGCTCTTAACAAAGCACTGTGTATGCCCCACTGAAAACACTGGATACTTGCCTCATTTGGTGTTCAGTTGTGCCCTTGCTTTCTCTTTTCTGCTGGGAGGATGAGGCCCCAGTCTTCATCTTTCCCTTCCCCAGCGTGCCTAGCACATGCCTGGCTCTGGGCAGAGGCTCAGCAAATGCCAGCTTGATTTGGCCTGTGTTCTGGAGTGGGTGCTGTTGTTTCCTGTTACGATGATGAAGCTGGAGCCTGCCCTTTATAGTCTTTGTGTAGGCAACATGGATGATCCTCCTGTGTCTTTTGAGGGATGGAGTCTTCTCTGTGAATGTTCCTTTCTAGAAGTTTCTAGAAGGTTCCATCTCAAATTTGTTTATAGTAAACTATAAACAAGCATTATTCAGATTTGTTTATCTCTTTTTAATGGTGTTTGATTTGTTTTCATGGTCTGATTGCACACAGTAATTGTTCATAAAGTTTTTGAGAATTCTGTCAAATAATAAGTATAAGTGATTTTATTTTATTTTATTTAAAAAAAATTTTTTTTTAACGTTTATTTATTTTTGAGACAGAGAGAGACAGAGCATGAACGGGGGAAGGGCAGAGAGAGAGGGAGACACAGAATCGGAAGCAGGCTCCAGGCTCTGGGCCATCAGCCCAGAGCCTGACGCGGGGCTCGAACTCACGGACCGTGAGATCGTGACCTGAGCTGAAGTCGGCCGCTTAACCGACTGAGCCACCCAGGCGCCCCTAAGTGATTTTGAAAAACCAGGCTACTGGAGAGACCTACCTATCCCCAGAACTTGCTCATATCCCTCGTTCCCACCCATCCCTCCTAGCAGGGTCTTGGGCCTTACCGTTTGTGGCTCATACTCCATTGAGTGTTGTGCGGGGCCCTTGCTCTTGCCAGATCATCATGGTAGCCTGGGATGTAGTTCTGTGAAACCTGCCCAGATGGCCAGGCTCTTTGAGTCCTGGTCAGTGTGGGAGTCTGAGGGGCTTTGTAGGCTTTGGCAGATGGACAAGTGGATTAGACATTGTTTGAAAAACTTGTGCAGGATTAGGCATAGTGCAAGCTTTGCTCAGGGTGCCCCAGACCACCTGATGTCTGGGGGGCAGGAAGACACAGGGCAGGGGACTCCTGGTGTGCCTGAGACTGGCCTTGTGAGGATATAGGATCTGTCTGTGGCAGTCAGGGAGCTTTGGGGATGGGCATACATAGTAAGTTCCCCATCTTACAGAGGGGGAAACTGAGGCAGCTGGGGCAATAGACTGGCCTTGTCTCTTGTACCTGGCAGGAGAGTCATGACCAGAAGGAGAAGGGCCATCTGGCTGAGTGAGTGCTTGGCTTTCTGGCTGGTTGGCGGTGGTCAGACATAGTGTCAGCAATCAGGACTCCAGAACAGAAGGAGCCACAGAGCCTGGCCTGGCCTTCTCTGACAGTGCCTGGCCTGGCCTTCTCTACCTTACTCAGTTGTCCAGAGTTTTGGTCCACCCTGAGCCGTTCATGCCCCTGAGACTCTGCTCAGTCACTTCCCCTCCTGGAACGCCCACCCCTCCCTTCTTTATCTGCTTAGCTTTTTACTCTTCAAGATTAAGCTCTAGTGGATTCCAGCCGTGTGGGAAGCCAGTCCTGACCATCTCTATGTTGGCCCTTCTCCTCTGAGCTCCCACTGTGCTGAAATCAGCCCCTCTGCAAGCTCCTGGAGGCCAGGGCTGTGTCTTCCTTCATTCTGTGTTTCCAGGATGTAGTATAGCCCAGGGCTCAGGGTAGAGTGAGGCTGCACAAGTTTGTTGAACTGGAGGAGGTAATTTGCCGGCATACTTGTGCACCAAAGTACAAATGCAGGCTGTGAGGCTGTCTCCTGGGGCCTCTGGGAAGTGAGGAGTGGGCTGCTGGGCGTCCGTGTTCCTCTCCAACATTCTGTCAGCACGTGTCTGGCCAACATTTGGAGTCCTTGGCCATCTATGGAAGCCTCTTGATTTAAAGAAGCCTTCCTTGTGCCTTTTATTATAAGTTCTCCAGACAGGAAGTTGTCCAACCTGAGACCAGCTGGGAAGAGCCAGGTGTGTGTTGGAGATTCTTTTTGGGTTTCAGAACTATCTCCCTTGTATTACTAAGAAGAGATACTGATGCTGGTCTAGGGGAGGTGGAAGGGGCTTGGCTTGTGTTTCTGTCCTGGGGTTTTACTTACCTCTTGCACCTTATGCAGGTAGAGAGGGTAGGGCTGCTGTGGCCTCTTGATCTGCCCAGAGCCCCCAGCTGGTAGGTGGTACCTGGGGCCGACACTTTGAGCTGAGGTGTGGTGGGCAGAGTCCTGCCCAGGTATCATGTTCCTGGGTTCTAGTGCTCTCTCTGACCCTGGATGCCATTGACAAGGCCTTTCAGTGTCTCTGAGCCCCAGTTTCTCATCTGTAAGATGGGGAGGGACGTTTCAGCCCTGAATAATATTCCATGGCTCTCTTACTGGCCTGTGGAAACTGGGTGCTAGAAATTATAAAGGAACAAGGTCCTTCCTAGACCTTTCCTGAGTGTGAGGGTAAGAGATCGGGGGTGGGTCTTAAAGCCATGGTTCACCTCTTTCTGGGGGTAGTTCCTGGAATGGCTCTGACCAGGTCCACCTTGCTGACTCTTCCCTCCCTCTCTGGGAGACACTGATTCATATCTCGGCCTCTACCCCTGGCTTGGAGTGTGGAGTCATGCAAGCTCTCTCAGACATTTACCATTGTCATTGTTGACAGCAGCCGTTGCCACCATTTAAGTGACAGGGGCCATGCCAAATTCTCCCCTCCCTCTATTTAATCCTCAGAGTGATCAGACCTGTGAGGAGGGAGGTACTCTCCCCTAGGCAGAGGTTTCACAGATCCTGAGCCCAAAGAGGGTTTAGTAGCTTGCTCAGAGCCATACAGCTAAAGGGGCTGAACAGTCTTTCTGCCTCTTAAGCACTCTGCCTTAGTGCCTGTGATGTCTGTTTATTTTGGGGGTCATTCTATCTCTGAAAGGGAGTGCTCCATGAGGGCTGGGGATCCCAGGAGGCCTGGTGCCCCGTGCTTGCTGCCCGCTGGGGCCTCTTCCCCTTGTCAGTAGGTCGGGGGCCCGCTGGGTGGCTTGCGAAGGGCAGGGGAACCTCAGAGCCTGTGTGGGGCAGATCTCCTCCCTCCTCCAGGTTCTGCCTATAGAATCAGCTGGGAGCCTCTGTGAGCATGTAGGTCTCAGAGGACCATGATGCTTGGAACCCCACCTCCCTGGTTTGGCCGCAAGTCAGCAGAGGTCAGCGCTGGAGAGAACTAGACAGGTTGTGTAGTCCTGTTCCTTCATGTAACCTATGAGGAAACTGGGGCCCAGAGCGGCCAAGCGACTTGCTCAGGGCTGGAACCCAGGTCTCCTGCCCCTGCCTTCCCTTTTTTGTGTTTCTGAAGCCAGTCCTGGATTGTGCTGGTCTCCATATGCCTGTTTGTCTTCTGTTTTTGTTTGTAGCCCGACCGATTTTTCGGGCCTCGCCCACCCTGCCCTGCACATGTCTGTGTGTCGTTTACACAGACTGGCTTTGCTTCACACCCCACTGAGCAGCCGCTCCGCGGTGAAGCTGAGTGGGTCTCCTTGGGTGCAGGCCCCAGAGCCGGGGGGGCTGGTGTAAGGAATCCCACTGCCGTCTCCTGCGGGGTCTGCACCCCGTCAACCCCAGTCCTGCTGTGTCTGTCATGAGGATCTCTGGGGGTCAGGGAGCGGGCTCTCCATTACGTAAGCTGATCCACGTGGCACACAGTAGGTGCTCAGGGTACTTCTTTTTCCGCTCTTTTGCTGCCCAGCTTGCCTTTAAAGTGCAGCTGAAGCACCCCACCTGCAGAGCCCATTCTCTCTGAAGGCCTCGTGTGGAGTGCTGGTGAAGCTGCCACATGGGAAGCCTCAAGGGTGCAGTGCATGTCTGCTCCCCCTCCCAATACAGCCTGGGGGGGGGGGGTAGGCGGGCATGCGTTTCTCGAATGAGTATGTTGCTGACTGTGGATGGGTCTGGGTCAGGATGCAGCTCCTCCCTCCAGGAGGCAGTGGGTAGCTGTTTGCCTTCTCTGAACTCCTTCCTTACCTATACCTGCCTCAAAATGTTGTGGGGATGGAATTAAAGGATCTGTCTGTGCCCAGCACATACTAGGTGTCTTCTGTGGACCTTGGGCATAGCTGCCCTATTCCCCATGAGTCCTGTCCAGGTCTGTGTCCTGACCTCCAGCAGCCAGACCCTGCCTGGATCCACCCCCGAATGCCATCTCATGAGCCTGCACTGCTGGTCTGCACCTGCTCTGCTCAGCCAGTGTCACAGGTCAGATCCCGCTGTAGGTGGCCACGCCCAAGTTGGCTGCATGGATGCTCAGGTTTGTCTCCTAAAAGGGCAAGTTTGGCACAGAGATCCTCTGGCCCACATACTTTATTGTATCTGTGTACATGCCAAGTAAGAGCAGGATGGTCACTGAGCCCAGTGGGGTTACACCCTGCGGTCCCCAGTTTCCTCCCAGTGGAAAAGGAACAAGCTTTCTGCTCAAGAGAATGGCTCCTGGAGAGGAGACAGTGATTTGGAAATACCCCAGGAGGGAAGTGGACCAGTGCCCTGTGATTGTTATTTTGGCGGGACTTTGGTCTTGGGTCCCTGGGAATGGAGCGCTGGAGAACTGGCAATCCTTGGTCAGCCACTGCTGACATCTGAGTCATAGCCAAAATCTCAGGTCCCTGATCACCCACTGGGGTCCAGCTGTGCCTGTGGAAAGGCGAGGGGCAATGGCTGGGCATGTGGGCTGCCCCCTGGCAGCGTGGTCACACAGTGCCCAGCCTCAGGGACACTGGCCATCCTGTGGTCTACCATGGAGTCTCCTGGTGTGAGCTGATGGCAGGCACCACTGTGAGTTGTCTGAGAGCATCATTTCTTTTTTTTTTTTTTTTTTCTGAGAGCATCATTTCTAAGTGTGCCGGTTTAAAACTCAACTCAGCTAGTGACTCCCTTCATTAGTGAAGAGCAAAGAGCTAAACAGTTAATTGAGGTTAGTGAGCAGTATTTGCGGAGGACAGAAGATGTTTCTGGAGGTTGATTCCGTTTACTTCTTCAGACTCATGGAACAGCTTTTGCTTTGATCAGAAATGTGCACAACTGAAGTTATGAACTAATCTGGCTCGCTCAGAAAGTTGTTAGACTGTGAGAACAAATGCAATATGAAAACATTTCTCTTTACCTAAAGCAAAAGCTGTGTCTCAAGCAGCTGGCTCTGGGAGATGAAATACGATGACCCTGCTGCTTAACCTCTTGGTTTCCGGAGCTGTTGACTCCCGAGCCCTTTTCTGTGACATGTGTAGCATCTGGAATGGATTTATGGAAATCTTTGCAGGGCTTGCTATAGCCTGGAATTACGGAAGGGGATTCTTACCGCCCCACGAGAGCATTCTGTTCGAGGAATCTGCCTGGTCCCTGGGCCGTGGGTTGTGGGGGGAGAGAGTAAGCAGGTTAGGGGGAGAGAGTAGGCGGGTTGTGGGGAGAGGGTGGGTGGGTTGGTGGGGAGAGAGTGGGTTGGGGGGAGAGAGTGGGTGGGTTGGGGGGGAGAGAGTAGGTGGGTTGGGGGAACAGAGTGGGTGGGTTGCGGGGGAGAGAGTGGGTGGGTTGGGGGGAGAGAGTAGGTGGGTTGTGGGGACAGAGTGGGTGGGTTGGAGGGGAGAGAGTAGGTGGGTTGGGACAGAGTAGGTGAGTTGCAGGGGTGAGAGTAGGCGGGTTGGGGGGAGAGAGTGGGTGGGTTGGGGGGGAGAGAGTAGGTGGGTTGGGGGGACAGAGTGGGTGAGTTGCAGGGGTGAGAGTAGGCGGGTTGGGGGGAGAGAGTGGGTGGGTTGGGGGAACAGAGTGGGTGGGTTGCGGGGGAGAGAGTGGGTGGGTTGGGGGGAGAGAGTAGGTGGGTTGGGGGGACAGAGTGGGTGGGTTGGAGGGGAGAGAGTAGGTGGGTTGGGACAGAGTAGGTGAGTTGCAGGGGTGAGAGTAGGCGGGTTGGGGGGAGAGAGTGGGTGGGTTGGGGGGGAGAGAGTAGATGGGTTGGGGGGACAGAGTGGGTGAGTTGCAGGGGTGAGAGTAGGCGGGTTGGGGGGAGAGAGTGGGTGGGTTGGGGGAACAGAGTGGGTGGGTTGCGGGGGAGAGAGTGGGTGGGTTGGGGGGAGAGAGTAGGTGGGTTGGGGGGACAGAGTGGGTGGGTTGGAGGGGAGAGAGTAGGTGGGTTGGGACAGAGTAGGTGAGTTGCAGGGGTGAGAGTAGGCGGGTTGGGGGGAGAGAGTGGGTGGGTTGGGACAGAGTGGGTGGGTTGCGGGGGAGAGAGGGTAGGTTGGGGGGGGAGAGAGAAGGTGGGTTGGGGGGACAGAGTGGGTGAGTTGCAGGGGAGAGAGGGTGGGTTGGGGGGACAGAGTGGGTGGGTTGGGGGGGAGAGAGTGGGCAGGTTGGGGGGAGAGAGTGGGTGGGTTGGGGGGGAGAGAGTAGGCGGGTTGGGGGGAGAGAGTGGGTGGGTTGCGGGGGAGAGAGTGGGTGGGTTGGGGGGGAGAGAGAAGGTGGGTTGGGGGGACAGAGTGGGTGAGTTGCGGGGGAGAGAGGGTGGGTTAGGGGGACAGAGTGGATGTGTTGGGGGGGAGAGAGTAGGCGGGTTGGGGGGAGAGAGTAGGTGGGTTGGGGGGGCGGAGAGTGGGCAGGTGGGAGCAAGGAGCTGACCCCACTGAGAGCCCTTCATGACCTGCTTCTGTGAGAGTATAAAACTATGCCTCTAATTCTAATAAACCATCTCTATTCTTCCATGCTGCCTTTGAGTCTTGCCCACCCACAGGCATACTTTTGGTACAGCTGGGACATTTGGTTGTCTGCTCGGTTCACTTACTGTGGGACCCACACGTGATGGTGCAGCTCAAGAATGTTTTCCCATCTTTCTGTCTTATCTCGTGTTTATTGTTTGTCTGGTTGTAGTGCATTTTTATATTTCTCTTGTAAACTGTTTTGGGAGTTTCTGATTTTTCACACTCTAAATATGCCACAGAGAACATCTCTGTGTGTGTGGTGTTTTCTTTCTTTTGAATCGTTCCCTGGAGCTCTTCCTTGACTCTCTGTAAGGAATGCCTCATGGCCCAGAGTGGGTCCTGTGTGCACAAGTTCTATCTGAAAATCAGGACCCAGCAGTAACGTTCCTCAGTTGCCCACTCTGTTGGCTTTCTCTTTTTTTTTTTTAATTTTTGTTTAACGTTTATTTATTTTTGAGACAGAGAGAGACAGAGCATGAACGGGGGAGGGGCAGAGAGAGGGAGACACAGAGTCGGAAACAGGCTCCAGGCTCCGAGCCATCAGCCCAGAGCCTGACGCGGGGCTCGAACTCACGGACCGCGAGATCGTGACCTGAGCTGAAGTCGGACGCTTAACCGACTGAGCCACCCAGGCTTTCTATATGTTAAACAGTTATAAACATACTCTCTATATATCCTTTTGATATTTCTCTTTTTCATTCAGTGTATGGTTTCGGGATTTATCCAAGTTGATACACAGGGTCTTGTTCATGCACTTTGACTGCCGTGTAGGATTTCCTTATGGGCAGACCCGTTTCTCCATCTTCCTGCTAGAGGTGGCTGGCTTCTTCCCTTTTTGTCACCCCAGACCTCGCCGCAGTGAACATCAGGTACGTGTCCGCGTGTACAGATGTGCTCGAGTTTCTCCAGGGCCCACGTGTGGACAGGCATTTCCTGGTCAGGAGTCCGTGCGTCTTTCCGAGGTCTGGTAAGCTCCTGCCCCGGGCGGGTCTCCCTGCCCCACTCCACGTTCTCCCGAGCATTTGGTGCGCAGACTCCTTTTCCTGGTGTGGGTCCTGCCATCTTTGTGTCAGGAGGTAGAACCTTGAGGGCCGCTTTCGGAATAGGATAGGAGGGACACTTTGAGGGCAAACCTGAGTGTTCCTTAGCACCACCCCGAGTGTTCTGGTCACGATGAGACTTGGACCAGTGTTCCGCAGCATCTCCAGAATCTCTGTGGCAGAGTGCAGAGAGGAGGGTGCCTCCGGCTAGAGGTGGAGTACCCTTTTCCTGAGTCTCACCTCCACTGCTGCAGTGCTGTCTGAGATGGCACAGGGCCTGGCGGTGGGGCAGTGACCTGCCGTGTAACCTGGGGAGAGCCTCTTTCCCCTCCCTGGGCTTCAGTTTCCCTGTCTGAAACATGAGGGTTGCATCAGTGACCCATGTGGCCTCTTGGCTCCACACACGTTGCCCTCCCACTTGTACTTTCGCGATTAGCAAAGTGGTCTCCACTTTCCTAGCCACGGGCTGCTAGGCCTGAGCCTCCGGCAGCTGAGTGGGGGGGAGGGTTCTGAGCGGAGGTTGGGGGCCTGCCGTTGCAGGGTGGCAGTGGCCTGGTGCTCCTTGGTGACCGGTCTTTTCCCTGTGCTGTGAATCCATCCCCTCAGTGAAGTGGTCTGTTTTCTCATACAGTTTGAGGGAAGATCCTTGGATCCCAGGGGCTTAGGGCCAAAGCAGATTAATACCAACAGAGGGGAAGCCGAGGGCTGCTGCTGGTCCTTGGGGGACACTCAGGAAAGCCAGAGCAAAGGAACGCTGCTTTCATGGTGATGAGCATGTTTAAGTTCCATATAGCTGCAATGTGGCTGCTCTGTGAAACCTTCACTGAGCCATACTTACTGCGAGTCCAATAGGTGCCAGCAGTGCCCCAGGACATTGAACCATGCTGGGTGTATCAATGAACAGAAGAGGCAGAACAAGTCAAATGTCCTGCCTTTGTGGAACTCACATTCTGGCAGGAAGAGGATTAAATGAGCTAGTAACATTTGTCTACATTGCTGCCTGGACAGAGGCTCAAAAAGGGCTGGGTTTCATTTCATCTGTTTCTTGTTCCATGATAAGCAAATGAGGGAATTGTGCCATGTTCTAGGAGGTAAGTTACACAGTACATTAGCAGGATGAGAGGCCTCAGGAATGTGGGGCAGTCATAATTTCTAGTTGATAGGCAGGGACACCGTCACTGAGAAGGTGGCATTTGAGCAGAGGCCTGAAGAAGTGGAGCTGGTCACACAGCCATGAGGAAGAGTGTAGGCCAGGGTGGCAGGTCACCTGGTGTGGCAGCGGGGGAGCAGCCTGGGGGCCCTACGGGAGGAACACAGAAGGGCCGGTGAGGATGCTGGCTTTGACTGGTGATGGGAGGGGCTGTGGCTGGGTTTTCAGTGGAGAAGAGCCACTCTGGCCACTGCGTGGAGGACACAACGAAGGGGAGACCCGTTACGAGGCTGGTGTCCTGGCCCAGAGGAGAGAGGACGGTGGCCTGAACAGGCACAAGCAGTGGGGTTGGGGGGAGTGTGGGATTCGGGACCCTCCAGGGAAAGGCTGCTTAGGGGCACGAGGGCCTCTATGCTAGACGTCATTCAGGCACGGCCTTGTGGCTTCCAGAAGGCTGGAAAGTCAGTGGGGCTCTGCCCCCGGTGAGGGAATACAAGAAGAAAGCTGGAGTGAGGGCAGTCCCCCGTGACTGGCAGGTTGCTCGCATTCTAGGATCAAAAAGGCCTGGGCTCAGATCTGGGCCTCAGCCACCCAGCAGGTGGCCTTGGACAGGCGACGTCCCCTTTATGGAGGGCATGGTCACAGTGAGGGTGGGATGAGCTCCTATTTGTCCACGTTGCTGCTGACACACGTTTCGTCTCATTTCCTCGTGGTGCCACGATGTGCAGGTGCCAGCGCCTGGCTGGCGGGTTAGAGGAGTGTGGTGCCCTGACGTGCCTGGGGTGGGGGCGGGGCTCTTGGCTGGAGGTTGCAGGAGGGGTTGGTGGAGGGGCCCTGGAGGAGCCAGGAGATCCACTTCTGACGCCAGCCAGGCCGACCTTGGGGAAGGCAGGCGCTCAGGCTGTGAACGCCTCCGGGCTGTCGGTGCTGTGCTTGGCATTTTAAACACATCATCTCACCCACGAAAAGAGGTGATGCACACGGAGCAGTGTCTCCAGAGTCAGGTCATTGGAACGTTTCCTTCATGGCTTTTGCCCAAATCCCATAACTGCCTGCCATGTTACCTACTTAATGTGTATTTTAAACCGGCTCCTCCTCTTTACATCTTTTTCCTTTTCCTCTCTTTAGGCGTTATCTGTGAAATCATAGTTCTGAAGTGTTTTCGCTAATTTTCTAGTATTTTACATATCAAAATCAGTCCGTAAGTATTTAAGTGAGTAGTCTGCGTGCCCCTTAGAAGTATCTTTTGTATTCCCCTGCCCCCTTCCCTCCCACCCAAGGAGTTTGCCACATCTAGGGAAGCACTGGGCAAGGGGTTTCATGAAACCTAGGAAAGGTGGCCAATGGTGGAGGCCATCCTGGAATCTGACTGGTCCGAGTTAGGAGGGTACCATGGATCCCTGCTTGGGCTCCAGCTGTGTCCCCTGCCAGAGAGCCAAGAGGGGAGTGGGGACCTCGTGGGGCAGGCCCCCTGCCTGGGGCCACTTCCCGCCTGTCAGATTGAAGCTGGAGCTGGCTAAGTGCGTCCCTTTGGGTGCCACTCTTGGTAAGACTGCGGTGTTCTTTGGGAGGTCAAAAGTCATGGGAGATTACCACACAAACAGAACAGATGAAGGAATCTGGTGAAGAAGACCCAATTGGTCTACAGTTAGTGGACTTCTCGGTGAGTAGATAGACCAGACAGCATATCCTAAGACTTCACGGCACAATCCTGATGCTGTAGTTTCCTCTCTGTCCTTCCATCTCTTCCATCCTTTGGCTGTTTTCCTTCTGTCTCCTACCTTCTCTTATCTTTTGAAGTGGAAAACATTTTACTGTAGAAAATTGGCTCGTACTGCCAGAAAATTTAGCATTAAATGTAAAAAAAAACAAAAACAAAACAAAACCTCCTCTTTTGTAAAAGAGGTAAATTAAGGAATGATTATAACCACTATGTAGGGACTGCTTTAAAGAGATCACTAAATGTATTCTTTAGTGAGTGCTGGAAAAAGTGGGGAGTGACTAGGGCATTTGTTTTTGACTGCTAAGTGTTGAGAGGAGGGAACTGGGGCCTGGAGGCCGGGTGGCAGGTGACGAGTGGCAAGGTGAAACTGGCTGGATGTATTGTGCTGTAGAAATTACAGATTTCTGGTTATGGAGCCCCTCAGCCGTGTCAAGAATATCTGGAAGGTCGAGAAGCCACGGTCTAATGTCACTATTAGGTGGTCATGAACACAGAGTCCAGAAGATGGCATTGACCTTTTTATTTTTATTTTTTTCATGCTTCCATTTTTCTTTTGGAACCACCTTATGGTTCATTCATAGTCAGCCATGGAGGAGTGTTTGGGCCACTCCTTCTGTCTCTCTTCATTCCTCTCCATGTGTTTGCCTTCCAAGGACGTGGCTCTTTCCCGGTGGTTTGCTGTAGTTCCTTGGGGTCATCCTGGAAATTCCCTGGGAGGGCCTGGGTGTTTGAAGGTCTACAGAGCAAAGCACCTACAAGACACTCCAACCTTTTCCTTGTTATTGTCAACCTCACAATCTGTGTACATTGCTATGCTATAAGGTCTTTATCTCCTTACCTGCTTGCCAGAGACCCCCTTACCACTGGAGGTGAGGAGGACGTCACAGGGCAAAGGGTAAGACATGTTGGTGCAGCCACACTGGGCACACAGAAGGCACTGTGTACAGTTCCTTATTCTGGGTTCTTCTCTCCTCCTGTCATGGTGGCCTGCTCTTCCTCGGGGCTGATGCTTGATTCCCTTGTTAGGGGCTCTTGAGTCAACAGAGAATTGAGGTTTGAAAGCAGGTAGGGGTTTACCTTTGACATTTACCCCCTCTCCATTACAGGCAAGAAAATAAAACATGGTGGAAACATGAGTGAGGAGAGACGGAGGAGCTGGAGAGTGACCTGGCACGTGTGTGAGACTGTATAGTCCTCTCCTCCCTACCCACCAGGGCACATACCCACGGGTCCTCCAGCTGCACCTCAGGTGAAGAGGTTCGGGACCTCTTGCCACCTGGGTCTTCTCCTTTGGACATGCTCTGGGAGTTTGCCCACAGCCTTCCCGCAGTGTGATTTCCAGAGCTGAGCCCAACCAGTACCCTGAGGCCATGTGATCGGCACTGAGTCCAGTGGGGCGCTGCTCACACTGTCTGAGGACCACCTGCAGTACAATCACTTTGGGGCAGTTTCGAAATGATTCCTGAGCTTTCCTGTAAACTGACTCGCGGTGTCTGGGGCGAGGACCCAGGAGTCTGCACACTGGAGTTGGAGAGCCTTGGATCCCCTGCTGATAGTGGGGCTGCCGCTTGCTGGTTGATGTTGTTCGGCCCTGAGTCACCTACTATCCAGGGGTCTCTTCTGTAGGTGCTGGACCTGTTTCTCTTACAGCGTGTTTCCTCCTTGTCCCTCCTTCCCTAGCTGGATCGAGGTTTTGGGGAAATGGACTCTGCTGAAATGTTGGGAATCTTCTAGGAGTCCCAGCACGTTAACTGCAGATCTGGTTATCTGGAAACTTCCGATGGTGCAGTAAGTGTGGGGTGAAGATGAGGGCGGGGAGGGAGCCAGACACAATGTTTTGTAGCAACTGGACATCTTGTCGTGAGGATGGCAGGAGGGGCTGTAGCTTTTGAGCCGGTAGTAAAGTGGGTCATGAGAATGGATGTTGGGGATTCTTTGGAAATTAGATGAGCAGGCTTCTTTTTTCCTCTTCAGCTGTTTGTGCTTCTGCCTGGCAAAATTAAATTACATCTAGGACATCTTGCAGAAGTGATAAAAGTCACATTAGGGAGGGGCTGGAACTGGGCTCCCATAGCACTGGGGTGTAGCTCTTGGGGGGTGAGTTTGCCCACCCACTGCTGGACATCGGTGCTGGTGGTGGCCTGAGTCCAGACGTAGGGGCTGAAGGCTTCCTTCCCAGTGCTCTGGCTCTGGGCAGCCCCTTGGGGCAAGCAGACACCCATTTGCTGTTCCTGCGGGACATGGATTCCGGCCTGTGGCAGGTGCACCAGGAATGTTAGATTTGGGTGGTTTCCCAGAGCTTTGTGTTGTCATTCTTCCCTCAAGCATCTCTTCTGGGGACAGTCTCTGGCTGGGCGCGGGGAGGCAATGTCGCCATCCTGTGGCACCATGTCTGCGGCTGGAGGAGGTGCTGTTCTTCAGGCAGACCTTGCCTTGGTGTTTCCTGGAAGCCCGGTGTCTGTATGCAGAGCCAGCCGCTGTTACCTCGTTTCTTGGCTCCAGGATCACGGTGTGACGTGACTCCCAGTAGGGCATGCCAAGTGGTAAATGACTTTTCTCCACCAAGTTGCGCTAAGGCGTGGCATTGCTCTGTGTCTTCCATGAACGATTAGGGGAACAGTGACCTTGCTCTTCAGGCCTGTCTATGCCTGCAAGCCCGGGGCCAGGCTGGCAGAGACGCCGACCTCTGCCTGGCACCAGCCATCCTGTTTGCCTTGGTCTCCTCACGTTGGAAATGTTGAGAACATGTTGTGCGTGGTAGATACGAGGCAAGCTTCCCCTCTTCTTGCATCCCCAAATTGTCCTTTTCAAAAGAGTTGGGTGTTTCCAGAGTCTCTTGTATTACACAGTGCTCTCTCAATTACATGCTTTATTTGAACAATAAAGTACAGCTTGAGAACACCTTAGCCTGAAACAACCTCAGTCATTACTGAATTTAAGTGCTTCTAGAAGTCACTTGACAGAATTAATTAAAAATAAAAGGAGGCAAATACATTTAACACAGGTTTAGTCATTATTCCTGGGGTTTTGATTTCATAATTACAAGTGTAGAATATTGATACGAGTGAGCCTTTAAGATCACTAATAAAAGGAAGATAGTAAATGGCTAGAGATAGGTAATTATAGTCTGATAAAAAACCCAACTGCCTTGGTGATATGAACATGGATCCTTGTGGGTTGGGATACCATTTCCAATGACACCATCCCACGTAAAATCACAAGAAGCTGTATTCGACATCTTTTTTTTTTTTAACGTTTATTTATTATTGAGAGACACAGATCATGAGCAGGGGAGGGGTAGAGAGAGGGGGAGACACAGAATCTGAAGTAGGCTCCAGGCTCTGAGCTGTCAGCACAGAGCCTGATGCGGGGATCAAACTCATAACCCACGAGATCATGACCTGAGCAGAAGTTGGTTGCTTAACTGACTGAGCCACCTGGGCGCCCCTGTATTCAACATCTTAAATGGATGACAAGAATGATGTGTTCTGGAAAATGGCTCTGGATGACTCAACTCAGGTTGATAAAGGCACTAATATTGAGGCCCATGAAAAGCTTAAAGAAATCATTTTGTAAGTTGGGTGTGGGAAAAACAGTATTTTATAAGTAATGGGATTTTAATTTTAAGTGTGTATATATAAATAAATCAATAAAAGTTACAAATAGTGATTGACTTTTTAATCTAATCTTTAAAAAAAAATTTTTTTTTTTAACGTTTACTTATTTTTGAGACAGAGAGAGACAGAGCATGAACAGGGGAGGAGCAGAGAGAGAGAGAGGGAGAAACAGAATCTGAAACAGGCTCCAGGCTCTGAGCAGTCAGCACAGAGCCTGATGCGGGGCTTGAACTCACGGACTGTGAGATCATGACCTGAGCTGAAGTCAGACGCCCCTGACTTTTTAATCTAAATTCCCCCAAACTATAGAGTCAAGTTTGTGCAATCCATTGTTTGAGATCTCATTGGCCAATTGCCTTCAATATGGGAGTCACTTTATATTCCTCCTGGTTTTCTAAGTTGTATGGTGATTCTTCCCGCAGCCCCGGAGGTTGGGGATTTGAAGGAAGAGAGGAAGGGGTGACGTTTTTTCTGCCCCTCTCCCTCGGTTCACCCTTGCCTCACTGCATAACCCCCCCCCCCCCCCCCCCCCCCCCCGCCGGTGCCAGGCACCAGACCCGGGGCTGGACTGAGGACTTTAGAGTGTGCCAGACCCTGCCCCTACCCTTGGAAGATCACAGTTTGCAAACTGGTTTTAGACCCTGGTAGGCCTGGGTGTTTTGATTCACACTTGTAGTGTCTGTGGTTTGCTTCTTGCTACGTGTCCATGGAACATATTAATTTGTCTTTAAGTAGATTTATTATATGAAATATTCACTGGAGCGGGCTGCTTCACTGTGCAGCATTTGGAACAATGTGCTGAGTACAGTTTGTCCTCATAAATCTATTAATGCTGATAGGAGGTAATTGTCTCCCGTGAAGCTTTGGGGTGAAGTGGGGGCCCAGGGAGGGGGAAGAAGCTGGCTGCTGAAACCTGTCTCTCCCAGCCTAGCTCTGGCAGGCTCTCCTCTGCGCGTGTATGTGTGTGTGTGTTTGGTTGTATATATCCGTTCTCTGTCTTCCTTTTTAATGAATACAGAGGCTTCCATTTCTGAGAGAGCCCTCTTGTCAGCCTCTAGCTTCTTGTCAAATTCCTCCTCCAGCCATGGTTTGGAGGTGTAATGAGGCTCCGAGGGAAAAGCTGGCTTATGAGTTAAGACTGATCTGCAAGGAGAGGGGATTCAGGGGACCGAGGATGTGGACAGGGGGCAGAATGCTAATACTTAGGAGTAAGTGCAGTGTAGCAGCCCCTGAGCTAGGTGCTTTATCTACTTGTCCCAGGCAGTCCTAAAAGCCATCCTAGGAGGTAGGTGTTATTATTTCCATATAACAGATATTCTGTTATCTATATTCTGTATCATCTCAGGTTGGTTTAGTGCCTTCATTACTAAATTAGTAAGTTCATTTAGTTTGACAAACCTCTATGATGGCCTGTCCTGTGGCTAGGGTCTGGGCACGGGGCACAGAGCAGTCATAGCCTCTGGCCCCAGCCCCTCATCTACCAGACACAGAAGCGGAGACCTGTAGAAGAGTCAGATGGGGAAGTGGAACCTCTCTCCGTGTGATAGAGAGTGCAGAGGAGGGCGTGATGAATCGTGGGAGGCTGAGCCAAGGCCAGAGCTGATGTCTGATCAAGGTTAGGAGACTGGGTAAGAGTTTACTGGACACATGGGGGCTGGGAGGACTTCCAGATATACAAGGTTGCACATATACAAGGATGCAGGACATGGTGGGGACAGCCTGGTTCAGTTCTGCCCAGTCTCCAGAGGAGGGAGGGTGTCATGGGCATCCAGAATCACCAGTGCAGGATCTCTGATGCCTTGCTGAGGAGTTAGACAGTAACCGATGGCAGTGAGCCACTGGAGGTTTTGAAGCCAAGGAGAGAGGAAAGTGAATTTGGGTGTTTGGAAAGTTGCTCGAGAGGCACAATAGAGGCTGGTTTGGAGGGGACAAGGCAGGAGGTGGGGAAACCGAGGGTCTGTGGTTGCTCATGCAGCCTGGAAGTCATGGGTGGGGTGAGGGGAGCGCGGGGGTGCTGGTGTAGGAGGTGAAAGGCATCGTTTGCCATCTGTGTCGGGGAACAGCAGAACTGGTCAGGATTCCCCATCTCAGGTTGAGAAGTCATGAAAAAGAAAAAGGAGCCAGGAAAAGGATAAAGGAAAATAGCTCATTAGGGGAGAAACGTGAATACATTTTTAAAAGACTTGCAAAGAGATACAGGAATGACGAAGCTAACACAATCTGAAAGCGTTTCTAAGTTTAATGGTGTTCCGAGATTTAAGCAGACTTACAGACTTACAGACTTACAGACTCCCCTGTTACCAGGGGAAAGGGGCCTTCAGCAGATCTCTTGTGAGGGCTGAGGGGAGAGGAGGAGGAACGTCCAGGCTTCTGGCCTGGGCCGCATTGAGTGCTACTGGCGTGCGGTGAAGTCTTCTATAGGTTGGGGAACACACGGAGCAACAGGGAGACTGTGCAAGGCCTGTGTGAGTGGAGTGTGTGGTAATTTGGTAGCTTGTGTGAGGCTGGGCTACAGGTGGGACGGATTTATAATCTGGAATGATGTCAAACAAGGAAAAGCCAACTCCTTAGGGCCCCGTCACGCTGATGCCATCACTGTTGAGACAAAGGATGCATTTATAGTGGAAAGATCGTGAAACTTGGTGGAATCTAGAGACCAGATTCAGAGTTCAAGTTCTGCCCTGCCACTTAGTAGCTCTGTGACCTTGAGCAAGTGTCCTCTCTCTGAGCATCTTCTTTCTCATTTGTAACTACAATAATTTGTAATTATAATAGAGCTATAATAGTGACATCTGCCTCGCTGAAGTCCTGGGTTGTCACAGGCATTGCTGTGTGTGCTCCATAAATTGCAGAGCTCGGTTCAGCAGCTGGTGACCTTTCTAGACCCTAAGAAAGCGGTGCCTGGTTATTCCTTGTACCTCTTACTGCGCCTCCAAAGTGTCGGGGACCCTTAGGAAATGCTGGTTGCATTTATGGATGAGTCTGCTGCAGCACTAGGCATTTCCCAGGGCCATTTTCCAGTGGCCCTATCCCCATTCACACTGTGGGACAGGGAGGTAGAGCATCCAACACCTGTAGCGGCCACTGGCGGCAGCAAAGCCCAGACTCGCTGCGGGTCCGGGATCTCGGGACCGGACGTTTTAACACAGGTTCCAGTTTCAGGGTGGCCCAGCTTGGAGTTCAGAAGCAGAGATCAGACTGGGGACTGCTCCCACTCCTCTACTGCATGCCCCCCAACATGCATGCCTGCACAACTCTGACACGTGGTGTCCCGATCCTCACAGCTAACTCTTTGCCGACTGGCC
The DNA here is from genome assembly GCF_022837055.1 of Prionailurus viverrinus. NCBI lineage: Eukaryota > Metazoa > Chordata > Mammalia > Carnivora > Felidae > Prionailurus > Prionailurus viverrinus. The sequence goes on along the minus strand of NC_062569.1, from coordinate 86,069,781 downwards.
ATCATTCCTCGTTTTCTTAACTCTCGCTTGGGACGCCCTGCTCGTGGCCCCTGGAGGGGAAGCAGCGCGTGCCGGGTGTCTACAGCCAGTTTGCTCACTCCTGTGGTTTCCTCGTGTCCTGCCGCAGGTTGTCTTCCATGATGTCGGCGTGCTGACGGACAAGCTCTTCCCGGTGGTGGAGGCCATGCAGAAGCACTTCAGTGCTGGCTCAGGGACCTACTACAGCGACTCTATCTTCTTCCTCTCGGTCGCCATGCATCAGATTATGCCCAAAGGTAACTTGGACTGCAGGGCGGCAGCCCTGGGTTTTGACTTTTGCGCCTATTCCCCTGGCTCCAGTGCTTCTCCAGTTTCAGAGAGGAGAGCTCCGCTGAGGCACGAGGGAGAAGACACGGGTGCCAGGCATGCCTTTTGTGTGAGAGAGCTTCCTGCCCAGAGACTCAAGGGCAGGGCCCTGGGTTGCACAGACGCTGGGGCCCATTCACGAGGACAGTGGGAGTTGTGCAGTGTAGTATCCCCAGACTCAGGCAGGACATCTGGGCTCCAGGCCTGACTCTCTCCCTGCACACACACTCTCCTCTGGGACTATGTTTGTTCATCTGTAAAATGGCAGGTTGGACTGGAGAATCCTCCATCCAAATCTGTGATCCTGTTCTCTCTAGTTTTTACCTGTACTTATCTGACTTTAAAATATCCAGTCTTGGGGCGCCTGGGTGGCGCAGTCAGTTAAGCGTCCGACTTCAGCCAGGTCACCATCTCGTGGTCCGGGAGTTCGAGCCCCGCGTCAGGCTCTGGGCTAATGGCTCAGAGCCTGGAGCCTGTTTCGATTCTGTGTCTCCCTCTCTCTCTGCCCCTCCCCCGTTCATGCTCTGTCTCTCTCTGTCCCAAAAAAATAAATAAACGTTGAAAAAAAAAAATCCAGTCTTGGGGCTCAGTCGGTTGGGCGTCCTACTTCAGCTCAGGTCGTTAACTCACGGTTTGTGGGTTGGAACCCTGCGTCAGGCCCTGTGCTGACAGCTCAGAGCCTGGAGCCTGCTTCGGATTCTGTGTCTCCCTCTCTCTCTATTCCTCCCCTGCTTTCACTCTCTCTCTCTCTGTCTCTTTCTCGAAAATAAACATTTAAAAAAATTAAAAAAAAATCCAATCTAGATGTGAGAGGTGCAAATTATAACTAAGATTTTTCTGAAACTTCGATGCACAATCAAAGGATTTTCTGGGCTTTGGTGCCTCTGGGGCAGAAGAGATTGATTGTCTGGTCTGTGATAGGTTGGGCTTGTGTGGAAATACTGGCAGGTCCGGTCATCCTTGGATTAGAACCCTTGGAGGGTTCTTGTTGATGGAGTGTCGCAGGCTGCTGGGTTCTCCTCTTCCCAGTGGTCCCTGATTGATTCTGGAGCCCTGAATATTCCCTCCAGTTTCTTGGCTGGTGAACCATGGCCTGAGGTTTTTGGGATGGGGAGAGGAGTTCCTGGTTCTTGGGGTAGCTGCGACCTGATCTGTGACTGGATGGGTTTCCAACAATCAGACCAGGCAGAACCTGATCCCCCAGGGGACAGCCAGGCCATTTGGTGGAGGCCCGCTGCTCTGGCCCAGCAAACCAGATGTGAAGGCGGGGTCAGGAGCCACCAGTGTTTGAAGGGGTCTGTTGGCCAGGAGCTCAGGAGTTGCAGGTTGAAGCTGGGTTCCCCTTGGCAGTGTGGTGTCCTTGGAGTCCACAGGCAGTTCTAGCCCACCCACTGTGACTGTGACTTTGTCTCCACAAGGCAAATCCCTGCACACACAGAGGCCTCTGAGTGTTCTCTTAGCTGGAAGGCAAGGGCTCAGGAAGCGTCACTGAGCAAGAGTCTGATGGAGAGAGGAGGGCCTGGAGGAAGAGGTAACATTTGTGATTCTTCGCAGAAGCCAGTGCAGCTCTGTGAGCCCACCGAGTCCTCCCACCCGCCCTGTGCCGTCATAGCTGGGAGACCGAGGAGTTGACTTGCCCAGGGTTAGACAGCCATTTAAGTGGCAGAGCTGGGATTTGGGCCCCGGTCAGTCTGACTTGGAGGGCTGCTTCTCCAAATAGTAGCTCCTTCTATCGCATCCCTCTGGGCAGGACCAGTGCTGGTGCCGTGGGTGATGCACATGGGAGGAAGGTGTGGTTCCTGCTGTCCTGGATTCTGGGAGGACAGACATAAGTGCTAGTCCAGCCCTGCCACCAGCCACTTGTGTGCCTTTGCTGAGCCACTTTGCCTCTCTAGGCCTCAGGCTCCCCACCTGCAAAATGAGGGGGCTGATCTGGTGAGCTCTTTCGGCTTGCATTCAGAGGAGTCCAGGCTTACAGGCATCCCCCTGTGGGTTTCTGCGGTTCTGGGAGGCTGAGGGCAGAGGGGTTCTACCCTAGCCTACCTCTCTCTTCTACCTCCACAGTCCATCCTGATTGCTGCATAGGTGAAGCTTTGGAGCAGGATTCTGTTTGGTAAAGGATTCGTGATTAAACTAATTTGAAATGTCTTGGCTAGATGGGCCGTTAGGGCCTGGCCCCAGCCCTTTTGTCCTGCATGTGTGATTGGCTCAGCGAGATGCTGTGAGGGAAGAACTGACAAAGGACAGCAGGAGATCTGGGAGGAGGCCTGCCTGACTTTCCCCTCCCTCCATCCCATCCCCCACACCCCCACTCCCTCATCAGCTGGTAGGTCACTACCCAGCATGTGCTGAACTCTAGGCCAGGTCATGCTGTGGGCCACCCAGAGGTAGGGGAAACACAGCTCCTTGGGGATGGTCAAAGCAACGCTAGATGTGCCTCACAGCGCTAGGCAGGACCAGGGAGATGAGGAGAGTTTGGGAGCCCCAGGCTGCCACCCCTCTGCTCTCTGACTTGGCCCTGCCCTAAAGCCTGGCCTTGCCCAGGGGGGCGATGTCTGCAGGGACAAGGCTGTGGCCAGAGCTTTGCTGTGTCTGCAATAGATCAGATTTCAGTTTCCGTCCAAGTGGGATCACGCCTCTGAGGGGCCGGTGTCAGGTGGGGAAGGAGTTGATGTGCCCAAACAGGGAGTCCCTTCTTTAGGTGGATGGTAGTGTGTTGCCAGAGATTCACTTTTACATCTGCCCAGAGTCCACTTCCTAAGAAGAGAGTTACTGGGAGTTACTAAAATCTGATAGTCGTAGAACGGAACGAGCAGTCTTGGGAGTTCCTGCGGAGTCCGGGCGTCTCTGCTGAGCAGTCTGGCTGCCGCACAGCACTTGGCGGTGTCGCGGAACCCCTGCCGGCCAGATCCTTCGGCACATCCTGCAATTTTTGGAAGGATGCTTTGTTTTCCAGCACCGTTAGTGCTGTCTTGAGTTTGTCATGGCTCCTTATTGCTGCCTTTTTGAAATTCGTTTGTTTTGTTTTTTTTTTAATCATAGAAATTACTGCTGTTTTGTGCTTTGTTGTTGGTTTTGTTCTTGTGTAATTAGTGCATTTTGGCTACTTTGGTTATTTTGTTTCTTTCACAGAGTTCTTTTTCCTCTGGGATAATGAGAAAGGGAGTGCGGTGGGTCATAAGCACTTGGTCCCACCCAGGAAGGCTGGGTCAGAAAAGCTTGTGTTCTTCTGAGTTCTGTCTCAGGAGGTCCTGTCTGGTGCTTGCCCTAGACATGCGGGTTATTTCTCTGTGTTGAAGCCTCTCGTCACCCTCCCCTTCCTGGAGCCTAAGGGTCACCCTTTTGTTCCTGAGCTACCTTTAAAATATGTTTACTTCTTTTTCTAGTTTAAAAGAAACTAGATTCTTTTATTCATATCCTTTTATTCATAAAAGAATACCTGAAAACTACATTAAAATAGAAAAAGTTACCCGTTTACTACATAAACAGACTTTCTTCTAATATTTTCCCAACATGTAGCTTTTTATATTTTTTTTAAATGTTTATTTATTTTTGAGAGAGAAAGAGACAGAACATGAGTGGGGTAGGGGCAGAGAGAGAGAGGGAGACACAGACTCCAAAACAGACTCCAGCCTCCAAGCTGTCAGCACAGAGCCCGATGCGGGGCTCGAACTCATGAACTGTGAGATCCAGACCTGAGCTGAAGTTGGATGCTCAACCGACTGAGCCACGTAAGTGCCCCAGCACATAGCTTTTTAAAAACTTAGGCAAAGTGGGAGTTATGCATATATTTCAAACATTCTCAGTCTTTTTGTACATATCAAAATGTACAATTGAACATTTAAACTCAAAAAATGTAAGAAATTGTACAAGTGTAGCTGTATTGTGACATTTTCAATTACGTCACTCATCACTATTATCTGTGTAATCATAGTCTTTGAAAAATTTTTGAATGGCTCCATCGAGTAGGTGAAACTTAGTTTACTTTATCATTTCCCTGTTCTCAGCTATCTGACACTTTCTATTTTTTTCTACAATCACAAATTACACTGTGATTAATATACACATACATAAAGATTATTTTCTCTAATTAGGATTATTTCCTTATGATCACTCCCCATGGGTGGAGTTACTGGGCCAAAGGTGATCCTTACAAAGCCAGCCTGTGTCAACTACCCCCTGCCCCATGTCATCAGCCTGTACATATGAGGGTCTGCATGGTTTTCTATGCCCATGGATGTCTGCCCTCTCAGAGGGACCTCGGGTAGCTGCATACCAACAGGACAGGAAGCAAGGAACTGAGGTCAGGGCACTGCTCTGAGTTGTAGGGCAAGTTGGGCCTCTTAGCCTGGGTTCTGGTGACCATCCCATGCTTATTCTCATGGCCAGACCTGAATGTCCAGCCTCTTGCACCCCTGCAGCCCCATAAAGCTTACGAAACCTGGTTTCCTCACTGCAGCCTTGTGCAGAGGCCCTGGCTGGGTGGGGTGCATTTAACCCCACGTGTTTTTGCTCTGATTGTCCGCCTTTGGAGCAGTACCCCCCAGACCGTGTCTGCAGAGCGAGGACTGAGGCGCCCTGCTAGCAGAACGTGCTGGCTCTGATTTAGGTCAGAGCTGGTCTCCCTTTCCGTTGCCTGTTGGAGGGGTCACGTGTGGCTGGCTGGCCGGTCCTGCCACTGACCTGCAGCCTCCCTCCGCTCCTCAATCACACCCACAGGGCTTTTATCTGTTGGTAGGTTTGTCACCATTGGAAACATCTTTATGTAATGGAAAAGAAAACAGTTTTTACCCAGCTGGAGCTACAGGGAGTGAAGAATAGGTCCTCGGGGACTGCCGGCTTCCCTCCCCTGTGTCACATGGCTCCAAGGAGCTGCTGGCTCCAGCTGAGCAACATGGGCCATAAAAACAGGCGTCACTGAGGCTGAGCCATGATGCCTGGTCCGTGGTTGTGGTGTTCTCCCTGGGCAGGGAGGGCGGGTGCCCAGATAATCAGCAGTGTGTAAGGCTGGCCAGAGGCCCCAGGAGTCTCTCTTGGAAGGCTCTCCTGTCCTGTGCTTAATCCTTTGCCAGTAGATGTTCTTTGCCAAGGGTCTAGTGTGTGCGTGATGCGGTGCTGGCCACTCTGGGTGTCTCGGATATGTTTGTCAGGTTGCCGCTTCATGGGTTCATGGCAGTGGGGTGGGTGGCGTGGTCCGGCAGTTAGGGTGGGATGTGAAGAAAACCACAAGGGAGAGCCACACAGTGCTGAGGGTTTCAGAAAAGGATGAGTCTCAGGCATTTGGCATGAAAGAGGAGAGCTTCGTGGAGGAGGTGATCCCTGAGTTGGACTTTGAAGGGTGGGTAAAGGTTCGTTGTTTGAAATGGGTAGCGAGCAGCTGAGGCAACTGGGAAGTTACGGCGTGTGTTTGGGAAATAGCGCCCTGCCTGTTGTGATGAACATATCAGAGCACATGCTGGAAAGTAGTGGGAGAGAAGATGGGCAAAGAAATGTTGGCATGTGTCATGGAGGTTTGGATGCCAGGCTGAGGGGCTGGCCCTTGTCCATAGGAGACAGGGTCTTTGTGGGCATTTTTGACTTGGAGGTACCTGACCAGACTTGTGCTTTAGGAAGGCTGATGTGTCTGAGATGGGGAGTGGATCACTGGGCATTATGGATGGGCCGTGAGAGACCCGCAGGTGGACTCCCTGGCCTCAAGCAGCAGCTCATCTAGAGCATGCCTTTGTATATGTGAGTGTGCACCATGCCTACGTGTACCGAGCATGTACACATATGGAAGGCAAGACCTGGCAGGCATCCCCCGCCTGTGCATAGCCCCTCCCCCCTTTCCACGAGAGTCCCAGGGCTACAGAAGTTGTTACGGTGGCATTACGCTGGCTACTGTGGGAAGTTATGACCTAACTTGCAGCTTTTAGCAGCTCTGTGGGGCCAGAACAAGAGGATGTAGAATTATGAGAGTAGGCAGAGCAAATAGCCTTCCATTTGGAGCTCCAATTAGGGGTCGTAAACTCCTGCCAAATCATGCAGTTATTCCTGTCATGGAACCACTTGCCTGCCAGTCCTTTTCACTTTAGTGTGAATTAGCCCCATCTGATTGCTTTCCTCTGTGCACTGAATTGAGACAGATGCTCCAAGGGAATGAGATGAATAATATATTTGTTGAATATATAAATGAGGTTGACGGAAAGGTGCAAGGGAAGAAGAAAAGGTATTTTGGAGCCTTGTATGCTCCTCAGCCTTTTGGAGGTAGGCTCATGCTTATGTTGACAAACCCCTGAGTCCAGGCAGAAAGAAGTGGGGAGGAGGGAGACCAACTGTCTCATTCAGACCTTGGTGAGATCTCAGCCCTGGAAAGGTCACGAAACTCTGTTTTTCTCCTAGGCCTCATGTTCTTCCCCCTAGGGTCCCTGGAGCCCAGGCCTGAGCAATAGCGCTCTGCTTTAGCCATGCTGTGCCTCCACTTGGACTCTGTAGACTAGCCTGGGCCCTTGGCCCTTTTTAACCCTGGTTTCTGTTCGAGTAGGGAGTATAAAAATTCCAGTTGATTGATTTTCTGACGAGCTTTGGACAAAACCAGCTCCATATGACATAGATGGTTTACACATCTTGGGTCCTAGTGGAGCCTGGGGCCACTGCTCCCTCGGGTCTGTGCCCCCTTTCTGCTGGTTTGCCTCCTAGCAGGTTGAGGCATGGAGAACTCTCCTGACTTGGCCTGTGGTGCAGATTGGCATCTTTGGGGTCAGGGTTCCTACAGGCGTTGGGTGTAGTGTCTAGACTTCAGCAGCACTGGTGTCTGGACTTCTCTATGTGCCTGGGAGGAGTCAGGTGGGGTCATCCTTGGGGCATGAGGACTGGCGCTCTGACCGGCTCTGTTTAGGGCACACCGAGGAGGGGGCATCTGAGGTGAGGAAGAGGGTGTCTCTGCCTGTCTGTGCACAAAACACCCCTCAGTTGCAATGCCCCCATCTTTATAAAGGGTGTTCATGTCCACCTGAAGGGAATTGAGGCACAGAGAGAGGGAGAGACTTTCCAGGGTCACAGTGGCTACCCGAGCAAGGGCAGGACAGGCTCCCTGACTCCCAGCCAGTGCTGTCTACAGTCCACGGTTCCCACCCCCATGTGCACCGAGGGCATCCCTGCACTTCCCTGGCTCAGGCTAGATGCTGGCCCATCTGTGTTCATGTTTCCAGGCTTCCCATTCAGGCCTGGCCTCTGAGGCATTTGTGGAAGCTTCTCTCTGTTGGCCTGTGGGTCCATCAACCAAAAACCGAGGGCCGGCTTTGCCCCTAGCCCTGTGCTGGCACTTTGGGGGGACCTAGCCCTGTGCCTGGGGCTTTGGGGTGAGTAGAGAATACTCAGTTTTGCCTCAAGTGAGGCTAAGCTCGATCAAAGCGAGAAGCCAGATGTAAGCCACACAGTTCAGGAGAAATAGCAGAGCTTTGGCCCTCATTGTGAGGAGGGGCTAGTGGGCAGAGTGGAGGCATCAGAGCTCAGCTGCCCCACCTCGTACCCCTCTCCCGCCTGGCTTACCTCATCTGTGAAGTGTGGATGCCCTATCAGTGCCCCTAAGGCAGTGATTCCCAGGCTAGGCCATCTAGAAACACCTCCAGCTGTCCTGGTCGCCAACGACTATCTCCCCCACTTGCCGGCAGGAGAAACCCGGTGCCTAGTTAGGTGGAGAGGACTGTGCGGGGTGGGGTGCACTGCCCCCAGAGGTGGTCTAGCCAGTTATCATCTCAGAGCTGGAGTGGGACATCACATTGTCCCGTTGCTGTGTGACACACATACCACAGGGGTTATGTCTGCCCCTGGATAATGAATGACACTGAGTTGCAGGGAGCAGGGATTGTTGAACGGTCGAGCAGATCCGTTATCTGCCTAGCCCCCCAACAGTTCCGTGCGCGAGCAGGAGTCAAATGTGTGAGTTTTGCAAATGGACAACATGAAGCCCGGAGAGGGGAGGTCATTAGAGGAAAGTCACCTAGTGACTAAGAGATTAGGATGTAGGCTGTCCAACTCCACCTCTCTCCTGGCCTCAGTTTCCCCAGCTAGTAATGCAGGTATTGGACTCCATCATCTCCTCTGTCCTCTCGAGCCAGGTATCCTGGGTATTGCTGGGGCACATGCTCCTCTGAATACATAACAGGAGCACGCTGGCCCTGTAGGTCGTGTGTGTTTTCTGAAGTTCCAGAGTTTTCAGTTTTGTGTCCACCCTTCCAGATATCTTCATGCGTGTGTGCACATGTGTGTGCTTTTGTGCATATCTTCACCCTGACTTCATAGAGGCCCCTTTGGCCCTTGGCACTTTGGGCCTTTGTATATCCTTTACATCTGTATCACTGTTTTTATCCAAGTGCTGGATTGTTTTCAAAAGTTTTAGATTTATAGAAAAATTATGAAGATAGAACAGAGAGTTGGTATATATTCCATACCCGGTTTCCCCTATTATTAACATAATATCTTAATATGGGACATTGATTGTAGTTAATAAACCAATATCGATCTGTTATTATTAACTAAATCCCACACTTTATTCAGTTTTCCTTAGATTTAACCTAATGTCCTTTCCTGTTCCGGGATCCCATCCAGGATACCATATCACATTCAGTCGTCACGTTTCCTTAGACTTCCCTTGGCGGTGGAATTTTCTCCCAACTTGCCTCATTGTTTTTGATGACCTTAACAGTTTTGAGGAGTACTGGTCAGATATTTTATAAGCGTCCCTCAGTTGGGATTTCTCTGATGTTTTTCTCATCATTAGACTGGAGTTACGGGTTTGGGGGAAGAACAACATAGCGGTAAAGTGGCATTTTTCACCCCATTGTATTAGTGACACATCGCAGCATATCACGGGTACATGGTTGATTATTGTTGATGTTGGCCTTGATCTCCTGGCTGAGCTAGTGTTGGTTAGATTTCTCCACTGTAAAGTTCCTCTCATTTCCCCCTGCCCATGCTTACAGACTATGAATGGCCACTTTTCAAAGTGTGTGTGTCCATTGCCCAGACCCCATCCTGCACATCCTGCTGGTGACGTCGGCCTCCTCACGATGCCGGCCGTGGTCTGTGGGAGCCCAGAGATTCTGAAAGACTGCTTCACCATTCCCGAGGGTAGGCCCCATTCCACTGTGTTGTCAGGAGATGACCGTGCCAGAACTTTCTCGACTTCCAGTGTCACTGTTTGCAGGGAACACTGAGCCAGGCAGGTCTGAAGCAGGCTGAAGGGGAGTTGGCACATCACAGAGAAAAGGAGTGCGGGCTGAGGGTCGGAGCGAGGTGGGTGCAAACTGCTGCTCTGTGACCCACCAGATTCGCTACTGCTTAAAAGAAGCCATATGGTATAGTGGTTAAAAACATGGGCCAGGAGCCACTGTACCTGTGTTCCCAGCAGCCCTGTCACTGGCCTGTTGTGTGATTCTGGCCAAGTTGCCCAACCTGTCTGTGTCTTGGTTTTATCCTCTATAAAATGGAGGTAACAGTTCACATCTCATGGGGCTGTTATGACAGTTAAGTGAGTATCGTATATGCAACGGGCTGAGAACAGTTAGCTTGCCTTCTCTCTGGGTTTCGGTTTCTGTGTCTGTAAAATGGGGATGATTGCCAGGGTGGTACCTGTCAACCCTTCGCACTGCGCCTGGCCCTTGGCGGGTGCCCAGTAATTGTCGGCTGTTGGAGTGACCATGAGGAGTCCTGCCTCCAAACACAGCACCAAGGGTGTGGGGCTGGAGTTACTCTCAGGCTTCTAGACCACACGCTTTTGCCTTCTGGAAAGAGCTTCTGATCTGGGGTATGGACATTTTCTGGATGACCCCGGACAAGTCATGTCACCTCTTGTCGCCCAGGTGAGGACTGCTGTGTCTGACTCGCCTTCCTCTCAGGGTTACTGTGAGCTGGACATTGAGTAATGCAGCTGAAAATGCTTCATCTCCCTCACCTTCTGGAAGACCTTTTCCACTGGTTCCCAGAACCTGGTTACCTGGAATCTGAATGGTCATAACACATTATTACCACCAGAGCCCCATCCTGTTCATATTTCCTAAGAAGATCTGTGTGTGCAGAAAGACCAGGGAAGTGCAAGACGTTGCAAATTCCCTGAAAAGGTAAGGCTCAGGGCCTGAGCCTCCTCTGCCCCGGAGTCACCTTCATGAAGCCCAGTGACGCTTGCTATAGTAGAAAAGAATGAAAAAGCTGGCGGGTTTTGATTTTTTTTTTTTAATGTTTATTTATTTATTTATTTATTTATTTATTTATTAAAAAAGTATTGTTCAATGTTTATTTATTTTTGAGACAGAGACAGAGCATGAACCGGGGAGGCTCAGAGGGAGAGGGAGACACAGAATCTGAAACAGGCTCCAGGCTCTGAGCTGTCAGCACAGAGCCCAACACGGGTCTCGAACTCACGGACTGCAAGATCATGACCTGAGCCGAAGTTGGACACTCAACCGACTGAGCCACCCAGGCGCCCCAATGTTTATTTATTTTTGAGAGAGAAGGGGAGAGAGAGAGAGAGAGAGGCGCAGAGAGTGAGGGAGACATAGAATCCGAAGGAGGCGCCAAGTTCTGAGCTGTTAGCACAGAGCCTGATGTCGGGCTTGAACTCACAGATCACAAGATAATGACCGGAGCTGAAGTCGACTGAACCATCCAGGTGCCCCAAAGCTGACTGGTTTGGGTTTTGAATCGGGGTTGGCTCAGACCTCCTAGCCCCCCTTTTTCTGGCATCATGGGTGCCATCGCCCCAAGTGTCCTTATTTCAGCAATCTGTGGCTGGGGCCTTGTCCTAAGGCTGGAGGCAGACAGCTGGACTCTTTTGAGGACAGTGTTGGGTCCACTTTGGGTCAGTGTCACTGGATAGGAAAGGCTGGTGTGGGTCTTGGGTAATTTATGTCCAGATGCATCTTAGCCCAGGTTCACAGGCCCATGTGAGAAAGAATGGAGGCAGGGCCAAAAAGCCTGTAGGCGGGCCAGAGCCAAAGTGGGGAAATCCAGACTGGCAGCTCTCCATTCATTCATCTATTCATTCATTTTTTTCATTCATTCATACTTTGAAACACTGAGGTCAACATACAAACTTTAGAAGAAAGCCTTTCAAATTCCAGTTTTTTCTCCTTAAGTGAAATTTGACAAATGTGGTAAAAGCCATATTCCATTTAGGTTTCTTTATTCTGTGCTCTTTGTATTTTTACTTACTACCATGGGAGGTCTGTAATGTTCTCTACTGTTCTTACATGGCAGTTTTCTAAAATAGAGAAGCCTTTTAAAGGCTGGTTTGTGGAACTTCATACTTTTGTTGAGTTCAAAACCAGATGAGAAATCTATAATCAATGTTTAGTTATCCATCAGTGAGCAGACACGCATCTAACGAGAAGGGTCCTATAGGGACATGAATGTCCATTCTGGACCCTGGGGTGTGGTGGAGGAGTCAGGATTTTGGCCTCTTCTCTACCCCTAACCCCATCAGCCTCAATATCAGGAGAAAGCAGAAACAAGGGGTCCTTAAACTCATTGACACTGTTTTAAATGGCTTTCTAGTCTCTGAAATCCTCAGTGTGGAAGGTACTGGCCAGCATGTGCCTGTACCCACAGTTAGTCCTGTGGCCTCTTTGCTTCAGGGGTAAAGTGGCCTGAGGACAGAGGGGGGATGGTTTAGTGTGGGGTCAGCCACCCTGGGAGTTGTTCTTGCTCTGACCCTTGCTATCCTAGCCGTCAGATGTAGGGGAGAGAGAGACCTGCCCCCTTTCCCTGACTCTTCCCCAAAGGAAGGCAAAATAGAATCTGATTCCAGGACCCTGTTTACTAGTGGACTCAGTCACTGTGTGAAAGGTCACATATACGAGTTTGGCCTTCCTTCCCTCTGGAGTTTTCCTCCCACTCTTGAGGCAGGGCTGCCTCAGCAGGATGGGGTGGGGGAGGTCCCTCACGCTTTCTTAGCTGGAGGAGAGCGAGGTCCTGCTGAGACTTTGGGCCTCGGCCATTTTCTCCAGCCTGGCTTGCCAGAGAGTTCTCCATCACACCCAGCTAACAACAAAGTGGTCTTTGACTTTGCCCACCTGCTGTTACTCCTGCTGTCTATCCATGTCTCAGAAACCTCCTCAGGAGCAGGCATCACCGGACTATCCCTGAGTTCTCTGGCTCAGAGGCATACCCAGTACAGGTGGTAACTTGTCTGAGCTGCCAAAGCTTTGTTTAGAAAATGGGGGGTAATGATTGTGCACACATCGTGGGGTTGTGACGAAGGTTGGTGGAGACCGCATGTGAAGGGTCGTAGTGCCTCGTAACTGTTAGATGGTATTAGTGCTTCCCCTCTTGAGGGCCCAAAGTACACATCAGCAAAATCAAAAGCTCTAAGTACTGAAGTAAAAAAAGTGTAACTTTGTTCAGCCCAGCATTTTTCAAATACAACTTATCACAGAACACCTTTCTGAAGAATACACATTCACATTCTGAGACAGGGTTGTTTCACAGAACTCACTTTAAGAAGTGCTGCTCTCAATTAAGAGTAATGATTAAAGAACGCTGTGTGGCTCTCTGCTGGGGCAGGGGTATGAAGCCTCAGCCTATAGGGAGAGGCACGTCCTGTCAGTCTTTCCTCTTCTGCCTACAGCACAGCCAACGGAACATGTCACTGGGTATGGCATTTAAAAAAAATTTTTTTTTAACATTTATTTATTATTGAGAGACAGAGAGAGACAGACCGTGAGCAGGAGAGGGGCAGAGAGAGAGGGAGACACAGAATCCAAAGCAGGGTCCAGGCTCTGAGCTGTCAGCACAGAGCCCGATGCGGGGCTTGAACTCACAAACCAAGAGATCATGACCTGAGCCGAAGTTGGACGCTTAACCGACTGAGCCACCCAGGCGCCCCGGGTATGGCATTTTAATTAGTCACTGCTTCACTGCTTATACCATGACTCCTCCCTAACTGTCATGCTCAGTGCTTGCCCCAGACCCAGAAGCATTAAGGATTCATAGTGGAGACCCTGGGGACAGAATTGTTTAGAAGGAGGGTGAGCAGGGCACCCTCACAGTATTGACAAACCGGAGTGTTTCAGAGAGGTGACCCAGAGGGCAGCTGACAGATCTTAAAATCAACTCTTGAAGGAACTAGGCTATCCTGGAGAGAGGAAGTGGGCCTGTTCTTTGTGGCCCCAAAAGGCATCACCAGGTACAGATGGCTAGAATTTCTAACTCCATCACCACCTCTCTGTAAGCCCCTGGGCAAGGCCTTTCCCTCCCAGATGATAGGTCCTTATATGTAGATTGAGGAGGGATTGGATAAGATCCAGCATGCAGACTGGCCACCTAGGGCCATGGACCATAATCCGGCCATTTTATCATTCTTCCAGGGGCTTTCAGTGGGAGTGTTACCTGGGGGACCACCTGTCCCAGGCTTGTAGCTCTTGGCTCCCTGTCATTCTGTTGCTCGCAGTGCATGCTGGGCCTGAAGCCCTCTTTAAAGCTGTGAGGTCAGTGCTACAAACCCCGAGCTCTACTTTGCTTGCTCCCTTGCAGCCTCTCCAGCTTCCCTGTTCCCTCTGCCTGGACCACTCTCCCCATGGATAACTCCAGAGGCTGCTCCCTCACTTCCTTCAGATCTTTGTCCAGATGTCACCTCCTCAGTGAGGCATCCCTGACCATCCCATGTGAAATGGTACTCATCTTACCTAGAGTGCCCATGCCTTACATCATTTTTCTTCAGAGTCCTTATCACCATCTGCTAGAGAATTTTACTTTTTTTTTTTTTTTAATTGTTTCCTCCACCCAAATGGAGGCTCCATGAGGGCAGGACATTTTTATGCATTTTGTTCACTGTTGTGCTCCCAGGAATTGCCTAGAAAATGCCAAGCACGTAATAGGCATTCAATAAATATTTGTCAATTGAATTAAATGAGGGAATTTTTAGGCATGTGTCTTGAACGAGTCTGTTTCACGAGTATGCCAGAGCCGACCTGACTGCCTCAGCACTTTTACCCATTTCACCCCCTCTGGGGATGAACTCCAGCCCCTTCTGATAAACTACACAGAAACTGGATATTTCTTTTGGATTAGCAGTCACGACCAAGAGCTTGAATTTTCCAGACAACCATATCTCGGCGGGTCCCCAAAGCCTTGAGGAGACATGGCGGATGCTGATTTCTCGGTCTATCAGATAGTGCCCCCCTTGCCAGGGCTCAGTGTGGTGTGACGTGCAGGAGTTCTTGTGTGGAAGAAAGCAAACGGAGAAACAGATATCCAGGAACTTGCCTGAGTGAAAACATCTGAGCAAATACTGAACAAAGGTTATAAACATGTGTCCAGTGATTTTCATAAAAACTATTTTCTGGCAGCTCCATGGAGCAAATTTGAGGCATTTGAGTCCTGCCCCCCACCCCCACCCCCACCCTTATTCTGAAGAGGGACAGCTGAGCAAGTTTGTCATAAAATGCTAAAAATAGTAATGTGGTGTAGACCACTTTCTACTGATGCCAGAAGCTCTTTGTAAGCTAATGAAAATAGTTGCCAAACTGATTGAACAGTAATGTCTTCCATTTTGGTCCCCTCCATTAGATTCTTTTTTAAACCTTTTCAAGATCCTCTTTGAAATTCCTGGCTACCGGTCAAAGGCACCAGCCAGCATTTAGTGTTGTCAGGAGGTGAAGCAGCCTTTACTTTAGGCATTTCGTCACCTGCAAAGGGTTGGCTGCTCTCCCGCCGCATGCACCACACCAGGGTGGGTGCTGCTGCCTTGCCCTCGGGGAGCTCACCTTCTGGTTTGGGGGAGAGCCCAAGCGAGAGGACGCTCACAGAGCCAGAGGTGCGGGTCTGTCGCCCTGGGCCTGGACTTAAGGGAGATCGTGTGGGGTTGTTTGCATGGAGAATGGACCAGATACTGTCAGTTCCGTCAATTCAGAGAGGAAGCTTCATCGAGGAGGATGAGTCCGGTTCATGCCAGCCTTGAAGGCCGAGGAGTTGAGGGTCAGGGAGGAGAAGGGCATCATCTGCTATACCAGGAAATCAGCCTCCTGGGCGAGGGGTTTGCTGGCATCCTGGGTCTCAGCCTGGGCGGAGGCCTCTTCAACGGTGTGAGATCCCCAATCCCTGAGTCCAGTGTGCTCACCAAGCACCTCTGGGGTTGACACGAAGTGTGCATCTTTTCTTTGTCCTGCCTTTGCCCATGGTTCCCTGGCAGGAGAGTACTCTATTTCTCTCCTCAAGCCATGTGTGTACTTAATGAGGACCAGGGCCTATTGGTTAACCACCTTGGATTGAGTCTTGGGCCTGCTCTTCCTTTCTTTTCCCCACCCCTTACTGTGGCTCTGGAGATCCTTTGGGGGGATGTTCCTGGCTCTGCCTGCACCTCCAGAGGGAGAGCTGCAGAGATTGATGCCTTACTCCTCTTGCCTGGCCTGTTTTCCCTCCTTTAGCATCGTTTCTTGCTTCTCTGCACGTCTACCTTGTGCTCCAGCCTAAGTGGCTGCCTTAACTGTTCTCGGTCAAATGTGCACACTCTGCTGTCCTACTTCCCGGGCTTGCTTAGTGCTTCCTTTGGCCTGGAAGGCCTCCCCCCTGCACCTGATCACAGGGCCCCCGGAGGGCAGGCTCTGCAAGCACCAGAGTGTCAGCGGGGTGGCCTCTGCCTGGTCCTTTGGGGGTGTGAAAACCCCATGAGAGTCCTAAGTTGGGCATGTGATCTGATGTGAACCCTAACTTCGTATAAAATCTCAGTGGCTTGGGGGATGGGTGAGGAGGATTCCCATCAGATGTGGATACAAACTCTCAGCAGCCAAGTGATTCCACTAAGTGAATAGACTCAGCCCCGAGGGGGTGGTGTTCTGGTGACAAAATGCTCTTTTAGGAGCTGCTTGTCTCCAGGGGAGCTGTCATGGGCCTCCTTCCTTTCAGCCTCTGCTTTTTGACTTCTCTCCTTCACCCCAGCTTCTTGCCTTTGTTCAGGACTGACTCCTTAACCAGGCTTAGCCAGTTCTTACCCTAATCTCACTCATGTCTGAAGCTCTGGGACATAACTGCTCCCTGAGGTGAGTGGGACGTGGGGTGTGGTGGGTCACAGTCTTCCTTCTGCGTTGAGTTGGGGCAGTCACATACAATGTTGATTTTTTTTTTTTTTTAAAGCACCATCTATCACGTAATAAAATTTGTCTGTTATAGTCATTAGTCACAGAGCGGTGAAGTTTGGGGAACTCATAATGCTGGGGCAGCCGTGAGCTTCTGACTGGGCCAGTCTGGTGGCTGACCTTAAGTGAATTCCTTCTTTTGCAAGCCTTCTGGCCCTGACTTGATGTGACCTCTGGATGCCCTCCTTCCCTGCTTTTCTTCCTCCCCTGTCTCTTCTTTCCCTTCTCTTCCCTTATGAGAAAGTGAGACTCTTTCGAGTCAACACAAGAGAAGGGATTATTATGGAAAGGTTGGGGACAAGAGGCGTGAAACCTGGGGCAGCTCTGGGGACCTGTCCGTTTTGGTAATTCTTTCTCCTTCCCTCTCTCTGTTGGTATCTTTGTTTCTGTCTGTGCTTCTCCATGTTCTCCTTTCTATATCTGCTTTTTTTTTTAAAAAAAAAATTTTTTTTTTAACGTTTATTTATTTTTGAGACAGAGAGAGACAGAGATGAACGGGGGAGGGTCAGAGAGAGGGAGACACAGAATCGGAAACAGGCTCCAGGCTCTGAGACGTCAGCCCAGAGCCCGACGCGGGGCTCGAACTCACGGACCGCGAGATCGTGACCTGGCTGAAGTCGGACGCTTAACCGACTGCGCCACCCAGGCGCCCCTATATCTGCTTTTTAAAAACGTGTTTTTTTCCTGTTCCCATGGAACTGAGGCTTGCATGGGGCTTTGGTTTGTTATGACTTCCCCATATCAGGCATCATCTCTTAGTATTTTCCATTTCAAATCCTGAAAGAGACTCTTCTGGCCTGTCCATAGGCCATAAATTATTGATTTTGTTGTTGTTGATCCATTTAGCCGGGACCACAGCAGGTGGGACCATGTGGTATCAACCCGGCCACTTGGGCCTGCTTCTTCAGGAAGCGTGTGGGACGTGGACCAGCATGTGATTGTGCTCTCAGGTGCAGTCATCTCCACCTCCCATCCGACGGGGGGGGGGGGGGGAAAGTAGATCTGATATGGGTGTTGCTCTCATGACTTCATTTTCTAGTGGAAGAATTAGAAATTCCTGTCCTACAACTACTATCCATCATGGAGGGTGTTGTAGACAGCCTCTAAGGTGGCTCAGGGCCATCTTATGGTCCCCACATTCTGGCGTTCATGCTCTTCGCTTGACTGTGGGCTGGGCTTAATGACTTGCTTCTATTGAACAGAATATGGCAAAGGGGTGGCATTAACAATTCTGAGATTATGTCCTAAGAGACTATGGCTTCCACCTTGGATACCTTTTTTTCTCTCTCTGGTCCCATGCTCTGAAGGAAGCCAGCTGCTGGGTTAGGAGCTGCCGTGTGGAGAGGCCTGCCTGGGAAAGAATTGACATCTCTGGCCAGCTGCCAAGAGGACCTGAGGCCTATCAGCTGCCCCATGAATGAACTGTGAGGTGATCGCAGCCTGTGAGCCAGCAGCATCTGGTTAAGCTGTGTCTCCGAAACTGGGAGATAATAAATGTTTGTTGTTTTCAGCTGCTAAGTTTGGGGTTAACTTGTTATGCAGCAATAGATAACTGATATAGGGGGCATATAAGCACAGAGCTGTGGGAGTACAAAGGAGGGCACATTTTTGGCTAAGGGACTTGGGGACTGCTTTGAGAAGGATGTGTACTTGAGCAAGGCCTGTCTTTTTTCCATAGAGTGGAATAGATTTGGCACTCATTTTGGATGGCCTCTGAGAACCTCCATATCTTCAGTTGAAGAAGGGCAGGATTTGTTATTTGCTCGAGCCTCCTGCTCAGTTTCACGTGTGGTGTCTCTGAGGAAGACTGGGTCTCTTAAGGCCCTGGTGGCCTCTACAACAGCACTGTCACCTGTGTGTGAGGCTGAGCATCCGATATACTGGTTAGAGAATGACAACTCTGGGGTCACAGGCCTGGCCCTGTGTTCCTGAGAGCTGTGCTGTCTGAAAGTCTGCTGGGCCAGCTTCTCACAAGCTTAATCATGGGCCCTGCCTTCAATGGCCCTTCCAGAAAGAGGTTGCCTCAGCCTCTGACAAATGAGTCTGAAGACCTGGGTTAAAATCCCATTTCTCTTACTGATGTTGTGGCCTTAAGCAAGGTACTGAGTATCCTGTATGGGACTGTTTAAAAATTATTCTCCCACGTTTTGTTAATTTCAAATATATACACAAGTAGAGAGACTAGTGTAATGAACTCTTGCGTACCCATCACCCAGCGTCAATAATTATCAGCTCAAATTTTATCTCTACTCCCACCCACCCCCTTTCTCCCTCAACCCTGTGTTTTTCAATGCAATTACCATTTATGATATTATTATTTTATTCGTAAATACTTTGATAAGTACTTTAGACAGATAAGTACTCTTAACATAAACACAGTATCTTTATTATGTTGAACAAAATTAACAATAATTCCTTATTGTCATCTAATATCCAAGCAGGGTTCACGTTCTTCAGTTGTCTTAGAAATGTGTTTTGATTGGTTTGTTCAAATCAGGATCCAGAGAAAGGCTATATGTCTCTGAAGTCTCTCTCTCTCTTTGTAAATTAAACTTTGATGTTGAGATAGATTAACACGTAGTTGTAAGAAATAATATAGAGATCCTTTACCCACTTTATCCCAATGGTACCATCTTGCAAGACTATAATACAACATGACAACCATGATATTGACATTGATACAGTCAAGGTATGGAACATGTCCATCACAAGGATCTATCATGTGGCCCTTTTATAGCCACACCCCTACCAACTCTTGGCAGCCACTAATCTGTTTTCCACTTCTATACTTTAGTCATTTCAAGAATGTTATATAGATGGAATCATAAAGTATATAATCTTTTGGGATTAGGTTTTTTTCACTCAATATAGTTCTCTGTAGGATCATTCAAGTTGTTGCACGTATCAATAATCTGTTCTTTTTTATTGCTGAGTATTTTGTGGTCTGGATATGCCACAGTTTAATCATTCACCCATTTAAGGACATCTGGGTTGTTTCTAGTTTTTGTTTCTTTTGATTAAAGCTGCTATGACATTTGTGTACCAGTTTTTGTATGAACATAAATTGTTATTTTTCTGGAGTAAATGCCTGAAAGTACAGTAGCTGGGTCTTAAAGTTCCATGTTCAGTTTTATAAGAAATTGCCGAGGTTTTCTAGAGTGGCTGTACCGTTTTACATGCCCACCAGCGAGGTGTGAGTGTTTCCTGAGTCTCTCTTAAATCCGTGGGTCCCCTCTCCCTTTGCTTCTGTTTCCTGACCTACCAAGTGGGGATAAAAACTTGTGCTCAGATTGTCTTGCACGATTGAGATGATAGATGTGAAGCTCCTTTATAAATTGTCCCTAATTGGGACTATTGGGGCTACTCTTTGGCGAGGGTATCTGAAAGTGGCATCATAGCACCTTAGGGAAGTCCTGGAGATGTTTATTGACTGTCTGCCCCTGTGTTTTCTAGCCTGGCTGGGTCACTCAAGGCGGCTGGGTCACCAGGGTAGCCGCAGGTCAGGCTGGCCCAGCTTGGCTTTTAAAAGGGCAGGACTGGGATACTCAGGTGCCTAAGCAACCCGGGAGACCCTAGTCTCTGCCCACCCCCAGGCAGGTTCCCACATGACTACTCTGGCTGCTAGGACCTGCTCGTTCTTCCTTCTCCTGGCCAGCTGGCAGTTCTGACCAGAACAGGGAGAGGCCACAATGTGTGGTATGAGAGCGTGCGTGTGTGTGCTTGGCCGTTTAACCACAGGTCCCTTTCACATTTACTCAAGATGATGACAGTTTTCTAGAGCACTCACTGCATGCAGCAAATTCCAAGTTCTATTAGAAATAACAATGTGAGGCTTTTTAAAAGCACTTTCCTTGTCTCCTCCCTTGTGCTGTGTCTAACACGACAGTAATTCCCTCAGTTGTCGTCATCCTCCCCTCTCCCTTGCTGAGCTGTTGACTGATGCCCCCGACATTGGTGGCAGCCTGTGTTCCAGGGACTGAAACAGATGTCCCCAGGTTCGTTGGTGACCTCAGACAAGAAGCACAGCAGTTACCTGGCCTCCCAGCCTCATCAGCATGAAGAATGACAGTCCCAGCATACTGCAGAGGGGAGCTGGGGGGATAGGTAATAGACTTAAGGAAAAAAAAAAAAAAAACCCAGATGCTATGCAGAGGAATCATGCTGGGGAGATACCAACACAGCAAAGAGAATGGATGTTAGGCTGTTTGCACCTGACTTTAAATGCTGAGTGGTTGCTAGAGCTCTGTTCTTCGTGTTATAGAAAATGAGATTTTTATTTTGTTAGATTTACTTCTGTGGGTTTTCTCTAGTGTCAGCATGCTCCCTTTTTGCATTGCTGTCAGTCACAGGCCTGGGGTTGGGATTGTGTCTAATGCTCTTGTGAAGGATATGTGGACCCCAGAAGGGTTTTCAGGGAGGTGCAGGGGTGGATACAAGCCACTCAGTTAACCAGTAACAGGTAGGAGAAGGTTCAGGAGTGGTTGGACCCTGGCATATGTGTTCATGTTAATGCAAGACCTATGCGTGAGCAAGAATTGTGGCCAGAGGTCAGCCAGAGGTATCTTTTGGGCTGTTCTACCTGGAGCCTGCTAGCTGTTTCTGTCTCATTGTCCCTGACATGTCTTTACCCTTTGGGGTGGGGCACTAGTGAATTTCAGGGAGTGAGGCTCTCATTCTGGTGGCAAAATTGGGCCCCTGTAATTGAGCAGTAGCCTTTCTGTGGGCAGTCACCATCAGTGTATCAAGCATGGAGGTTCTGAGGGCCCAGGGGGGCACATTCTTCATCACGCAGTCCCTTTAACTCATTTCTTATATCCTGTAACTCCTTTACTAACACTGGCCATGGACTAGGTCACCTGTGAGAAGTGCTTAGGTGTACCTTCCATGGCTCTGGGCCCTACAGAGCTTACAGGCTCCTTTGGGAGAGACCCCGTTCCCAGTTTTTCTCTCTCGTCTGCCCTCCCTCTTTCCATAGCCTCACTGCCATCTCCTTTGGTCATATCCTTATTGTAAAATGTTATTGTGATAGTGCCACGAGTTAGAGAAGACTCACCTTGTGCCAAGCATTTGCTGAGTGCCTTACTGTATGTACTGTCTTATCCCCTGTAAGCCCAGAGGGAGGTATAATTCCATACCTTACAGGTGGGGAAAACTGGGCCTAGAGGCATCAGGTAGATTTCCCAAGGCACAGCCCTGACTGAGGAGCTGGACCAGAACTTGGACTGCCCGACTCAGGGCCCGCAGTCTCTACCAGGGTAAGGGGATCAGGTGATTCACAAATCTTGCAGGAACTTAGTTAAATGTTCTCATAAATAACTTTCAAGGACAATGAATGGTTGCGCAACCAAAAATAACGAAGCACAAAGAAAAACGGGGCAATGAGTGAGAACCAGCAAAAACTGGTTTGGACTTATCAGATACTGATCATAAAAAATGTATGGTGGGCACCTGGGTGGCTCAGTTGGTTAAACGTCCGACTTCGGCTCAGGTCATGATCTCATGGGTTCATGAGTTCGAGCCCTGCCTAAGGCTCTGTGCTGACAGCTCAGAGTCTGGAACCTGCTTCGGATTCTGTCTCTGTTTCTCTGCCCCTCCCCTACTTGCTCTCTGTCTCTCTCAAATATTAAGAAAAAAAAAAATTTTTTTTTAAATGTATGGTAACCATGTTTAAAGAAACAAAAGACAAGTCTGAAAATACCTGCAGGAAACTGTAAAAAGTGATCTAGCATATTTGAAAAATGACCAAGTACAACTTTTAGAAATAAGGAACATAGTAATCAAAATAAAAAGTAATGGGTGGTCAATTAGAAAAATCTTAAAAATGCAGATGTGTAATGGTAATCAGTGAACAAATTCCTTCATTCCTTCTTTCCTACCCCAATTCTACTCCCCTCTTCAAGGTTCAGCACTGTAAATAGATTATGTTTCATTTTAGGCCTTTTCCTATGCATTTATGAACAAACGTATGCCAGCATACAACAAATTCTTTTATTATAAATGGGATTAAACTCTACAGTTTGACTTGCAACTTGTTTTTTCCTCCCACTTAATAAATGATAGACATTTAGCTCTCGGTACATATAGATTTACCACATTGATGAAACTCATTAAAATTTATTTATTTTTTTGTCTTATTTGCAACCACCTCCACATGGTACAAAATTCAGAAAACACAAAAGGATATACAGAGGAAATAAGTCATCTTACCCTCATCCCCTGCGATTAAGTTCTCAACTTGACGGGAAAGTTCTGCACCTTATTTATTTACTTTTCACTTCACAATAAGTCCACTGGTACTTTCAAATCCGTGTGTTTAGGGGTGACTCATTTTTTTTTTAAAGCTGCAGAGTATTTAATTTAACTAGTCCCTTGTTGATGTACCTTTAGATTATTTCCAAATTTAGTGCTTAGAAACAATGCTACAATTAACTTTCTTGTCATAAGTGATCTTACACATATGCAGGATTTTGTTGGATGGATTCCTAAAGATTTGTTAGAAATGATTAGCTCTCTTGGGGCGCCTGGGTGGCTCAGTCGGTTAAGCGTCCAACTTCAGCCAGGTCACGATCTCGTGGTCTGCGAGTTCGAGCCCCGCGTTGGGCTCTGGGCAGATGGCTCGGAGCCTGGAGCCTGCTTCCGATTCTGTGTCTCCCTCTCTCTCTGCCCCTCCCCCGTTCATGCTCTGTCTCTCTCTGTCTCAAAAATAAATAAACGTTGAAAAAAAAAAAAGAAAAAAAAAAAGAAATGATTAGCTCTCTTGGGGCACCTGGGTGGCTCAGTCGGTTGAGTGTCCAACTTCAGCTCGGGTAATGATCTCACAGTTTGTGAGTTCGAGCCCTGCGTTTGGCTTGCTGCCGTCAGTGTGGAGCCCGCTTCGGATTCTTCCTCTGTCCCCCTCTCTCTCTCTGCTCCTTCTCTGCTTGTTCCCTCTCTCAAAAATAAATAAAAATAAAACATTAAAAAAAAAAAAAGAAACGATAAGTTCTCTCTCCAGGTACATAGAGTTCCAAGGTGGTGATGGGAATCCTGAGCAGTCTGGTAAGGGAACAGATGCTGTGCTTGTTTGATCTGGATTCCTCTTCCCGTGCTGCTGAGGCCTCTTCTGGGGGCCCTGCTCTTCCCATCCCACGCTGCTCCCACCCCAGTAGCAGCCACAGATCCCAGCTCTTCATTCACTTTGCAGATGAATTTCAGTCCCTGGTAATGCAGCTGATCAAAATTTATTTCCAAGCAGCAAGCCCACATCTGTTGATTTTTATCGAGATTTGTTTTTTCCAGTGTGCCTTGCAAAATGTCTGCCAGTATTTACTCATTAACTTGATAATTGGTTTTTGCACTTCCATCTGAGGACTCTGCAGCTTTTGTCCAAATTTCTGTGGTGATCAATGTACTCAGTGGAGATGGAACAGGATATTTTGCTTCCCGTGATGGAAGAGTCACTTCCACGAACTGGCTTTCATGAACTGAGGATGCTGTGCCCTTGCGAACACCATGGAACTTTTCTCTGACGACGGGGGTGTTTGTGCTTCAAGATTTTATTATGTATCGCATAATGATTGAGAGCCCTGGAACAACGCTGCCTTGGTTTGAACGTCGTTCTGCCACTTAGTAACTGAAAATAACCGTATCTGCTTGTGAGAGTTAATTGAGTTCATATAAGTAATGTGCTCAGATGATACCAGGCACTTGTAACAAGTGTTAAAACTTAAGTGCTTGCTGTCACTGTGCTTGTTAGTGTGGCTTAGGTTGGAGCATCCCTATAACCCAGATCTCCGGACACCCAGGCCCTGGCCCAGTACTTGATAACCTTTTCTTACTGTGGGGTCAACATGGCCTAGAACACCTTCTTCAAGCACTTGGCTTTCCCAGGATGAAGCACCTGGGTGGCTTGCTCTGTATTGACTCGTTTCTAAAACTCCAGGTGGGAACAGAAGTTTCATGTTGGATGATTTCTCTCTTTGAGCCTACTTCCTCCTTCATATTACTCATCCTTTTTGTGAATCACCTTTACCAAATACTGCCTCCTTAGTTTGGGATGTTTTCCTCAACAATTGTGCCACAGTCAGGAAATGCAACTCGTTTTCATAATCCAGGCCAGACACAGTTGGGTGAACCTGACATATATATTGGATATCTCCAAGCCCCCGGTTGAATGTTTATTGGATTACCTGCCATTATGAATTAGTCACACTTTGGTTCGTCTCATTTTACGGACAAGGGAAAGCTGAGGGTGAAGCCTGTGATTAGCACAGGAGCCAAGCACTGCTCAGCTTGGCTTCTCTCTCCAACTTGAGTGGCAGGTAATGGGTGGGTGGGGTTAGTATAAGCTCCTCCTGAGTCTAGTGCCTGCAGGGCCCTTGGAGGAAGCCTCTGGGTTTGCTTTTCTATAAGCTCCTGGTTAGGAGGGGAGTAAGCCAGGCCAAGTGAGCAGAGCATTTCTAGAGAGGGAGAGGAGGGTGATCATCTGGGTCAAATGCTGATGTAAGTAAGTACAGTGAGGGCTGGATTTAGCAATGTGGAAAGTCATCAGTGACCTTGACGAGTAGCTTCTCTGGAGTGTGAACCTAAGTGTGAACCTGAGTAAAGTTGATATATAATCACTTCCTTTTTTGTAGAACATGTAATTTGTGTAGATTGTTTCAATTTTTGCCATTAAACTTTTTTTCTTTAATGTTTATTTATTTTTGAGAGAGAGAGACAGAGTGTGAGCAGGGGAGGAATAGAGAGAGAGGGAGACACAGAATCCCGAATCAGGCTCCAGGCTCCGAGCTGTCAGCACAGAGCCCGATGTGGGGCTTGAACCCACGTACCACAAGATCATGACCTGAGCTGAAGTTGGACGCTTAACCGACTTAACCACCCAGGCGCCCCAAATTTTAGCCATTTTAAGTTATGCTTTTGAACATCTTTAGGTGCATAGTTTTTTCCTTTTGAATACTATTTCCCAGGGATAATCATCATGGTAAGATTACTGGATCAAAGAATTAAAGCATTTAATACTATGCCATTTATATTTGCCTCTCAGTCTGTTCTTTGCAGATTCTCTAAAACAATTTGAAATAGTATCGTGTTTTGTTATGAATAAATATCCCAAGTAAAAATAGAGACTGGCTAGTGTTTTAAGTTAAAAGCTAATTGAGCTGTGAAAACTTGCTGCCAGTTCAGCAGCAAGAGGTGCAGAAAGTAATTGCCTGGATATGTATTGATTTTTTTTTTTTTTTTCAATCCAAGGTGGTTATGCTGTGAGATAATTGACCAGCCTGGCTTTTAAAAGGACATACCAGTCCCAAAGCAAAGGATTTTTCTTCCACTAGCTCCCCTGTGTGTCTTCAAATGAGCTATTTCTTTTGAAAATCTTTCCCGTGAAGTGACTATTAGTGACTTGAAACTATAGCCACCTTAGTTTCATCTCCTCAGATATTCCTTGTTACCTTAGTTCCTACAAATGTTTTATGATAATCTCCCTTTACACCTGTCTGATGAGACTCTTAAATTTTGTTTTACGTAATTTGGGCCTGACTCTTACCGTAGTGGTGAACTTATGACCAAATTCGGAGCAGGTTACTTATTCAGACTTAAAAACACAAAGCAGAGGCTTCTCCCATCCTTCATGTTTGTGTAGATGTTTGCAGGTTCACAGGCCTGGCTCGTCTCTGTGGTCTCTCCCTCTGTGTTAATTTTCCATGGGTTGTGTTGCTGAAAGATGGCAGGAGTGGTCCTCAGACCTCTTGTGAGCACACGTGTTGCCCCAGGGGGAGTATTTGTACAGCAGGGGTTGCTGGCAGGGATGCAGAGGGAGTGGGGCCCTTGTGTGCTGTGGGAGAATGGGACTGGGTGAGTGGCATGAGGTTAGGGAGCACCCACCCCAGCTGCCAGAAGCTCCCGAGCTCTGCTGTCTGATACCATATCCAGTGGGTCACATATGGCCATTTAGATTTAAATTAATTAAAAGTAAGTACAGTTAAACATTCAATTCCTTGGTCCCAGTAACCATATTTTAAGTGCTCAATAGCCAAATGTGATTAGTAGCTACCACACTGCATTGTAGAAAGTTCTGTTCTCACTGCTCTGGAGGGTGTGGCAGCCTCCTGAGTGGCTTGAGAGGCCAGCATTTAGGGTCCTTTTTGGCCAAGCCCCTTTTATAGGGAATGGGGTTCAGCTTCCTGAGGAAGGGAAAGCAGGCTGGAGGGACCAGTAAGTGCCAGGTGAGGAAATTGAGGCATAGCCTCAGCCACACGCTGCTCAGCTCAGTGAGGAGGAAAGAGGACTGTAACTCTGAAGTCATGTCAAGACCCTGACCCACTGAAGTAGCCTAGATACCTTTGAAGACGGAGTCTAGACCCCTGCAGCAGGGGCTGGGGTTGCTGAAATCCTGCCTACCAGAGGGGTTGAGCCTGCTCGGGGGGAGGTTCCATCTGCGGTGCAGGGAAGGCAGGGTTCTCAGCAGAGCACCACCCTGCCCCTCACAGCTGTTCCAGAGAGCCATGTGAGTGGAGATGGTGGGGTGGGAGAAAGGATACTTCAGGAGTTGAGGGACCAGGACACAAAAGTCTTGTCATTCTTAAACCTCTTTCATTAATAATATACTAGGAGTAGCCTTTCCCCCAGGTATCTGGATGGTTCCAAGAACAAAGGAACAAATAAGACAAAGAGGGTCTTTTTCTTTTTTTAAGCGGAAAGAGGCTCTCTCCAGTGGAAGAAGTGCATAGCCACTTTTCAGTGGGGTCCTTTCTAGAAGCAGTTCTGGCTGGCTGAGACCTCTGGGGAAGGAGTCCATAATGGCCACCTCTAGAAGACCCAGGACCACCTTCTCAGGGCACGTCAAGGCCCTGTGACATTAATAATAATAATGACAATAGTTAATATTTATTTATTTTAATGTTTATTTTTGAGAGAGAGAGAGAGCGAGACAGAGAGCATGAGCAGGGGAGGAGCAGAGAGAGAGAGAGGGAGACGCAGAATCCAAAGCAAGGCTCTAGGGTCTGAGTTATTAGCACAGAACCCAACACGGGGCTACAACTCAACGAACCATGAGATCATGACTTGAGCTGAAGTCAGATGCTTAACCAACTGAGCCATCCAGTCACCACCTCCCCCCCCCCCCCCCGCCAACATTTATATGTTTACTAAGATATAGACACTATTCTAAGTGATTTATATAAATTCATTTAAGAGAACATTTATGAGAACCGTAGCAAAGTTTATCAATGGAGAGTTCCCAATGGGAAAGGCCCAGGACCGCAGCATCAATAACCAATGTGATAGCAGCTGCTACAGTTTATGATTTAAAAATAGTTTTTTGGGGCACGTGGGTGGCTCAGACAGTTAAGCATCCGACTTCAGCTCGGGTCATGATCTTGTAGTGCGTGAGTTTGAGCCCTGCATCAGGCTCTGTGCTGACAGCTCAGAGCCTGGAGCCTACTTTAGCTTCTGTGTCTCCCTCTCTCTCTGCCCCTCCCCTGCTCATGCTTTGTCTCTCTCGCTCTCAAAAATAAATAAACATTAAAACAATTTTTAAAAATAATTTTTATATTCATTGTTTTTTTTTCCCCAAACAGCTTTGTTGAGGTACAATTTACATATCATAAAATTTACCCATTACAAATGCACAGTTTCATGGTTTTGGTAAATTAATAGGGTTATGCAACTCTCACCACAATCCAGTTTTGGAACCTTTCCATCACTCTGGAAAGTGATCCTTGTTTGTGCTTGTTGTCAGTTAATCCCTGCTCCCACCCTTAGCCATCGGCAATCATTGATCTGCTTTCTTTCTCCATTAATTTGCCTTTTCTGAAAATTTCATATGAATTGAATCCTATAATATATAATCTTTTCCCTTTGGATTTTTTTACTTCGCATCATCTTTTTAAGGTTTGTTCAGGTTGTAGCACGTTCATTCCTTTTCATTGTTAAGCAGTATTCCATTGTATGGATATACCACATTTTGTTCATGTCTTCACAAGTTGATGGACATTTTGATTGTTTCCAGTTTGGGGTTATTATGAATAATGCTGTTATGAACATTCATGTGTAGGTTTCTGTGTGAACATATGTTTTCATATGTCTCGGGTAGATTCTCAGGTCCAGCGAACCGAATGTTTGTGTCTGTCCAAAATTCTTATGTTGAAATTCTAACCTCCAAATGTGGTATTTACAGGTGCCTGGGAGGTGACCAGTTCTAACACTTGTTCTGTGTGGATTCCTTGGGGTTTTTACCATACAGGTTCATGTAATCTGTGAATAAAGACAGTTTTAATTCTCCCTTTCCAATCTGGATGCCTTTCATTAGATGATGATGACAAATATTTTTTACTGTATTGTCTAGGTCTAAATTCAGTGTTCACTAGCTATAAGTATAATATAGTGTCAAATGGGGGTGGCTGAAGCAGACATCCTTGCCCTGGTTCCCAGTATTAGGAGAATGAAGGTTGGCTACAGGTTTTAAGAAACTGTGATAACCTTATGGTTGAAGAAATTTCTGTATTTTCCTAGTTTATTGAGAGTTTTTGTCTTATCTATTGAGATGATCTGTGGTTTTTGTCCTTTATTAATATGGCATTAATTAATTTTGTATGGTATACCAACCCTGCATTCCTGGGCTAAATCCCCACTTGGCTGTTTTTTATCAGGCTCTGTGCTGAAAGCTCAGAGCCTGGACCTTCTTTTGGATTCTGTGTCTCCCTCTCTCTCTCTCTCTCTGTCCCTCCCCTGCTTGTTCTCTCTCTCTCTCTCTCTCCCTCTCTCTCTCTCTGTCTCTCAAAAGTAAAAAAAAAAAAATTTAAAGAATTAGAATTTTCTTTTTTCTTTTTTTGTATTATTTTTGGTCTCATACAATGAGTTGTGTAGTGTTCCTTCCTGGTCTTTTCTGAAAGATTTTGTGAAGGATTGATTTTATTTCTCTTTCCTTTAAATATTTGATAAGATTCACCTGTGAGGGGGCACCTGGGTAGCTCAGTTGGTTAAGCATCTGACTCTTGATTTCGGCTTAGGTCATGCTTTCATGGTCGTGAGGTTGGGCTCTGTGCTGGGCGTGGGGCCTGCTTAAGATTCTCTCTCTCCCTCTCCTGCTCCTTTTTCTCTCTCAAAAAAAAAAAATCACCTGTGAAATCATCTGGACCTCTGCTTTTCTTTGTGGGAACATTTTAAATTATGAATTCAGTTTCTTGTTATAGATCTATTCAGATTATCTATTTCTTCTTGGGTCAGTTTTAGTAATTTATGTCTTTCTATACATTTATTTCCATTTTATTTAAGTTGTGTAATTTAGTGACATAAAGTTCTGTAGGATTGGTAATGGTGTCCCTTCTTTCATTCATTATTTTTTAATGTGTGCCTCCTTTGTGTCTCTCTCTCCCTCCCTCTCCCCCCCCCTCCCCCATCAGTCTAGCTAGATTTGTCAGTTTGGTTGATCTTTTCAAAGAATCAACTTTTTTTTGTTTTGCTTTCTCTAGTGTTTTTCTGTTTTCTCTAATTGATTTCTGTTCTAATCTTTTTTATTTCCTTTCTTATTGCTTTAGTTGTTTTTGTTTCTAGTTTCTTTTTTTTTTTAATTTTGTAAGTGTATTTATTTATTTTGAGAGCAAGTGAGCAAGGGAGGGGCAGAGAGAGAGGGAGAGAGAGAATCCCAAGTAGGGGCTCAATCTCACAAACTGTGCAGTCATGACCTGAGCTGAGATCGAGAGTTGGACGCTTAAGCAACTGAGCCACCCAGGTGCCCTTCTATTTCTAGTTTCTTAAGGTGAAGATACGGTTATTTGTTTGGAGCCTTCCTTTCTGATATGGGTTTTTAAAGCTATATATTTTCCTCTAAGCATTGCTTGAGCTGTATCCCACTTATTTTGATATAGAATGTTTTTGTTTTCATTGAGTTCAAAATATTTTCTAATTTCCCTTCTCATTTCTTTTTGCCCAGTGGGTTATTTAGAGGTATGTAGTTTAATTTCTAAATGTTTGGAGATTTCCTAAGTTTCTTTGTATTGTTAATCTCTACTTTGTTTAAAAGAACATACTGGATATGATTCCAGACTTTCTAACTTTATTGAGGTTTTTTTTGAGATTTGTTTTGTGAACTAGTATGTTGAGGCTCTTTTGTACATGATGAGTTTTTTTTCTCGTTGCCTTCAAGATTTTCTCTTTGTCTTTTGAGAGTTCAATTATGCTTTTCTAGGTGTAGATCTCTTTGTATTCATCATACTTAGAGTTTGTTGAGCTTGTTGCAAGTGTAGATTTTTCTTTAATCAAATTCAGGGAATTTTTAGTCATTATTTCTACAAATATTTTTTTCCTTCTGTCTTTCCTTGTCCACTTCTTCTGGGACTCTCATTGTACATATGTGGTATGTTTGATATTGTCCTACAGGTCTCTGAGACTCTGTTCATTTTTATGCAATTTTTTTCTGTCTATTCTTCAAATTGGATAGTTTCTATTTTTCTATATACAAGTTTACAGGATTTTTCTTTTGCCATCTTGAATCTTCTGTTAGCTCCTCTGGTAGCTTTTCATTTTCATTATTGAGCTCTTTAACTCTAGAGTTTTCATCTGGTTCTTCTTTTTTTTTTTATGTTTTATTTATTATTTTTGAGAGAGAGAGAGAGACAGAGCATGAGCAGGGGAGGGGCAGAGAGAGAGGGAGACACAGAATCCGAAGTAGGCTCCAGGCTCTGAGCTGTCAGCACAGAGCTTGACGCGGGGCTCAAACTCATGAGCTGTGAGATCATGACCTGAGTCAAAGTCAGATACTTAACCGACTCAGCCACGCAGGCACCCCTTTTCATTTGGTTCTTAAAAAATTGTTTTATCCTTATTGAAAATATTTGTTGATTCATTGTTATCATACTTTTAAATTCTTTCTACATGATTTTTTCCTAGTTCTTTGGACATATTTATAATATCTGCTTTGAAGTTTTTGTTTGCCAAATCCAACATCTGGGTGCATTAAAAAATAATTTCTATTAATTGTTAGATTCCCTGAGTATGGGTCACGCTTTCTTTGCATATCTCATAGTTTTTTGTTGGAAACTGAACATGTTGATATTGCAGCAACTCTGGTTTTTGTTATTTCTCCCATTATGGTTGTTGTTTATATTTTGTTTATTTCTTTGTTGAGTGAGTTGCCTGGGATAAATCTGTGAAATGTCTCAACTCCAGCGTGTGGCCACTTTTGTCTTTGCTTAGTATTTTTAATTTAATTTGTTTATTTTTAAGACTGGATTCCCAGAGGTTGCTCCTTTGTCTGTGTAGCTTAGCAGACAAGTCACATATGTTCTAGATCTTGGTTTTCTTATGTAAAACGGGAACAACAGCACACAACTCATAAGGTTTTGGAGAAGCTTCAATTTCCTAATCAATGTAAAGTACTCAGCATGGTGACCGGTATGTAGCAATGCTTAATGGGTGTGAGGATCATGATTGTTTAGTCTCATTGTGTGAGGGAAGCAAGGCTCAGGGAGAAATTGTGACTCAAGATCTCCCATCTGAAAGCTAGAGCAGAGCTTGGACTCGGGCCAGCCTGATGCAGCCTAGTGCAATGGCACCTCCTGGTTCTGAGATGTCCCTGTCAAGTTAAATCCCAAGACGTTTGAGTAATGCTTGATGCTTACGCAAGCTTGATTGTGGAAGGAAATCAACAATTGGAGTGGGGATTGAATGAGATTTTTCCCCTTCAACCCCAAGATTCAATGATTCTGATAGTACTCAATGGACAGAAACGACAGCAAGGATTTTTAGCTGTTGAACCTTGAGCTGGATGGGCCCTCCCGCTGCTGATCAGCATTTCAGATTCTTGAGAATCTAAAATGGGGGAGATCATGTGCACCCAGGAGGCACCTTTGGCTCTTGGTCTGGAAAGTACCTGGCATTGCTCATCTCACCAGGGCCTTTACCGGAGTCTGGGTTTTTGGAGAGCTCCCTAGGGCCAGCATACCTTACGTCATGGTCTGCCCAGCTCAGGAAATGAGAGGAAACTACAGAAGACGGTTCACAGATCAGAGATAGCCGTTGGCTGGAATACACAAGCCCTGTCTGTGGTCACGATTGCTCCACAGTCTACTCCAGCCAGCACAGAGGATTGCTTCAGCCTTGCTTCCTGGATTTCCTTGCCCAAGGAGTAAAGGTCAAGTCATACATGTGTGGTTAGC
Source organism: Prionailurus viverrinus (assembly GCF_022837055.1). Taxonomy (NCBI): domain Eukaryota; kingdom Metazoa; phylum Chordata; class Mammalia; order Carnivora; family Felidae; genus Prionailurus; species Prionailurus viverrinus. The sequence goes on along the minus strand of NC_062569.1, from coordinate 86,037,191 downwards.
TGACTAGAGACTATTCCTATTGACCATACCTTTGGGAGGTAAACTAATTTATTCAGTCCCTTAGACTTTTTTCTGTCTAGAAGTGGTATCTCTGGGATCAGACCTTTCCTAGATTCAGATGTTTACTCTTGCATTTAAATTTGGAGCCAAGGGAACGTAAGGCATTAAACTTCTGTCCTTGGCATGCATTTCATATCCTAGTGACTTTCTTTAGTAGAGACTTTCTCAGAGGGAAAGGATTTGTTTTTGTTTTAAATTGGGGGAAAAGGTTGACAATAAACAAGGACATGTCTTTGATGTATTTAGTAAGAAAGGAAAGTTTTAAATATTTCCTGGCATTCATCTAATTTGCAAGTGCACAACTTTGTTAATCATGTCTAGGCATGTCCTTAGCCTCAAGTCTTCCTATAATATTAAGAGCATGTTCGCTGGAATGCAGCCTGCATCATTCACTTCTGGCTGCAAATGAAAAAAAGTTTCAATCAACTGGGGCTCTACTTCCATTTGCACGCAAAGCAATTAAAATCAAAGGAGCTTAGAGGAATGGTTTCCAGAGGCAGAATCCCATTTCTTGCTCCTTCTATATGTTGCAGTTCTTGGTTAAGTCATTCCCGTAAATGTTAGAACGAGATATTAGGGGGAGATTGCCTCTCTGATTGATTGACTATATTCTTACGGTTCCTCATGGCACTACATTTCAATTTCCTGAAAATATTGAATGGAGGTAATGGCTGTGGAGGCAGCTATCTATAGAAGGAACACAGAAGAGAGAGTTGGGGGAGGGGGCCAAGAGCCAAGCTTCAGCCTATATTGCCAGTAAGAGGACTCAGGTAGACGGAGAGTTGTCATCAGCACCTCATTCCCTCATTCATTCAGCAAAGATTTACTGAATTCCACCAGTGAATCAAACCCTGCCCCAAGTGCTAGGGATATGGGGTTAGGAAAGCAGATGTGGTTTTAGTCCTCATGGACTGTATAGTGAAGACAGACATTAATCAGATGATTGAACAAGCAGTTAATTAATAACAGTTGTGATAAGGGCAGCGCCTGGGAACCACAGATGCTGTGTTACTAGGGATTTGGGGCAGGCACCATGAGGCCGGGCTAGATCAAGGGCTGTGCAGTGGACTAGGGACTTTCTCCTGGGGACAGTGGGATTTGCACCTGCTGATGGAGTTTGAAGCAAGGGAGTAACATGGTTTGCATTTTCATCTAGCGTTTCAAGTGTTTCTTCCTGCCTGCTTTTGTGGGATGGTCCCAAGAGTGTGGCCTGGACTTGAGGGATCCCCACAGAGGGCACCGAAGCCCAGCAAAGAGTTGTGTTTCTGGGGTTGGGGTGGAGGAGCCAGCTCTGGAAGGTTTTGAAGAGGAGATTGGCAGTCTGGCAAGCAGCGGTGGTTTTCAACTTAGTATGTACCGGAAGGCAGCCGAGGACTCTAGGAGAGAAGTGGTTAGGATTTGTCAGTGAGAGGAGAGGTTGAACACCGTGGCAGGTGTGGAGGTGGAGTGGGGAGGCTCTAGCCAAATCTTCAGAGCCAGAGTGCTGAAGGAGGAGAAGGCCTTCACTGGGAAGTCAGGAGGTCACGAGTGGAAGTGGTTGGGAAGAGGTACGGGGGAGAAGGGTGGGTCACGGCTTATCGTGGAAGGAGGGGTGGGTTTCCAGGTGTAGGGATGGGTATGCGAAACCCTTTTAGAGGAATAAGAGTTAGGGCTCACTTTCAACAGCCAGGAAGGACCTGAAGGAATAAAGTGAAGCCACATCCCCACTGGGTCCCTCGGCATCCAGAGGGTGGGTTGACTTGTCGCCTTGGCCAGGTCAGTCCAATTCCAGAAACCACAGGACCTCAGAGTAGAGGGCTAATATAATTGGTGCCACAGCTCTAAAGTCAGAAAACTGATTTTATAAATCAGCACAAATTGACCTCATTACCCATGCTCATTCAGGGATTTCAGAAGTCAAAGTGAAAAAACAAACGTGGATCAAAAACCTGTCCAGCCCGCAGTTTTGCTCCAGAAGCAGGACCAGAAGATACCAGCAGCTTGTTTTCTGTTTGTCTTTCTGTCTTTGTGGTGTCGGTTCTGGGGCGTGTCCCTTTGGCATCGTTATTCCTCCCCCATTTCACTGCAGATGTGCTCAGCGTTCATGTTCCGCTAATCAGATTATCATGATGGAACGTTCCCCAGCCAAGCTGCTTTTTCCATTCTTTCTTTATTTAAGCTCAAAGACACTGAGCATTCCCAAACCCTGATTGTTCTCTGTTTCACAAAACAGACCTTTCTTCTCAATACTCCAGCGCACCTCATCCTTTCTTCCTTTTTGCCCACCTGTTTTGTTTAACTGGAGGGAAGTCATCTGTGGGGCTGTCACTGCCCTGCAAAAGAGTAGACCTCCAGGATGCCAAGCCCTCCTTGCTACGACTTCTGACTTGTGCTGTCTGTAAAGTGACCCATATAAAATGCCATCACTGGGGGAGATTGAAACTGAAAGGATTAAGACATAGGGATAAACTATAAAAGTCTTCTTTTTCATGTAGCCCATTTTATTGGTAGAGATAAGAATGATCTTACACGATGGAGGAACTTCAGATTTTTTCCTTGACTGATTAAATGAAGGCACTTCCTTGAGGGTCAGTAATTTCCCAGAATGTTTTCCCAACCCACAGTGTCTGTGCTAATTTGAATATTGGAAGTTTTACGGGCTGTGTGGGAATGGGAGGGAGTTGTGTTAATTGTCCAGTGGGACACAAAGAGGGAGTGACCTTGTTTCTGGTTAGGTAGACCTGGATCAGACACACTCATCAGGTTTCCTGGGGATGGGGAGTAGGAGTTCTTCCGAATCATTTTGAGGATTTTCCTAACCTCCAGAATTAAGAGGCCATTTCTTAAGCTGGTCTGAGGGTACGATGATAGTGAGGAATGTTGGGATTTTTAAAAAATTTTTTTATTAAAAAAATTTTTTTTTAACGTTTATTTATTTTTGAGACAGAGAGAGACAGAGCATGAACGGGGGAGGGGCAGAGAGAGAGGGAGACACAGAATCAGAAGCAGGCTCCAGGCTCTGAGCCATCAGCCCAGAGCCCGACGCGGGGCTTGAACTCACGGACCGCGAGATCGTGACCTGAGCTGAAGTCGGACGCTTAACCGACTGAGCCACCCAGGCGCCCCAGGAATGTTGGGATTTTAATCATGTTTTAATTTAAAGGCAAAGGCAGGGAAAATGGATACCATTTTGTTAGCCCCTTGCTACGATCCGATGGTGTTTGACAGCTTGAAATCCAGAAAGAAATCAGAAATATGGAGGGCTCCACACATTGTGCTAAGGACCATTCTTCATTCTGCACTTAACGTGTTTTGGAGGGTGTTGTCTGAAAACCTCATGCAGTCTGTCATTGTAAAGGTGAAGCAATGACCATGCTTGTCCATTGCACTGAATTAACTCACTGGGAATGGAAGAACGTAGGCAGAGATCTACACAGGTGGCTTTAGTGCAGGGCTCATCTGTGTATCTTGGTCTGACTGTTGCTGGTGGACCTGATAGGGCAATTAAGGGAATTAAATGAATTCGTATATACCAGGAAACTAGGCACAAACTAGGCCACATGCGTTTTTATTTTTGTTTCTCTTTCTGTTTATTAAACAAAATTTTTTTTTTAATATTTATTTTAGACACGCGCGCACACACACACACACACACACACACACACACACACACACACACGGAGTGTGAATGGGGGAGGGTCAGAGAGAGGGAGACAGAATCGGAAGCAGGCTCCGGGCTCTGAGCTGTCAGCACAGAGCCCAATGCGGGGGCTTGAACCCGCAAACTGCGAGATCGTGATCTGAGCCGAAGTCAGACACTTAACTGAAGGAGCCACCCAGGTGCCCCACTCCTCTTTAGAAGATAACTCAGCCTGTCTTCCAACAGATTTTCATTCTGGAATTTGGGACAGTGTTCCTTTCCCCAAATCAGATGTCTTACAGAGCTCTTTCACCCTGGGAAGTCTCAGGCCTTCAAGATTTTTCTGGCCATTCAACCTTCATGCTAGTTCCCTTCAAGCCTTGGAGTGTTGACGGATGGGGTTGAAGGTGGTTTCAAATTACCCCTTTCCTGGGGACCAGGGTGAGTAGTAGTTGGGTTCTGGGCCCTGTGGTAATTTCACTTTCTTCTCGTTCACAACCATAGCAGAGCCTTGACCCCAGTCTGGAGGGACTTGAGTCCGCTGGATTCCTGGAAATGACTTGACCTTCTTCCAGTGGCTACAACAACAGATGGAAGCCAATTTCTCTGAGAGCCCAGGAGCAGACCAGTCCTAGCCAGAGTCCCAAGAGTTCAGTGGGAATAGTGATGAAGTTGGAATTCCCGAGCCTGAACCTCATCCCAGCCATGGACTGGTTGTGTGAACTTCATTTATTTATGATGCCTGAGCCTCAGTTTCTTGATTTATAAAGTGAGGATAATAGTTTGTACCTCACAGGATTTTATAGAAAATAAAGGAGATGAAGTACATGAGAACATGACAGAAGCTTTAGGAACGTAGTTCATTTTGTCTATTCTCTCTCTAGATTTTGAAATTCTTTTGTCTTTGGTACAGGCTTTAGCACCAGGCACATTAGAAGGTTCTCAGGAAATCTTTTTGGGTTTCGGGAGTTGCTTTAGCAGCCCCGACCTAAGAGTTTAAATTCTGACCTTTTATAGGGAAGTAGTTGTTGTTATTGTTGGGAGGAAAAAATAAATTTCACATAAAGCGATGAAAAATGCGAGGTCTTTTGGGTTTTTGTTTTTTTTTAAATTTCCTTCCTTCTACCAGTGACTTTTTGTATTAAGATCTTCGCCTCTTGATGGTGAAAGCAGACCTTGGCTTATCACTAGGCTTCCAGGAGGAGGAAGGAGAGTGCAAACCAAGCAGGATGTTTTCTCTGCAGAACTGTTTACAAGCTTTTGGCAGTGGGAGGAATACATCCCGCTCATCCAGTGAGGTGGCCAGGAGAGTAGAGGGCTAATTGATTGATTTGGAGAGTGGTTTGAGATTTAAAACCTTTAGAATGGAGATGAGATGCTACGTTCCAGTCTTTTTTTTTTTTTTATGTTTATTTATCATTGAGAGAGAGAGAGAGAGAGAGAGAGACAGAGCGTGAGTGGGGGAGGGGCAGAGAGAGAGGGAGACACAGAATCGGAAGCAGGCTCCAGGCTCCGAGCCGTCAGCACAGAGCCTGACGCGGGGCTCAAACATACAAGCAGTAAGACGGTGACCTGAGCCCAAGTCTGACACTCAGCCGACTGAGCCGCCCAGGAGCCCCTCCAGTCCTTTGTATGGTAGAAACTACTGTACCTGAACTGCCTCAGTAAACAGGCTGCTTCACTGTCCGGTGACACTAGCCAAGCAGCAGCAATGGCTGACACTAGCCGCGCTCTTACTGGATGCCGGCCACCACTCTGAGTGCTTTGCGATGCTAACCCCTAATCCACACAGCCACTGCGTAAGGTAGGAAAGTGGGTACCATAGTTTTCCTGTCTTAAGTATGAAAAAAATCCAGCACAAAGAGGTTAAGTGACTTGCCCATGAGCATACACTTGGTTGAGTCGCTGCACGGTACTTGGAAAGAGGATGATTAGGAATCCGAGGATTTGGATTAATGGGTGAATGTGCCCTTCACAGCGTCTGGCACAAGGTGGGAAGTCTGCCAGTGGCCGTTCTTAGTCATATCGGTCTGGAGTTGGACTGGAGAAGTAGGGTGTCTCTTAGAAAGTGGGTTTGGAATAGCGTGTTTCGCTGGAGAGCTTGGAGGACCAGGGCTACCGAGGAAAACACTGCAACTCATTTGGTGCTAACCTCAGAATTTTGCCAGAGTTTAATCTGTGAGGTAATTAGGTAACTCATTCGTCTTTCCCTCCCATTTCCAAGTACACTGGCACAGGTAAGGGTACAGCCTGTGGAGGAGAGCCACACTGGTTTAAACCCTAACTCTGCCTGTGGGCACTTACCCACTCCAGGCCCCAAGTTTCCCCCTTTGTGAAGTGAGGATGATAATAAAATACCTCTCCCCAAGGTTGTTGTGACAACCAGATGAGTTTCTATACAGGAGGAGTTTAAAACGGTATCTGGCCCTTGGTAAATATTCAAATGATGTTAGTGTACTATTACTGTTGATATTTATTATTTTTCTGCCTCATTCCTACTTCCTCATAGAATCTGAGGTGTTCATTAAAAACACAAAGTTAGGGGCGCCTGGGTGGCGCAGTCGGTTAAGCGTCCGACTTCAGCCAGGTCACGATCTCGCGGTCCGTGAGTTCGAGCCCCGCGTCGGGCTCTGGGCTGATGGCTCAGAGCCTGGAGCCTGTTTCTGATTCTGTGTCTCCCTCTCTCTCTGCCCCTCCCCTGTTCATGCTCTGTCTCTCTCTGTCCCAAAAATAAATAAATGTTGAAAAAAAAATTAAAAAACAACAACAACAACAACAACAACAAAAAATACAAAGTTAGAAAAATAAAAACAAACAGAGGGGCGCCTGGGTGGCTCAGTCTGTTAAGCGTCCGACTTCAGCTCAGGTCGTGATCTTGCAGTTTGTGGGTTTGAGCCCTGAATTGGGCTCTGTGCTGACAGCTCAGAGCCTGGAGCCTCTTCAGATTGTGTCTCCCTCTCTCTCTGCCCCTCCCTCACTCATGCCCCGTCTCTCTCTCTCTCTCTCTCTCTCTCTCAAAAATAAATAGTTAAAAAAAAAAAAAAAACCAACCAAACAAACAGAGACTTCGGACCATGGCTAAATATATAGCAAATGAAAGCATAGGCCTCAGAAAAAAAACGTAAAGACATGCATGGTTGTGGAAGGAGCCCCTCAGCCCGGCAGCCGGCACAGAAAGGGTGAGTGAGCCATCATTTACTTAGCCATCATTACCAGAGAGGGGGAAGCAAAAACAAAGCTTTCTCAAGCATTGCTTTCTGAAATATACTAACACCTTTATTTCTCTTCTGGTGGAGAAAAATAGGCTCTAAGTTCTAAATGGCTGGCTCATAGCCGGACTCTGTTCACTGCCCGTGGCCCACTGGGGAAGCCTCTACCCCAGCTTAACCATGTCTTTCTCTCCCCGCCCCATACTCTCTGCCTCCACATCTTTTGTCCAAACTGAATTCTTTGCAATCAGTTGGGCATTTCATATTTTGATTTGTGGTCAACCCTCCTTAGCCAAGCAGGGATGAAGCATGTCACTGACTTTTTTACAGCTACAGGTCTTAGACCACCTCATCTTTGGAAACCTCTTAGGACCAGAGTCCTATGATAGCAATAGGGTTCTCGTAGTTGCTCCTAAAGAGAAATCCTGTATTGCCGTTGTTCCTGGTGAGCAGATGTGCAGTTGTGGGGCGAGGGAGCAGTGGATGCCTTTCCAGTCTGCTCTCAGTGTGGGTGGAGCTGTCGGCGTGTGAGCCCAGTCACGTTTGCCGTGGCGCTTGCTGCTCCGGCCACTGGTCACCACTGCCGCCTGGTCCTGTTGGCCAGACGGGGCCATGTTGTGCACTGGGGCCGGGAGGGGCTGCGGGGGCTGGTCCCAGAGGCTGACTCTTATCTGTTTGTTTGCTTATTTCCAAGGACTACAGAGCCAGGAAGAGGAGCAGCCCCCTTAGAAAGAAAAAGGAACAGGAAACTGTTCAAGGGGATGATGAGATGAGAAAAGCAGCAGGAAACAGCTCAGGAATCGGGGGAGGCTGCAGCCAAAGGAAATAAGTCTTGGGGACTGGGCAGGCCAGAGGGATAGACCAGAGGGATAAATCATCTGCAGACCTTTCGGACGCCTTCCTTCTTGGCCCTGACCAGCCAGGTCTGCAGGGTGGAAGTGTCCTAAACAGTTACTGAGGGACTGTCTGTGTCACTCCCATGCCCTGGCTTCAGTGTGCAGGCCTGGGGATCTAGAGTTAGAGGTGAATGTGTGCCCATCAGGCCCAGACCCTCCCAGGTGCTGCATGGCCACCTCTCCTCTCTGCACCTCTTCTGCTGCCCCCCTGCCACTGCAAGGTCAAGATTGCTCTCCTGGGGACCCCTGGAGCCCCGGATCACTCTGCGATGCCGCTCAGAGGTCACTGTCCCTCGCCAGTGGCTCTGTCACTCCACCTCACCCAGTCTGGCTCTGTCTGCAGCGTGGAGTCCTGGTCTGTGTGTGAGGGAGACAAAACGGGGGGGAGAGGAGAAGTGGGGTGCAACGTGGGGAGCACAGAGAAGGTATTCTCAGAGGTGCACACTCCAGTCACACAGCACGGAGGTGTAGACACGGGGCTTCCTGGGCAGAAGCCACACTCAGGAAATCATTTGGTAACTGTGGCTTGCTTTTCAATTTGTGCCACATTTTTTCTACTCTAAGTGAAATTTGGGAAATCACCTTTAAATGTTTCCCTCACAGGAAGGATGAAATTGAGTCCCCAGTTAGCAACTGCTTTCCTCTGGGTGTGCCAGACTAGTTCGTTTCTGCTTCTTGGGACTGATTACAAATTTGTAACCTAACAGTGCCCCTTCTGGAGTTTGTGTCTCATCACCGTCCCCATACCCCAACTCTCCACACGTGGCCGCACACACAGATCTCTTCAGCTCCCTGGTTCTTTGGCCGGCATTCAGGTTCAGCTTAAATAGAACGTGACTGCGAACCCATCCTTAAACTTCCATATCCTTTTCTGGTCCAACTATTGAACACCACAGTTTTTAGTGGAGATGAGGGAGTTGTTGGAGCTGTTGAATTGGGTCAGAGAATTTCAGGCTTGGGGAAAACTCGAAGGCGCAATCCCTTCGTCAGTTCTCGAATCTCCTCTGTGGCGACCCCAGAGAGGGAGATTATCCAGTGCAACCCACTGGGACTCCTTATGGCAGGGAGCTGCTGCTGCCACGAAGCAGCCTCTTTCATCTTCGGACATGTTTTGATTCCAGAAACTTCTTTCTTACATTGTCCCAAACCTGCTTTTATCTGTTGATGCTTGTGCCAACTCTTAACCTCAGTGAAGAAGGCTAGTTCCTTCCTTTCGGAAACTCAAAGGCAGCTTTCAGTCAGGGGGAAGAGCCCCAGTTTCCTCATGTGTTCCCCACAGGAAATACTTCTAGACTGCACACGATCCAGATGCCTGTTTTTGGGTGTGCCACTGTCCATCTCTGTTCCCCTTAATGTACGGGGCTCAGATTTGAACACGGTAATACTTCCGAGGTGGGTGTCGTGAGAGGGACAGGTGCAAACTGGAGTGTAGGGTGTACGGCGATATTCTCCCCTCCACGAATGAGGTACCATACCTCTGTTGATGTGGCTGCATGTCAGTTTGTAGTTGATGCCTGCATCCTGGTGGAGATGCTTGTGGTTACAGCAATCCTAGCCCCTGCCCCCCACCTGTGAGTGATAGATCGCATAATGAGACTTCCTGGGGCCAGCAGGGCAAGCTTCCTAAACTGGTCTGGAAATGACTTGTGAGAGTAGGGAAGGGAGACCAGCCTGGGGCTCTTATGGTGATTAGGGGTGGGGTCAGGTTCAGGGTTTGTGCAGGCTGGGGCTCCCTGGCTTGAACTTCCTGCTGGCACCCAAGAGGGGAGCACCTAGGCTTTCTCAGCAGCTTGCCCAGGTTTCAGGACAGAAGGAGAAGAGGGAGGCATGGGGCCTGAAAGCTGTCAGTAGTAAAATGTCGAAAAATGGCATCACGCTGCTGTTCTGTGTCTCTGCTGCATGACCTTGGCAAGCTGGTCAGTGAGTTTCTGCATCTTCTAATGCATCCTCAGTGGAAACAGTTAACAGAACAACTCTGAAGAGAGAGTCCTGGATTCATTCATTTGAGTTCATCTTGCCATTGAGGTCCTCCTTCAGATCCTGTTCCCAGAGCTGGAGATAAAAGGAAGGTAAGACCACCTGGCGAGCGGCACAGACAGAGAAACTACTGATGGGATTCTGTTGTGGACACGGTAGAATTATGTAAAAAATAGTGGGAGGGAGCAAGTAATTCTGCATGGGCAGCCAGGAAAGCCTATGAGGATGAGGAGTCTGGCAGGAGGACACCCCCTGCGGCCTGAGGAAGGGACAGAGCTTTCATGAGTGGGACCCAGAGTTGGATGTGCTGATGCGCTGTGCACGTGCTGCACAGGGACGTTGGCCATGTCAGCAGGCCTGGGGGATCAGTTCCCACGCAGGGGTTCAGGAGTTCCCTCCCGTTGCTCCTGAGTGGCCGTGTCCTATGTCTCAAATCCCATTTCAGCAGACTCTGTGGGTATGTGTTCTCTGAGGTAGGGAGTGTTGCTATGGGAACAGTGACTTCTGCGTCTTCTGACTGCGTTATTATTCACATTGTCGATTCCAGCTGCAAACTTCTGCCTTTCGCCTGTTCAGAGTCCCTAGGTAAGCATAAGGGAGTCTGTGCACGTAGGCTGTTGTGTGACACAGACTAATGTCATACTCCGCTTCTCCAGCCTCTCCGACATTGGTGTATCTCCAAACGCGAGCAACTGGAGACCCTGAGGGAGCTTGACAGACATGATGAACTAATCGAATAATCCCACGGTGTCCGAGGTGGTACGCATTGATGGTTCCCATGCGTGGATTGTGGTGTTTGAGACTGAGTATCAGAACTGAGATTCATCTTCAAGATCTGCTTCTCCACATTTCATCCCAGTTACTCTCAGATCAAGGGAGGTGGAAGATCGAGCAGATATCAGAGTTACCTGGAGGGGATTTAAACATCCTGTGTAGCCCCCATCTAACCAAGATTGTGAAATGCACCCCAGGGTGGGGCAAGAGTGCCTTTCTTCCGTTACGGGTCATTACTGGAGTGTGGTCCCATTGTTATAATGATGTCCTATCTTTCACGTGTGGGGGTAGATAAAAGATGCTGTATGCTCGCCTTATCTGGGCCTTGACTGAGCTACTACCTATGTGCTGACAGCATCTGCATCAGTAAGGCTAGGCTGGACTGGGCTGCGGTAACAAACACGCCCTGAAATATCAGTGCTTTCATACCTGTTTTCCCCCCTCTAAGCAAATTTCACTTCGGGTATATGGCGCTCTAGGGTGGCTTCCTTTCAAGCAACATCCCAGGGGTCCAGGCCACTTCCATCCTGTACACCACTTGGGACTCATGGCTCACAGGGGAAGAGGGGATGGGGTTGTGCAGTGGCTTTTTACTGTTACAGTACAGAAGTTACACCCATCGCAGTCCACTATCCAGGAACTGGCTAGTGGCCACCTGACCACAAGGAGCCAGGAGAACGGGGCATAGGTGACTGCTAGCAGTGTTTTTATCGCCAAGTCGGCCTGACACCTGCTGTTTAGAAGTCTCTTGGGGCGCCTGGGTGGCTCAGTCGGTTAAGCGTCCGACTTCGGCTCAGGTCATGATCTCACGGTTCGGGAGTTCGAGCCCCGCGTCGGGCTCTGGGCTGACGGCTCGGAGCCTGGAGCCTGCTTCGCGTTCTGTGTCTCCCTCTCTCTCTGCCCCTCCCCTGCTCATGCTCTGTCTCTCTCTGTCTCAAAAATAAATAAAACATTAAAAAAAAAAAAAAAAGAAAAAAGAAAGTCTCTGTTAGGACCGGTCCTAGAAATCTCCATCTGAATGCCCCATAGGTACCTCAAAGTCAACGTGCATCAGGATACCAATTGTCTTCCTCTCCTAAGTTTGCCTTTTCCCTAGCTTGACAAATCATAGGTTGCCTGAGCCAGAAGCAAAGAGCCCACCTTGGACTTCTCTTCCTCCCCCCCTTTCCCCCGGATTGTCAGATAGTCTCACCAGTTCCCACACGTATCTTGATGGCTGTGCCTTCTGTTCCTGCCCACAGGGCTGGTGCTCAGTCCATGCGCACTGTGTGCCTACCCTGCTTGTAAAAATTTGAAATGCTGACATTCTGGTTGGTAAGTTGACGCAGCTCCTACCACCCAGCACCACTGGTCTGGCCAGGCCTCCAGGATCCTGCTCCAGCGTTCCAGGCCACTTTTCCCTTTGGTGGGCTTTGCCTTGTGCTCTGTTGACTCGTGGGCCCTCTTTTTACGTATAAGGTCCTGCCACTTGTCTCCTAAGTACTTGGGTTGAAGATTACCTCCTAGGTTTCCTTGCCTCGCCCTTCTCTCCAGCAGCGTTTTCTGTCTGTCTCTGTGTCCCTGAGAGCACAGCCCTGATTGCTCTGTGAAATAGCTATTTTTCTAGTTGCCCCCATGAGACACTCAGTTCCTTAACTAGATAGCGTCCTTCCAAGTGAATCTGGTTCTGGGAGAGTCTTGTATTTCCTCCTTTTAAAAACAGTAGTTGGTGGGGGGGGGGGGGCGCCTGCGTGGCTCATTCAGTTAAGCATCACACACTTGATTTCAGCTCAGGTCATGATCTCATAGTTCATGGGATCGAACCCTGAGTTGGGCTCTATACTGACAGTGTGGATCCTTCTTGGGATTGTCTCTCTCCCTCTCTCTCTGCCCCTCCCTCTCTCTCTCAAAATAAATAAATAAACGTTAAAAAAAAAAAAAACCCACAAAACAATAATACTTGTGGAATGTGCCAGGCCTGGTACTGGGTGCTAACGTTATAAGCCCTCATAGAGCCTACAGTCTCATAGAGACTGACCATAAGTAAATAAACAAATAAATGTATAATTACAAATTGTGAGAAGTCCTAAGAAGAAAAGAATGGGGTGCCTAGCAAGTCCTTGGACTTGGTCCATAGGGTCCTCATGCCACGATCCCTCTCCTTAGCCCCTTGTGGAGGGAAGTGAAAGGCGCATCTGCTGAGGGTTTGGGGACTTGATACAAAATGGGGTGGAGAGTGTGATGGTTTCTTGACGTCTGATGGCATGGCTGGATTTCCTGGCTGCTGTGAGACTTGGCTTATATGACACTGACATGGGATGATCCATAGTCTTCATTAAAAAAAGATGATTGGGGTGCCTGTGGGGCTCAGTTGTTTGAGTATCTGACTCTTGATTTCGGCTCAGGTCACGATCCCAGGGTTGTGGGACTGAGCTCTGCTTCGGGCTCCTCACTGAGCATGGAGCCTGCTTAAGATTCTCTCTGTCTGTCTGTCTGTCTCTCTCTTGCTTGCTCTCTCCTCTCTCTCCTTTTACCCCTCTCTCTCTCTCTCTCTCTCAAAAAAGAAAAAATCACCAGAGAAATATCTGCATGTCCTCGTGACCTCCTTGTGCGGTGGGCTTCCTGTCCAGCCACCAGCTCAGTGACTATACCCTTGCAGAGTGAGGAAGCCAAAGGCTGTGCCCAGAAGTGCTTCTGCTGACACAGGTTCTGTGGGCTTGTCACCTGTGAGAGGCATCTCAGGAGTGACATCTGGTGACTGTCCTCCAGGGAAAGGGGGGGTTGTGGCCTCCGATAGAGAACAGGAGTGACTCTCCGGCAGGAGCAGGGGCTTGGTGGGGAGCAGGGCAGTGCCTGCTTTGCAAATGCAAGCTCACTTCATCCAAAGAGATTCCTTTAAATTTGATTCCCTGAAGCCCGAATTTTACCCTGTTGCTTGACTGCCGTGGTGGGGATGGTGGGAGGAAGGAACTTTGGGGAAATAGGAAGCTCTGGCCCTTTGAAAATCGGAAAGGAAAATGAAAGAGCTTTGAAATGATGCTTTTAGTCACTGAGAAAATAGGATTCAGCTAATAAAAATATAGTTTCATGCCAGTTTTTTAGACACATGTCGGGTGTACCCTGGGAAGTGGGTTTTTGTTGTTGTTGTTGTTTGCCAGGTCTTAGAAGACTCACTGTCATTTGGCATTGGGTACCACCAAGGTCAGTGCCCCCCCCCCCCCCCCCCCCCCCCCGTGTATGTACTGTGTTGGTGGTTGGTTCCGGTTAGAACCGGAAGGGGTCTGAGGGACCCCCAGGCCTGGCCCCTTGTTCCACAGATGAGGAAGTGGACTCAGGGGCCACAGTGAGGCTGACCACGTGTGCCAGGGACCCTGGGAGCCACACCGGCTTCTTGGCCTCACCAGAAATGCTGATGAGGAATTAGGAATGCAGTCTGTGGGGTAACCGGAGTGTGTCCAGTTTCAAAACCTCCGGCAGCTCCTCTTGTTTTCCCGTCCAAGCATGGGCAAAGGAGCTGCCCTTCTGTGGGGCCCGTGGATGGTGGGGCCGGGGGCGGCTTGGGAAGCATTGGTTCTATTCTTTGTTTGGTTTCTCTATCCCAGGAGTCAGAGGGAGCAGGGCAGCCCATGGGGAGGCCGATCAGATGAGGGGCAGTTGACTTGAGTGCACCCAGAGAGAGCCCACACTTTTGACCTGTGGATACTCCCTTTGGGGCCCCAGCCCTTTGTAGCCACAAGTGACCATATGTGGCCCCAGCTCCTAGCAGGGCAGTGACATGCTGTGCTGTGCCCAGACCTCCTCGCCGGGCAGCAGGAGAACATAGGAGTGTTTTTGTCCATGGGACTCGGGCACATTCTTGATGCCCAGAGCAGCCCTGCGTATGGGGACCTCAGCTTTGTTCCCTGCCACCCAGGCTGGGCTCTGGTCAGCCAGTCCCAGAAAAGCTTGAGCTTCTCTGTCTGAACCATGGCTTTAATTCAGAGCCTCCTCCTCTCTTGTCCCGACTATTACGACTGCCTTTTGTCTCCCTCCTCAGCCTGGCCCCTCCACACAGCTTGGGAGGGCTTCACAGGGCACTCAGCAGCTCCCTGACTCCCTGCCATAATTTGCCCCCAGACCACCTTTCCACCCTCACCCCCTGCCCCCTGAACCCCTTATAAGTCCTTTACCACAGCCAAACTGGCTTGCTGTCTGCTCTCCCAGAGCTTTCTGCTCTCCTAGGCTCACATGGCCCTGCCTTTGCTGATGCCAGGCTCTCCTGTAATTCCATTTCCCACAGAGAAAAAACGCTGGTGTATATCAGGTTTTCAAAGCCTGACATGGACTGAATTGCATATCCCCCCCCCCCAGGTTCAGATGTGGAAGCCTAACTTCCAAGATGGTGGTCTTTGGAGATGGGCCTTTGGGAGGATCTTAGGGTTAAATGAAGTCATAAAGGTGGGGTCCTCGTCAGATGGGACTGATGCCCTGTATCGAAGAGCGAGAGATGCCAGAGTGCTCTCTCTGAGCGAGCGTAGAGGAAAGGCCTGCGGGACACTGTGAAAAGGCGGCGGTCTACAAGCCAGGAAGAAACCCCTCGGGGGAAAGTGAATTTGTCAGCACCTTGATTGTGGACTTCCAGCCTCTTGAACTGTGGGAAAATCACCCTCTTTTGTGTAAGGTAGCCAGTCTGCGATATTTGGTTATGGTGGCCTGAGCTAACGGAGACAAGGCCCGAGCGAATACCAAGTCTCCTCCAGGTCTGCCTGCTCGCTGCGCCCACAGCACTGCCCCTGCACCCCGGAAATGCACCACAGGCTTCCTCGAGTGATGGTGGCTTGTATTTAGTCTCCATCATTAGTCTGTAAGCACTTTGATTGGCAGAGACCTTGTTTTGCTTCACCTAATCAGAGAGTCAGATATTATATGTTTATTCAACTAATAATTGAATGAAAATTGAATGAATTAACCCCCAGCCCCACCTTCTCACCCTACATCTTTACAGCTGGCCTCGAGGCTGCACAGAGTACTTTTATGGCCACTTTTCTGCTGTCCCTGCACTGGATGATCGTTAACCCGGTTCCTCTTGTGTATTAACATGTGGCTGAGCAGGGTGGGGGGAGGGGCCCCAGAGTGTTCTTTTTTACCCTTTTATGTCCCGATTGGTGCGGCTTTCCCAGCCCAGCTGGTGGGAGGAAAGGAACTGTTTTGGTGATGGCACAAAGGAGAGCTGAGGCCAGGACCAGAACCGGACCATAATGATAGGGAGATGTTGGGGAAGGAGAGCAGGCCTATGTCCCTATGCCTTCCTGGTATGGTTTTCCTTGAGGAGCAGCGGCCACATCCTCTGTCTTTGGACCCCAGCCTCCCAAAACTTAGGTGACGGAGAGAAGCAGCTCCCTAGATGGGAGCTCTGTTATGTCTCTCAAGTTGAACATCGTCACCACTAAGAGCACAGCCCCGAGAGCCAGGGTGCCTGAGGGGCACATCACATCAGATACCAGGACACCTGGTTGGGGAGAGAGGTGCCATCTGCGGTGGGGGGAGGTTGCCTAATCAGCTCACCCTCCTGCCCTAATCAAGTCCTGTGGCGGGTCTGCCTACTGAATGCTCCGGCCATGACTTTTACACCTCCCTCTCCTCTTTCACTCGGCTCAAGGCCAGCTCTGGGTTTTCACCAGTGGCTCCCTTTGCTCTGTGTTCCCCTGTATCTTGGCATTTCTCTTTCCCCATCGTTCACGTCTCAGCTCAAATGCTGCTTGTTTAAAAGGTGTTTTCGGTCTTCCCAACTTCACTTGCCCCTCACCATATCCTGTTGCACCCCCTTGCTCAGCTTGCTTCTTCTCCCCCCCGGCATTTCCTGCTGTGTGAAGTCATCTTGTCCAGACTGTGAGTGACATGGAAGCAGGTCCCTGGGCTGTCTTCCCCGCTCTATCTGCAGTGGTCAGAACACCGGCCACATAGCAGGGGGCTAATAAATACCTGTTGGATGATCAAAAGAATGCACAGCTGTCCGTCACGAATAGGAAAGGTGTCCTGTGTCTCAGAACTGTGCAGTGCGTTGCTGGCTTGTGTGTGGTTGCTGTGCCTACCGTGGTGCTGCCCTTGGACTTAAGAGAGAACGCAGGGTTCTGCTCACACTGCCAGCTTCAGGGGGTGTGTCTACTCCTGAGTGGTTTACTTCCAGCAACATTGACTTTTTTTTTGCTTTTACTATAGCACGTCAAGGCTCTCATTAGATGCAGAAGGCAAATTTGGTGCAGTTCCAGATTTTCCTGTTGGAAAGGGGGCTCCATCTTTAAACAGAAAGTCACAGCTCTGCCTGAGCTAAAGTGTTTTTGGCAGTTTTGGTCTTCAGGAAGACCCTGAGGTTTTAGAGACTGTTTATATCAAAGGAATGGAAGTTACCAGGCATCACAACTGTACTTCAGATGTGAGTGGAGGTGAAAGTGTTTTAAAAAGAAAACAGGGCTCATCCTGGCTTCCACAGAAAAGGAACATTCCTTTTTCTTCTGGTATGTGTTTCTTGTTCCTATGACCACACAGTCACGCCTCACTTTATAATTGAAATCATTTGGTGATCGTTTTAAGCTTGTTCAATTCTTCTGTCATTGACAGTTAACGAACTCAGTATCTGGGTGTTTATCACTAATGACTAATAAGGTCACGATTGACTGTTATGTGAATTGCACAGAGACGGCTTTGTCTCTTAATATTGGAGTGGAATATTCATAAACAAATTTGCCCTGACCTAGTATTCCGGTAGCCAGATGATCTACACTGCCATGTGGGAGACTATCTGCCTCAATAGAGGGGAGAACGGGACAGGTCAAGGCCTCTCTGCTGAGCAATGTAGGTTTGGAGAACAGTCGAGACACCAAAACTGTGGACACTATCCTGCCAAGAAAAGGTCCAAATATCATGTTTCCGTAGGAATGCTCAAGTTTTTCCCTCATACAGGCACGCAGGAAATTAAACCACAAGAAAGGCCAAGTCAAAATTTCTTAATCCACCCAAACAATGAAATTTGAAATGTGGGTTTATGGTTGGAAAGTGGCTGGGTAAAAATAGTGCTGAGTGACTCAACAAATCAGCCTCTTAGGCTCCCAGAGCTGCTAATGCTTGTGGGCTTGGTAGCGGATCCCAGGGCTTGGCTGGTCAGAACTTGCCTTCCTTTGGGAAGGTGGGGCTGTCAGAACTCAGTCCCACTCCTGACACCTCTTGCCCGTGTTTCCTTCTTTCTCTGTACTCAATTCCAGAAGTTTTCAGTGCACGCTTACCACTGTCTTTTGGTGCTGTGACTCAGACGGAAGCCCCTTGCCTGCTTTTGGAGTTGGGTTCAGATGCCCTCTATGTTTTGGGACAGTGGCAGCTTTATTGCCTTCAGCCACCATTTTCCACAGGGAGGTTCTTACGGTCACTTACCTGACTGGAGGGACTTGCTCTGCCTACCCCCTCAGGCTATCCCCTTTGCTGCAGAAGGTTGACTGTACATCCCAGGTTGTGGTCCTGTGTCTTTGTATATCTCTAAGGCTGGTCTGTCTTTTTTTGGATTCCTCACGCCTGGACCTGAGAGAAAGACTGAGAGAAAGACTCCTCATAGTAGACTCGAGGGTTTTTTCTCAGCTGCTGAGATCTCCAAAGTGCCTGCATTTGCCTTGAACTTCGAAGAGGTGTTTGGCAAGAGGAGATGTGGAAAATGTAGCACAAGTACACTTACATAAATGACAGGAAAAAACATCAGATGAGAGTAACTCCCAGCTTGTTCTTTCCTTTTTCTTAAAAAAAAAAAAAAAAAATGCATTTGGAAATCCAGAAAGCTACCTTGTGGTGAAGTAAGAGGGAGGCAGATATCTCTAGATGGACTTGATTATAGGATACAGATTATAAAAATGGGTAGCTCTAGCCACCTTGAGAAGGAATCCTAAAAAAAACTAAGGGTCATGGCAAATACCTTAAATCTGATATGTGTTGCCATAAAATGGGTGTATTCTATGAGGTAGTTAATTAATCCCTTAATGAATGTTTTTAATTGAAAAAATGTTTTTAATTTAAAAGCAATACATGTCCATTTTGAGAAGATGAAAAGTACTTTAAAAAATGCACATTTTCTGGGGCGTCTGGGTTGGCTCAGGCCATTAAGCCTCCGACTTGGGCTCAGGTCACGATCTGGCAGTTCATGGGTTCAAGCCCTGCATCAGACTCTGTGCTGACAGCTCAGAGCCTGGAGCCTGCTTTGGATTCTGTGTCTCCCTCTCTTTCTGCCCCTCCCCTGGTCGTTCTCTCTCTCTCTCTCAAAAATAAACATTAAAAAAAAACTTTTTTAATGCACATTTTCTTCCAGTTCTTCCAGTGTATACACATATAAATACATCAATAATACTTTGTGTATATTTGACATACTGATAATCATGTTATTATTATATTATATGTTTTAGAATATTATATGTCTTAGAATATTAATTCATTTCAGTGATTACAAAAGAATACATACGTACTGTAGAGATGTAGACTACCATAAAGAAATTTAAATAATCTGTAATGCCACAGTGGGATGAGGCAAAGCAGCCATGCCTCCCAGTAGTCACAGCTTAGTGCAGTTCCCTTCCTTGAATTTGGGCTGGCTCGGTGACCTGTTTTTGACAAATAGGATATTGTGGAAGTGACGTAGCATGACTTCTGAGGCTCGGTCCCTAGGAGCCGTGCACTGTCAGCCTGCGTCTCTCGGAACACTTGTTCTTGGCAGGCTCCCCTTTGGGAATCCAGCTGCCACGCCGGGCAAAGCCAATACCCTAGGGAGAGCCCACAGGAAAGCGCTTTGGTTGACAGCCCCAGCTGAGCTCTTTGCCGATAAGCAGTGTGAGTCATGTGGTCATCCAGCCTTTTGGCTGACGCTGCAGCCTCAGCTGCTATTTTACTGTCTCCACAAGGGAGACTCCACGTGAGGACCACCCAGCCAAGCATAGTTGACCCGCAGATCCATGAGGGATAAGCATACACTATTTGAAGATGCTAACTCTTGGGGTGGTTTGTCATCAGCAACAGATAAACTGGCATGGGGTATGGGTGGATTTCGAAGCGAACGTGTTTAAAGGGAGCCTGTGGAGGCGAAAAAACTCAGATTCTGGAACCACTTAGGCCTGATATGCATTCCTGCTTTGTCACTCACCAGCTGAGTGACCTTGGGCAAGTTCTGTGGCTACTATAAACCTGAGTTTTCCACCTTTGTTAAATGGGAACCGGGAGATTTAAAAGTTATCCAGTGTGGGGTGCCCGGGTGGCTCAGTCGGTTGAGCGTCCGACTTCGGCTCAGGTCATGATCTCACAGCTCGTGAGTTTAAGCCCTGGGTCGGGCTCTGTGCTGACAGCTCAGAGCCTGAAGCCTGCTTCGGATACTGTGTCTCCCTCTCTGTGCCCCTAACCCACTCACATTCTGTCCCTGTCTCTCTCAAAAAGAAATACACATTAAAAAAATTTTTTTTGAGTAATCTAGTGTGTGGCACACAGTAGGTACTACATAAATGTTAGTTTCATATGGTAATACTTATCACCGTGAAGAATGCTCGTAAGGAGGATTTGAAGCAGTAGTGGCGGCAGCAGAGAATATATAATGAAAATGCTACTAGATTTGCAGTTTTTGAGGCTAGTAACAATGTCATTCATTTCTCAACCTCCTCCACACTGTCATAGTACATCGGCACACAGTAGGGACTTTATGGCTTGTTTGGCTTGGCATGGCTGGGGTCAACACAGAGAGGCCTATCTCCTGTGCCTGGTAAATGTGCTGAGAACAGCCGCTGGGTTATGAGTGAGGGAAAAGGGCCACCTCTGTTCAGAATCATGGGTGGCAGGGCCGGGGTGGGGGTCTTGGAGGACGTGTGTCCTAACCCTCTCATCTTTACAGTCTGGGAGAACTGATGCCCACATGGGAGGTGGCTTGTCCAAGGCTGGACATAGCGGCAGAGTCAAACCTGTGAGCCAGGCCTCTACCCCAGTGCCCTGTCTACTCACACTTGCCTTAAGTCCTTAAATTCACATTTCATTAAATAAGGTAGAGCCCATGAATTGCTTGTTTTATGAAATAGAGGAAAGCCAGGGTGGGGTGGTGTCGCCTTCTGAAACTATCTGCAATATGCAGTCATGTCCGACTAGTCTCTCTATTCACTTACTTATTTTTGTAAGAATGCACAAGGGCCCTCTAGCATGGTACCGCTGGAGGTTTTCCAAGAGGGTCATTTTCCATCCCTTCCGCCCCTCCCACCTCCCACTGGGTTCTTGGAGGATGGATCTGAAGTCACACCGCCAGCAACCCTGATGCTCCCTTGTCCAGTGCCCCTGTGGCAGGCGACCCCGAAGCCTTCCAGTCAGGGAAGAATTTGCCCGGCACGACCTGTTGTAAGCAGGGATGCCAGAAAGTTCTTCTTTACAGTAGAATGTCAGCTAATAAACGTAGAGGGAATGAAGGCATTGGAAAGTCACCATTTGGTGATAACTATTATAGTAATAATTTATTCAGGTGAGGCGAATCAATGGATACTGAACCAGAGCAGGCAAAAATTTGTTCGGGAATAGGATATTTTCACCGTCTCAAAACGTTTCCCCACATAATGCTGTTGTTACAAAGAACAAACGGTAACTTTACGATTGAAGTTAACGTCATCAGTAATGGGACAAATTGACATGCTGTGCCTCCTGATGTGACAGCAAGAAGAACACTGCACTGCGTCTGTGGTGTTCTTGACAGAGATGCATAACCTGAATCTAATCACGAGGAAACATTAGACAAATGCACGTTGAGGGAGATTTTACTAAATAATTGCCCCTGTACTCCTCAAATTGTCCCTGGTCACACAAGATGAGGAAAGACCGAGGGACTACTTCAGGCGGAAGAGATGTGACAACTATATTCCATCCTAGACCAGAAGTTTTGTTTTTGTTTTTGGACAATTGACAGATTTTGAATGGGACTATAGATTAAATGGTAGTGATGCATTAATGTTAATTTCCCGGTCCTGATAGTTGTGCTGTCATGAAGTTTCTGAGGAAATACACGCTGAAATATTTAGGCCTAATTTTTTTTTTTTTAAATTTCATCTGCAATTATGTCAGTTCGGCATTATATTTTATGTCTTTAATTAAAAATTAAAACAAATGACTTAAATTTTAATTATAAAATAGAAACTAGGTAATTAAATGAAATTAAGATTTAATTAAAGCAGAAATGAATTAATTAGTGCTTAGATACAGTTTGGAAGACAGAATCTTTTTGGTTATAGAGTCTGGGATGGGAACAGGTTAGGAAGGGGGTTTCTCAGGCACCCTTGCTCCATAGGAAGGCAGATTTGTGTTTTATTTTTTTAAAATTTTTTAAAAGCTTATTTATTTATTTTGAGAGAGTGAGACAGTGCAGCGGGGGAGGGGCAGAGAGAGGCAGAAAGAGAATCCCAAAGAAGCTCCACTTGTCAGCTTACGGCCTGATGCGGGGCTTGAACTCAGAGTCGGATGTTTAACTGCCTGACCCACCCAGGCGGCCCCAGATTTGTGTTTTAAATGGAAGTTAGAATGGAGTCTTGTGGCTTCCTCAGGTTCTCAGGTAATTCTTAGCAGACTTAGGCTCCTGCGAGGCTCCCCTTAACCTTGGTAAACAGGGGTGAAAGCATTGAAACACCACTGTGTTGGTGGGAGAGTCTATAAAATAGGGACAGTAATCCCTACATGTAAAGATTAAATGAGGTAAAATACATAAAAATGCTTAGCACAGTATGTGGCATTTAGAACCTCATTTTATAGGTGATGATAGATCGTTTTTTTTAACGTAGCATAAGAATCAATAAAATAACATGACGTTTTGGCAAGAGGCCTGGCTCAGGAGACAAGAAACCTGAAAAGCTATCTGACCACTGGCCAAGTCAGTTTGCAAACTGTCACGGGCCCACAGGTGTTGCTCCCCCAAAAATTAAAACCATATTTTTTTTCTCCTGCTGCAAAAAGTAAGGGAATGGGTAGTTCTTTGCATATAAGCCTCAAAAAGGTATTTCTGGGCTCCTAACACAGAGAAACTGGTTTTTCCCTTCGACAGTTGCCGCGATGTGGATTTCTGGGCACAAGGAATGACGTGGGGCTGCTCTCTCTTCGGCTGCCCTGTGGTCCTGGGAGAACTTGCTCGTGTGCCCGCGGCCGGGCTGCTGCTTCTCCAAGAGGGGCAGCTGGCTCATCCCCTGATCGCACTTACCCTCCTCGTGCGGCGTCTCAGCCATGGTTGCAGGTCCTTCTGCTGCGTTCGCTGCAGAGGGGGTGGGGGAGACCTGGGTAGCGGTAGGCTGCAGGACACCACAGAGAGGAGGGTGAGTCCACTGGGTGAAAAGGCCTCAGGACATTCAGGCCCAGGAAGGAGTAATGGGTTCATCATCCATACCGGGAGGAACTGCCAAAATACAGAAACCATTTCATTAGTGACCTGGAAGAGATGGCCGCAGTGCTAGGACGCTGACTGCAGGATGGTCTGTGCTCACGTGGGTGTCGTCACCAGGGACCCTTGGTCAGCCTTCTGGCCCAGCACACAACCAGGCAGTGCGTGTCAAGTGTGCTCTCAGTGCCAGAATGGGCGCCTGAGAGGCCTGCCACCAGAAACTGGATGAGGAGGTGGCAGCCACCCCCGCGTGGTGCCCCCCAAGCGAGGTGTCGTGCTCACAGAACTCCCGTGGCATCCTGGAGACCGTTTGAAGGGCCTGCCCTGCTGTCTGGGGTCTGACTGTCTCTGGTGTGGTTCACCTTCCTCGTGACTGTGTCTGGATTCTGAGAGACACATTGGGACACAGGGTGGAGAGCCAGCCTGGATGTGACGAGTGAAGCCAGTGATGGAGGAGCCCTGCCCTGGCAGGCACACTCTCAGGGGTGGCCAGCAAGGAGCCGGTGAGGGCCGATCGGAGGTCTGGAAGGTGGGCGGACGGGAGCGCGGCAGGAGCTCACCAGCGGCGAGAGGGCTTCCTGAACAGGGAAGAGGTGTGTGCACATGGGTCAGAGGACACGGGCTTGGTTCCTGTTTTGCCGTTATTGATGATGTGAGCTTAGCAAAGCCTAATACTTTGGGCCTGTATTTCTTCACCTGTCAAGTGAGTGGAATTACTGTGTGCCAGCTGTGGAAGTACTGCTAGTTGCTGCTCTGTGTCCATTCTCTTCCTTTTCAGTTATTTGTTTGTTTATTATTTTTTAATGTTTATTTTTGAGAGAGACAGACAGAGCAGAAGTGGGGGAGGGGCAGAGAGAGAGGGAGACAGAGAATCCGAAGCAGGCTCCAGGCTCCGAGCTGTCAGCACAGAGCCCGACGCGGGGCTCGAACCCACGAACCACGAGATTATGACCTGAGCCAAAGTCAGACGCTCAACTGACTGAGCCACTGAGGTACCCCTTCTTTTTCATTTATAAGCGAATCCCATTTATTTGGGTGCAGCATTATGCCCCGTAAAATAATTTCATAGCTTCCCTTGCAGCTAGGTGTGGCCATGTGACTAAATTAGGGACTTCCAGGAAAGTTGTTCAAAGGGTCTGCCTCATTGCAGGGGAGGGAACCTTTCCCTTTCTTCCCCCTTGTTGCCTGGAGCCCCAGTAGCTCTCTGGCACCATGCAGTGACCTTGAGAATGGAAACCAGGTCTAGGATAATAGAACGGAAAGGTAGAAGGAGCCAGGACCTTTGACAGCTTCATGAAGTGGCCCTACCACACCTGGATGACTTAGCTTTAGTCTTCTGTGTGTTCAAACCATTGTTACTTTACATCTTCTGTCCTATGCAGCTGGACCCAACCCACATGGATGCCCCTGCCCCCTAGGGTTGTTGTAAGGTTTAAACAAGCTAAAGCATAGCAAAGCATTTTGTGAGTTGGGAAAGCACTTTGCACGTTGCTATGTTCCATAAAAATACAAGGAATCAGTCCTGTTATTGCCATTGTCATTTGCGTAAACCTAAGGGGCAGGCTGCGGTGACCAGGCCCAGACAAGCTGGCTGGGCCAGGGGCACCAGTGTGTGTCAGAGCTTGGCATGGGGATGGGGGCTGCAGGCAGTGGAATAAAACCTTTGTTACTTTTCCTTTGGGGGAGTGCAAGCGGGGGAGGGGCAGAGAGGGGGACAGAGGATCCAAGGTGGGCTCTGTGCTGACAGCAGTGAGTCTGATGCGCGACTCAAACTCATGAACCGTGAGATTGTGACCTGAGCAAAAGTCAGACGCTCAGTTGACCGAGCCACCCAGATGCCCCTAGTTTTCCTAATTTTACACTGAATCCATAGGTGTGGCCTGGGCTCAAATGCGAGAAAGAGGGAGAGAGGGGCTGGGGGAGGTGAAGAGTGAGGGCAGATGAGATTAGAAACAGGGGCCCCCATAATTCCGGTGAAGAACCTCAGAGTGAGCAGTTTGGAAAGTTGAGCCGTGAGAGCGTTCGGGTAGACCAGTGGTCAGTGTATCACTATTTTCAGAAAGCACCTGTGACTTCTGCCCAAAGAGGACTGTTTTCTCCAGCTGCCATCCCCAGGGCTCTTTGAAAAAAGCCTCCTGGTGAAGAGCAGAGACCTGGCGTCAGTCTCCGTGTTGGTGAACAAAGCCAGAATGTGGTCATGCCCCAAATAGGAAGCAGGGCTTAAGCTTTTGCAGATAAAAAAATCAAGTTTCTAGCAGACCCCAGAGAGCTAGAAGCTGTGGAGAGGCCAGCGGGGGCCACGGACATCTATGCCATAGAAAGGAAAGAAAGGCGGATGTTCTGCTTTCCAAATCCAAAATTCAGTTTCCTCTGTAGATTAAAATTCGTAAAGATACATGAGCTATAATTTCATATTGGCAATAGAAGTGAGAGGAAAATTGAGACCAGGTGTTATATGTGTTGTCGTATGTTATATACGTCCCTAAAGTTTTTCAGCCAAGTTGGAAATAAATTCTGTCCTATCCTAAAGCATATGATTTATATACCTAGTCACCGAAGGCACTAGGGGTGAGGGAGGAGGCTCATGTTACACTGTTGCTAAAGCAAAAACTGTGCCTTTTCATAATAATTTGTTTTGTTTTGTCCGCAAAACAGGAGCTGATAGTTATAAAAAATGTGAGCGCGGAGCCATAGCTCACACTCACTTTTCCATGCTTAATTTTGAGAGGGGGTGAGTAGGGCTGGAAGAAAGAATTTGTTGTATAGCTAATGCATAAAACTGACTGTGGCCATTAATTTCAACCTCTTGGCCCCAAAACCTTTTACCAGAGCTGCTAACAGGTTGTATAAATCACTCGCAGGAACTCCATTTCCTCCCTTCGCTCCTCCCCCAGAGGTAGGTGCAGGCTGCTGATGTGGAAAACAGATCAGCCTGGGGAGAGTCAGGGACTTCCTGGCTGAGCAGCATCTGCAGGGTCCAGCCTGTTGTGTCCTGGCCACCCTGGGGAGGGGGGCGGGGGAGGGGGGGGAGAGGGGTGGGGGCGGTGGTGAAGAGCAAGATGGGCTTTAGAGCCCAGCATTCCCTGGTGAGTCTCAGCCCTGCCACTTTCCAGCTGTGTGATCTTGATTACCATACTTCTTCATTTCCTCATTTGTCAAGCAGAAATCATAATACCAATCTCAGAGCATTTGGATGATTAAATGATTATAATACATTTTCTGCCTGTTGGCTATTGTCATTGAAAACTTCCTCTCAACTTTTGTGGCGTGAAACTCTTCCCCCCCCCCCCCCCCCCCCGAAGTTTCTCCGTTGGCCTCTGCTCAATGGAAGGGAACTCCAATAGTTTTTCAGCTCACTGAGGGTAAGGGTCTTGAGGGAGGTGGTTGTGGGAGGTGGGAACCCCTTCTCTGTCCACAGAAGCCCCAGCCACTGTACCGGGGTGCTCTGGAGCTGTCTGATGTTGTCGTCCTTGATGTGGCAGCATTTCATATGTTTAAAGATAGGGAGATTTTAAAAGGGCCTCAGGGACGTCTGAAGGCTTTTCAGACATCTGTGTGTGAAGGCACACACGGAAACCCGTGTGTGATGGATCAAACGCACTGCTGGGTGAGGAAGTCTGTGATCTCAACTCTGACGCTTCCTCACTAGGTTGCCTTAGACAAGTCGCCCATACTCTCTCTGCCTCTGGTTTCTCATTTGAACACAGGAGGTCCTAATGGCTGCCTGGCAGAAGTGAAGCAGAGGTTCATGAGCTGGCTCAGTAAGTGTAAAGCCCTCGTCATGGCCTGGCACACGGATACCATCTCTCTGCTCCTCAGGAGGGACCGTGTGACCAGGCTGGAGGAGCCCCAGGAGTCTGTACCCAAGGCCTTGGACGCTTGGCATGTCCCACCTTCGTTGGTGGCAGCTCTCCCCATAGTTAGCCTGCCGTCCTGCAGCTGGGCCTTATGCTGCGAAAGGAGTGGAGAGGGGGGCTTTGAGGGACAGGGAAAGGCCCAGCTGGGAAGAGACCCAAGTTCTCTGTTGGGTCTGAGAATCACCACAGCCACTGTCAACTACAGACACCCTCAGGGGCACCGCTGGGGTCTGTGCATTGTGGTGGCCAGTCTTCCATCACAGCCCGAGACCCTGTGCAGCAGGAGCAGCCAGTCTGGCGTGGCTGGTGCGGCACATCAGGATTGGGCCTGGGCCGTGGGCCTCTTACCGTTCGGGGGGGTCCCTACCCCTCTCAGTGGCCTTTGGCTCCTGCAGGCCAGATGTGCCTCCGAGGAGCCATTACGAAGCACCAGAGGAGGATAAAACAGGTGGCAAATTGTTGCAGTGTTTCCAAGCAGACAGTGAGAAATCAAGCTTCCTTTCCAAGCAGCTGCTTCCAGATTCTCCACCTCGTGACACCTCACACACTCGGGTTGCCACAGTGTCCCCTTCTCCCTGAACCCTCTCCTGGCTAATGGAAAGCTAGGGGTAGTGTTCTGAGGTGAAAGCCCTCTGATGTGTTATAAATATTTATCTCTGGAAAGCTCTGAAGCTTTTTCAAGACAGAAGGAGAAAGGAGGCACTTGCACAGTCGATCTGCCCCCTCGGAGAAGGCCCGTTCGTTGTGTAGGATGGTAGGCCCAGTGCTTACCCAAGCATGTCTGTCTTTTCATAATTCCCTGATCTATTTTGTCGTGTGTTGTTCTGTGTGTGTTAGGATGCATCTACCAGGAATTACTTCTGGGGCTAGGAGAAGGGAGGGGAGTGGAAAAGAGGCTTCTTTTCCCCTTTTGTTTGTTTTTGGGTATCATTAATTACTCACTCTGGGTTGTAATTCCATCCATGGTCAGATGACATGCCTTGTGACTGGTTTAATTGAAGGCTGATGATGAGCTGTCTCAAGCCTTTCCACGGGGGAATGTTGACTTGGGAAGCGCCCAGCTGGTTCTAAGGCCGCGCATGTTGTCTTCTGCCGTGCACTGGAGCAGAGGAATGGACCCTCTGGCTCAGCCAGGCTGTGCTCGGGGCCTCAGGCGCCAGCAGCCGGGCTGGGCCTCCTGAACCCTGAGTACAGTCACCTGGGCAGTCAATTACTTCCTCCGTGCTCTCCAGGGCCAGGGTGGTCATGATGGTAATGGTCTAGGTCTTGAAAGCTGCATTTGTAGCTAACACTTCTAGTCCCGTCTTTCCTTTTCTAACCTGTTAGAAACAAGTGGCACCATTTTGTTAGCCTGCAATGGGAGCATGAGAGAGTGAGGTGAGTGGATGTGGCCCCTTGTGAAGATGATACCACTACTTTACCCCCTTGAAGTTCAAGTGGAAAAAGGTCTCAGACCAAAAATCCCACCTAGATCCTTAGCATCCTTTCCCACTTTGAGTTGACATATACTAGTGGCTCCTGTCTTATTGTCAGATGTTTATCAGTCCTGTGGTTGGGGGTTTCAGCCAGGACCCCTGAACCGCCTTCTATACCCAGGATACAGCAATCCTTCCATTTCCTGAAATGGCCCGGGTCAGCCTGTCTGATCTCTTGCCAACAACCGTCCCCCATGGAAACCAGTGTTCAAAGTCCTGAATGCTGATCCATGAAGGGACACTGCTGGGAGTTCCTCTGCATTCTGTCATCTACTGAGGGGTCTGGCCAGCCTGCCTCAGCCCTGGTGCTCATCTGAGGATCATGTTCCTCAAATCCCTCATGCCACACAGGGCTTTTCCTAACACATGGGCAAGCTTCCTTCTATCTGAGAAAATGATGCACTTCAGTTCTTGGTTTTGTGATTAAATGCATACATGACAAGATTGGTAAGTTTGAGGGGCTGGTTGGATGGCCCATCTTCCAACTAACTGGATGTCGCAGCAAACATGTTTCCAGGAGTGAACAGGTCCAGCTAGAACAGAAGATGACTGGGTGTGGACCAGTGGAGGTGGGGGGACAGTGTTTTACTACTGGCTGTTGTAGTTCTCACACCAGGCACTGAGCTTGTGTCTCCATGGGTGACTCCTGGTTGTTAAGTCAGGCTTCTGCCTCCCTTTGAATGTGCGACTCAAGGTGTGTTCTTAGAGAAATTTAAAGATTCGTTGGCTTTGGTTGTTTTCTGACATCCCTGCCTGATGTTAATGTGAGAATATGGAGAGCAGTTTTCCAAAAGCTGGCTATAAAGTATGTGGATCATGGAGGTCTCTTCTTTCTTTAGCTGCGACTATTTATCTTCAGGTTTCCGTTTTCATGGTATGATATGCACATCCTCCATGAGCTGCTTGTATTGGGTGCCTGGCAAGTCTTGCGCACAGCCCTTTGGGCCATATTATTTTGGCCACGGTGTTTTCTGCTCTTGAGTTTATGGCCCAAATTGGGAGTGGGTAGAGGGTGGGGGGCACTAATTGACATGAGAGCATTAGCTAGGCAATCAGAAGACCTGAGTTCTGGGACCAGCTTGGCCACTTAGCTCAACTGTGTGACCCCTGACAAGTCCCGTGTCATCCTTGGTCCTCAGTTTCTCCATCTGTATAATGGGTAGATTTGCTCTTCTTTCAGATCTGTTATCCTAGATTATTCTGCCCTTTTTTTTTTTTTTTTTTAACCATTTTCTCATGGGATTCTGACATGGCAGACATTCACCCAGCCTGGACGCTGGCCATTGTTTTGAGTTTTGTAGATGTCTAGTCCCTTTTCTGAGACGCCTTTTCCCATGCTTTATAGATTTCATCTCCTTTTTGTTTTGGAGTCAGTTATCTCACCCATTTATTACTTAAATCTCAGTGGTCATAACTGCTGTCATTACAGCCGTCCTCCAGCCAGCATCCCCTCTGGGCCGTCACCATTGCTGCCACTGCCATGTATCCATCTTATTTCATCCTTAGAAGAGCCTTTCAACATTATAGATACCACCTCCCCTGCCCCAGCCATGCAGTTCCCACAGAGAGAGGACGACACCAAGGACCAGAGGCCAGAGGAGCAGGGCCCTTTAAGAGAATCTCACCCCAGTCCATTCCAGCCTTCCTAGTAAGCATCTTCCTCTTTCCAGCAGTGACATTTGCAACTTGGCATCTTATTTCAAAATCACATAAAAGAATAACCGTCTGGATAGATGCCCGCATGACATTGCAGGTTGCTCTGAGGGCTGTCGGCTCTCAGAACAGAAGGGAGTGTCCTCCTGCCTCAGCCCAAAGAGTAGTAACTGGGTCAGTCCTTTCACATCAGTGTGAAGAAGTCCGTTCGTGCATACCTGCTGCCTCTTCCCTTCCTAACCAGTTAACTTATTTGGTGAAGTCCCTCTTGGAAGAAGTATTAGCAACTTATAGTAAAATAAGGTACCTTACAAGTGAGGAGTTATAAAACCATAAAAACATCTCAAATTCCTGTGTCTCAGGGCCGCACATGGCCTTTTCCAGCTTTACTCCCAGCCAGTCCCTAAAGGGCAGGGAAAGTGCTTAGATTTATTGATGGGCTTCTTAAGACAAGGCCAGGGCTCTGCCAAAATGAAGGAGCTGGGTCTCTTCAGGAGACATCTGATGCCCCTGAACTCCGCTCTCCCAGCACATTTCCACCCTCAAGGAACACTCTGGCAAAGATGGGGAGGCAGGGACCCAGGTGGCAATGCCCATGTCTTTGACCGGGGCCTGTCCAGGCAGGGGAGGGAAGGAGGCATTCGGGCTGCACTTCGCAGAATAGGTTGGATTTAGATGGCCTTGAAAGACCAAGGGGTACACATAGCACGTGGTAGACTCTCAAGGAAGACCAGCTGACTGAATGGCCTCTCCACCACTGGGAGTTTCTTTAATTATAGCGGAACTATTTGCATGTAGAGGACTTCCCTTACGTTCTACATTTGGCTTTTTGTCTGTCAAGGTCTTTGGCACTTTGCTGTGCCCCTATATGGTGGCAGGGGGTGCCAGATCTGCCTCCCTGGAGCTTCTCTCTGATCAGAGGGGAATCAGGGTCAACTGGAAAGAGTGTGCTGGGCTTTCACGTGAAGCTGACCAAAGGTCAGACCCCAGCTCCAGCACTTGTTTATTGTGGGACCTTGGGCTGTTGTTTTTAACTTTCCTAAGGCTGTTTTTTCATGTGAACATAGGAATAACTCAACACGTTGGGTGGTGATGAGAAGTAAGCTAAGTGCCTGTGCAATATTGGGTACTTAAAAACCACTCACAGAAAGGGTGGGTGCTTCCATGTGACTGTCACTGGTGTCATTGGAGGTACACCCTGGAGCCATGAGGATGACGTTTCCCCTTCTTGCATAGCCCTGTCAATACCACACAGAAGTTCCACCATACATCCTTGAGGCCTCCCCATCTTTCGGCCAAACGCCCTTGTTCCCTTCCACCACCTTCCTCGGCAGAACCTGTCGTGATGTGGTTTCTCTCCTCAGGATGATGGTGCCCTCCTGTCCCTGTCTCATTAAGTGCTCTGCTCTACTGTGTGTAAGAACCACCTGAGACCCTGGACGTAGGAGCTTGGGGCACAGGAAGTGGAAAGGAAGGGAGGGAGGGAGTGAAGAAGAAAAGTGGCTGGACGGGGTGTGTGTGCACCCCCTCACCGTGACTTCTTGATGGCTACGATTCTCATTCCTAGATGTTCTCTCCTGGGACACAGCGTCCTTCCCTAAGGTCCCCATCAGGTACTGTGTCTTTGTTCCCCAGGGCCACCTCTGAAAGCAACGGGTGCCCTGAGGCTCTGCCCTGTGGTCTGTATCTCTTCTCCACTCCTAGTTTAAGGCAGCTTTCTGGGAGACAGCGACGTCAACACAAGGGCCTCCCGACCGCAGGCCCCGAGTCGTCACCTTTCCTGGTTTCTCTGTTGTTGTTGTTGTTATTGCTGTTTTTAGTGCAGGAGGGAGAGCAGCAGTTTTACTCATTGGCGTGTGGGCAGTGTGAAGCCAGGCAGGCAGCAGTGTTCCATGGCTAGGCGAGCTCATTTTCCTGCATCCCCTTCCACAGGGCCAGAGAGGCGTGGCTTTGGTGCCCCCTTACTTTCCTCAGGCCTGGGCAGCTGGGGTCTCACCTCGTGTAACTTATTTTTTTCAGAACGCTCACGTCAAATGTCAACTGATGTGTTGTTTGTTTTGTTTTGTCTTTTTTTTTTTTTCCTGTGCCACAAAGGAAAAGAGAACAAGAACAAATGAATCAGTTTTTCTGGAATCATAAGCTGTGATTTCTTCATAAACTAATTTCGAGAATGGCTATTGAATTCCACAAACATTCCTGAGTGTTTACTGACCACCAAGGCCTGCCCTATGAAGGGGTGGAGGCCGAGATGCCAAAGATAGGGTCCCTGTCTTCAGAGGGCTTCCTCGGGAAGCCTGTGCTCAGACAGCCGTCATGTCCTGGGGGGAGCCTCATGTTCCGGATGGGTGTTAGTGTGCCTCGGCTGCCCAGGCATGCCCATAGTTCACAGCCCAGCCCAAGTCTCCCTCCTCCATGAAGTCTCCCTTGACTGCGTCAGGCATCAGTGAGTTCCCTACTCTCCAGACCCTGGATTCCTTCAGTCCTCTGCAGCTTGAATACAAGATGTTTCCTGTCTGTCCTCTCCTCTTCCCGGCACCACAGCCTCCCGAGGCCCGTTGTATCACCCCCACATTAACAAATGAGACAGCTAGGATTTAAACAAGTCATTTTCCCAGGGTCACAGAGTTAATCAGCAGCAAAGCTGGAACTTGCACTTCGTGTCCGATTCCCACCTCAGGCCTCCTCCTCAGTGCAGAGCACTTTCTCTCCTCCATCATCTGACCCTGAGCGCCCCCTCTCTGGAGCCCCTGCAGCCCCTCCCATTTCACGTCCGCACTGGTTCCTCCCCTCTTGGTTTCAGTCACCTGCTATCACTCCTGGGGTGGGGGGCAGAGGCCCATCAGCTGGGTCCGGTCCCCTGCTGGCACAGGCGCTGAGTCAGGCTTGGTAGGGGAAGGAGGAGAGAACTTAGCCAGTGCCTCCCTCCTCCCCTCTCGCCCTGAGTCATCTGGAGGCAACAGAAACAAACAGAGCTTATGTGCCAGGTAATTGTGAGACTCAGTTTGTCTAATTATAGTTCACTTTGTCTTTCAGCCAGTGGAATAAAAACAGTATCTGAAGTCTTTCAGCTGTTCCCCTTTGGGTCAGCATCCCAGCCTGACACACTACGTTTGCAGAACGTGCTAATAAGGGTGGGTTTTCAGCTCTCTCTCCTGTGGGTCGTTTACCAGCTGTGCCCCAAAGAGAAACACCTGTATGCTCCACACTAGATCCTTTTGAGAATGAAGTGGTGTGCTGTTGACAATGACACCAGGACAGTGGGCCTGAAGTAGGGCACATGGTCACCGAGTTATAAACAAGATGCCTGCCTGCGATTGGAAGGAAAGGTGGAGTGGTTGTTTACGAAGGCTTCTCATGCGGAGTGGGTTGCTGGTGGATGAAGCGCCTCTGTTTCCAGCCATAACTTTGCATCATTCAGTGACTGTAAGAATGATCCACTACCTGTTTCTGCAATTTCCACTCATTTTCTGTCAGTGGCTGAGCCTCCCAGGATGTGTGTCTGTGTCTTATTGTTTTCTTTTTCTTTCCTCCAGAGATCCTGCGGATAATTCAGCTGGACCTAGACCTGAAGTACAAGACCAACATCCGGGAATTGTTTGAGGAGTTTGACAATTTCCTGCCAGGCGCCGTCATTGGCATAGCAAGAGAGATGCAGCCAGTATACAGGTATGTGGCAGCTGTAGGGGACGTGGCCTCCAGGACCCTCTCCACCCCTTGTCCCCTTCCCCTCTCCCGCTACCCACTTCAGACTGGGATTTATCGGTAGACAGTCTTTCTACACTTAATCTCTTAGAGATACATTTGTACTTACTGCCTGTCGTCAACAGTGCGGGCAGGTGGGTCCGCTCCAAAGCCATAGATGCTGCCTCGTTCTTTTTGGGGAGTGTGTGACATTTTTCTTGTAGAAAGGGGAGCTGTTTTGGTTGTTGGTTGTGGTTAAGCGCAGAATTTTAAAATCTTGGGCTTTGCCTTACAGAGGGAGGTATCAGGATATGGCTTTAACTTGCCGGTCTGATGATGAACTAGGTTTTCTTGGCCTCTCGGTCACCAGTGACCGCTCCTCTGTTGAAGCAGAGTCTCAGTGTCTTGTAAGGAGGCAAAGGCAGCACAGCTCTGGAACACAGGTTGGCGTTCCCCGCTCACGGTGAAGAACGCATTCTGCGTCGTGCACGGCTTCATTGTCAAGCACGCGTCGTAGAGAAACCCCAGCGTCTGCGAACCGGGAGACATGTTCAAGAATATCCATTGCAGCATTGTGTGTGGTAGCCAAAAACTGAGAATGACTTAAATGCCATAGATAGCAGAATGGATAAATAAAATACCTTCATCTGAGTGAGTCCTACACAAAACCAAAAATGAGCACGTGGTACCTACGCACACTGCTAGGCAAAACTAAACTGTAATCTTCAGGGATACGTACCATGTGGCCCAAATTATAAGGAAAACCAAGGAAATGCTGATCCCCAAAGCCAGCACAGCGTTCCCTCTGGAGAGGGTGGGGTGGGGGAGGGGTGGGGAGCAGGATGTGGGCGGAGGTTGCCTCTGGAGTGCCTCAGTGTGGTGTCAGTCCTCTGCCACGGGGGCCGTGCGCGGGGTTGCGCGTCATCCTGTGTGTGTACTATACATCTTACAGTTGAAACAAAGGAGAGGAGAGGCAAAAGCACGTACAAGTTTTCGTTAAAAACTAGACCCATGGTTCTGGATCTAGAGAGTTCCAGGTCACTGACTGGTCCTCCTCTGGGCAGAGCCAGAGCACCCCCAGAACCGAGCTGCCTGGAGCGGGGATTTCACCGTCCCCTGCGCTGGCCCGCTCTTTGTTCTCTGCGCATCCCCTCCCGCTGGCTCCCTGTGGACATTCTTGGAGCCATGCCGCCTTTGGAGAGCTGCAGAGCACAGGCGACTGGTGACCCAAGAGCCCGTGCTTCCCCTAAAAGAGAGGGGAAGAGTGACAGCCTGCTTGCTTGTGGTTATTTGCAACACGCAGATCACATAACAGGAAATTCCTGCGAGGCCTCTGAGAGGGCTGATAACCCCTGGGCCTTGTGGGCTGTTCGTCCTGACGTCATCCTCTCCCACGGTGTCCCCCGCCCCCGCCCCATCACAAAGCAGGGCCTAGTACTCGGAGAGGCTTTGGGCAAACACTTGCCACTTCCAGCTCCTAGCAGCCTCCGGGCCTCATTCCCTCACCTTCGCGCAAGGTGTATCTTATGTCAGTGGTTCTCAATTTCACAACTGGAGGCGCTGGAAAGGAGCACTGAACTGAGAGTCCAAAGTCCTGTGTGCTCATCCCTGTGCACAGGGCCTGGGTTCCCCCATCTGAGAACAGGAGCAGTTGTGCTCCTAGACTTCCCGCCCCTGGCTCTGGCACTGTGATCCCTCTCTCCTGCCCCTCACCATTTCCTCAGTGTCTTTCCTCAGTCCTGAGGCTGCCTGTCTGCTGCGGGGGCGGGGGGGCTCCTCACTGCTCAGTAGGGGCCAGGGTCTCCTGGATACTTGTACCAGGCTCATTTTTAAATGCAGTCAGAGCAGTGCTACCTTCAAGGCCTGATCTGGAATCTTCTCATGTAATATACATGGAAACGTGATCACATTTATATCGTTTTGGCCAGAATTTATGTTTTTTGTAGATCTAGGATTTTATTAACCGTGAAACTTAAATCAATTTAATTGTCTGGACTTCTCAAAAGAAATCTCTGAGAGATTTTTGGGGCGCCTGGGTGGCGCAGTCGGTTGAGCGTCCGACTTCAGCCAGGTCACGATCTCGCGGTCCGTGAGTTCGAGCCCCGCGTCAGGCTCTGGGCTGATGGCCCAGAGCCTGGAGCCTGTTTCCGATTCTGTGTCTCTCTCTCTCTGCCCCTCCCCCGTTCATGCTCTGTCTCTCTCTGTCCCAAAAATAAATAAATGTTGAAAAAAAAAAATTAAAAAAAAAAAAAAAAAAGAAATCTCTGAGAGATTTTAGATCCAAAACGAAATTGAATTTTTCTCACCTTCGGAGTCTTTAATTATCTGAGGAAAATCAGACCTCTGTGGCTGGGCTGCTGAAAGAGGCCCAAACTGCCCTGTCCTTAGGGCTCGTGCACTCAAGTCAGCAGAAATGAAAACTCCTTTTGGTGCTCCCACCTTCCCCTTCCATTCCTCCCCAGCTGAAATGTTTATAAAGCCTCTAATAATTAAGTCTGCAAACGGCTGTCCTGCACGAATGTGCGCCCTACTGGCTCTGGGTAATTGCCTCTGAATATTTGCAGTCTCGTGCTGGGGCTGGGAATGGCTTGGTGCTGGCTTGGTGTGAGGGGTGGGGGGTGGAGTATGGATTTTTTTTTTGCTGTCTTCCACAAGAAAACTGGAGACTCCACTGCCCCCAAAGAGCAAGTGTTAGTTGTTTACGCCTTTGGAGCCTGTGCCTGGGAGTGTGTGCTTGTGGGGAAGGAGTGGGAGAAGAAAGGGGGGAATGGAAGGGCGGCGAGTGAACCGCGTACACACAAGGACGGATGGAACTGGGCCCTTCCCCTGGGCAGGCAGCCTCAGCCCCACTTGTCTGGACTTGGCCGTCACCCACCCCTGTGGGCACTTGCCACTTCCCTAGCCCTCCTCCAGGAACGAGGAGGTGGTGGGAGTTCCCACAACCACGTGGCCTCCCCAAGTGGCGGAGTGTGAGGTGGGCAAGGTTTTTGCCAAAAGCAAAATCAGCTAGCGTCTATGAAAAGAAAGGAAAATTTAGAAACGAAACAGCACAAAAGCAAAACTGGACTGATTAACCAAGTATGTTTTTGATCTGGAAATTCACTAAGCAGAAATAAATTTGGATCTCCTTAACTGTGTTATTTTTATAGTCACTTGTCTGACAGTTACTGTACTTCAAAAGGGCACATCTTAAGTCATTTTTATGGTTGTTTCCCCTCTATTG
The DNA here is from genome assembly GCF_022837055.1 of Prionailurus viverrinus. Taxonomy (NCBI): domain Eukaryota; kingdom Metazoa; phylum Chordata; class Mammalia; order Carnivora; family Felidae; genus Prionailurus; species Prionailurus viverrinus. Next base: position 86,000,400 of record NC_062569.1, on the reverse strand, counting down.
TGTGCCATGAACGTTAGAAGCTTGGAGGAGAGGGGAGGGAAATGTACTTCTCACTATTCATTTGACAAATAGCTGTTTTGTTTTGTTTTGTTTTTCAGTTCTCCCGCTGCCCCAAATATACATTAACCCCACCATGTGTTCTGGAAAATGATGGATTGTGGGATGCTAGGATGGCGATAGAGGAACCTTTTCCTCCGGGGTCCCCGTCAGGATTCTGTTGAGTCAGATGTTCCATGACCCTTCTCACCTGAAAGTTGGGGAGTCGTGGCCATTTTGGGTGGAACAGTCCTGCCCTGACCCTTTCTCTGCCTCTTTGTCAAGAGAACTAGACTGCCGGACAGGTCCTCAGGGGTGATGTGTTTAGTTGGGATACATGGCCAAGCTTTCTCTGTCAACAGAATGGTCTCTGTAAATAGACAACTGTATTTTGCAGATATGTGTTAGTCCAGGATGCCATTTTGAATTTGCTTCCTGATGAATGTATTCAAAGAGTAAAGAAAACTGTTGGACCCTCTTTATGTACAGCCCATAAAAATTACAAGTGAGTATCAGCAGGCAGAGCTGCTTGACGTGGAAGAAAAAGCATTCGGGTTATATTCAGAAGCTCTGGATTATAGTCCCTGCCTTTCATGAATTACCCACATGATGCTTTGCAAGCTACTGGATGCTCTGACCCTCTGTTTTGTTTTCAATCTGTAAGTAGGGATACGTATATCTCCAGAATTACCAAAAACTCAAATGGAACAACATGCATGAAAGTTTCTGGAGTGAGAGAGGCCCTCAGTCAAGGGCACTTGCTCACCCTCCTCCCTCAGTCCTCACCACGCCTTTGTGTGTTTTCTTTTCAAGGCAATTTCTTCTACGGGATACCCTCGCTCTACCCCACCCCTACCGTGCAGGGATACTAGTTAAAACACGTGACACTCACTTAAGTTGGATTTCAGATAAACAAATAATTGTCTTGTGTACGTATGCCCCACATATTGCATGGGGACACATGTACACAAAACAACTATTTGCTGTTTATGTGAAATTTAAATTAACTGGATGCCCTGTTTTTTGTTTGCTTGCTTGTTTGTTTCGCTAAACCTGGCGGCTCTACCCCTACCCAAGAGTGAGAACCTTCTCTTTTTAGCAGAAGGGGGTGATCTGGCTTTTCTACAAAATCCTCGGGTGAGCAGGAACAAAGTGTTACAGGAGTGGGAGCTTGTGAGGAAAACAGGGTAAGTGAGGGATGGAAGGAGGCAGCTCTCAAAGTCTCCGTGAGGCACCAGGCCTGAGGTCACCACTCCACAGGAGTTAGAGGCCTGCTTGTGATTTGGGCCCTTTGGGGAGGTCGCTGGAGCTAGGAGGCCTGGCAGTGGTTTAGCTTCAGGCCACAGGGTTCCTGCTGAGCTTGGAATGAGTGTATGAGAGAGAGACACACAGAGAATGTGTGTGAGAGAGAATGTGTGTGTGGTGTGAGAGAGAGAGACAAATAATATGTGTGTGAGAGAGAGAATGTGTCTGACAGAGAGAGAGAGAGAGAGAGAGAGAGAGAGAGAGAGAGTGTGTGTGTGTGTGTAGCTGGGGTCACAGCCCTTGGTTATGGTCTTTCTGTCTTGGAGCTGGCCACCTGAGGAGCTGATGAATGGGAGCTTTGTTGGTGGGGGCCACTGGCTTCCGGTTCATTCTCTGTTGGCTCCACAGGCCAGCTGTGTGCTTGTTTGAGCCCAAACCCACCATGAGATGGAAGCAGCAGGCTAATCCTGTCAGCTGCTGATAAGGCACCACCAGGCAGGAATTTGCTTTTGTGTTAAGTATTTTAATAGTGTCCACTCTTTCACCTTTTTAGGTCACATGGTTTTAATTGATAGCATCTGTGCCAGCCTCGCCTCCTTCCAGATGCTGGAATGGAAATGTCCAGTTAATCTGCAGGCTGCCTTATCCCATTCCTAGGACTGGTGAAGGGCTCTCAGGGGAGCTGGGGAGGAAGTGAAGATTTAGCACAGAGGTAGCACAGAGGTAGGAGAGGAGGATGTGGGATGGCCCCACCTGTGCCACTCACAGCTGTGTGACCTTGGGCAAGTCTCTTGGCCTCTCTGAGCTTCAGTTTCTATAGCTGAGAAATGGGAATTATAGCACTGTATAATACTACATATGGTGGAGTTGAATGGCAGATTAAATCAGTCAGTATATTTATAGTGCCTGGCATGGAGTAGCACTCCCTAGTGGTCCTGGGCGTTTTATCCAGTTCTAGCTTAGCCACTTACTAGTTGTGTGACCCAAAGGAAGTCCCTTAACTTCTGAGCTTCAGTATCCTTATGCGTAAAATTGGAGCAGCTGATAACTTAGCATAATTAGTGCTAATATTTTGGCTTCTCAGCATCTAAACTCCCTTCCTGTGTTTGAGGAATTCCCTGCCGTGTAAGCCATCCCCACCTTTCTGGAAGACAAAGGGGCTGATACTTTATTTCCTGGACTCCTAGCTGGGATGTTGGCACTGGCTTCCCCTCCTTCCCTGCCTCCCCTGAGGAAATCAGTCCTATGAATTTAGTATCTGTGCAGGCATGTCTTTATACTTTTGCCATATACTCTAAACAATACAGGCTATTTGCAAAACAGAACAGTGTTGCAAGAAGTCAACTAGTCCACAACGAAGGAGGGAAGTTTTAGTATGCCTCTGTGGGAATCCGAGAGCTCAGACGGGGAGGTATGCACACAGAAGATGCAGTTGTGGTTGCAGCGGGGAAGCAGGGCAGGTACCCCAGTCCCTGCTTCCCAGTGTGAGCCTGGCGGCCTCTTTCCCCTTCCCCGGGTATTTCAGTGCCCTGCAGAGGGCGAACTGCTGGCCACACCCCCTGTTTCTGAACTCAGCCCATGCCTCTAGCCCTGAGCGCTAACAAGGTTTGGGTTCCATTTCTTCTCCTGGAGATATTCATCTTGTTTTTTAACCCTACTACGTCTTTTCCCATGCTGCGCTCCTCGAATTAGAAAAAAAATCATTATATAAAAATATTTTCATTAAAAATTCGAGAAGTATGTGAGGATTATTTTTCCAGAGATTTTCTACAAATTTATCAACATGTATGTGTGTGTGTATCCGTGGACTCATACTTTATATACCCTTGTGCATCGTTTTTATTTTTTTGTTCACTTACCAGTATATCTTGGCCATCCTTATACCTAACTCAGTATTCCTATATGAAGTGTTGCTAGTCTCCCAGCATATATGCATATATGCCTATATACGTATGCATATATACATACGTATGTATGTATGTATGTACATATGCATATGTATATAGGTGTATATGTATGTGTGTGTGTGTGTGTGTGTATGTTTGTGTTTTTGTTTTTTGCTTTTCACTTAGGAAAACTTCCAAAATATACAAAAGTAGACAGAATCATGTAGGGTGCTGGGTGCTTCAATGTTACAACATTCAAGGAGCCTCAATAATTATTAGCCCTCAGCCAGTCTTGTTTCATCTCTACTCCCAGCCACCTCTCCACTTCTGCCTTCCTTACTTTCTCTGTTATTTTGAAACAAATCCCAGACAGCCTACCATTGCATCTGTAAATGTTATTTTTAATCTTTTTTTTTTTTTTTTTTTTTTTTAAGCCTCCTATCTGCCATTGCTGGGTCTGGAGCTGAGGAGGGTTGTGTGAACTCATAGTGGCATTTTGTCTTCAGGTTCCTCAGTCTGAAATCAGTTTGTATGAGGGAGGGAGATGGACAGACCCGTCTCTCACATCTAGCCACCCAGCGTTTTCCATCTCTCTCCAGATTGTCTTGTGTCAGGATGTTACTGTACTACTTCTGTCTGGAAGGGTTTACGCTGATATAAATAAATCCAGGTCCTCTGTTCAGTAGGCGTCAAGCTCTGCTTTGTAAGAGAGTGCCACCACCACCATCATTGCAAGTAGTAGGCTCTCTTCTTCCCTCAGACACCTGAAAATGAATTTCTTGGTTCTTGTTCTTGTGTGTGTGTGTGTGTGTGTTTTAAGTAACCAAGATTGAACCTGTCGGTTTCTATTACGGTTCAATCTGAGTAACAGAGAAAAAAAGCTGCCACCTTATACAGCAGTGCCTGATAAAGAAGCTGAGTGTTTCTTCACTCCCTGGGAGTCGGCAGGCTGGACTCTTTGGCATAACCCATGGGATCTGGAGGCTGTGATGGAGGCCCGGAATTCCTAATAAAAGGGGAGGGAGGTACCTGCCCCATGCTAGAGATAAAAATACCTACTCTGAGGCGGTTATTTTTTAATCACACCATTGGGAACATGTGTTTTAAAGGGAAAAAGACGCATGCAGAAGCACTGAAGCGGAATTGTGTTTCCTCTGTGACGGCTGTGCCCTGCTGGGTGAGCTGTGAGTGTCCAATGCCCGCTGAAGGCCGTGGGAGACAGGCTGCCAAAGATGTTGTGTTCAGGCTAAGATGACGTCCTGGTTGAACATGGGAGGGGCTTCCCTTCTCTGAAAGCACACCCGCTTTCTCAGGTTGTTTTTTTTTTTTTTTTTTGCATTACCAGAACTTGTTCCTTTTTGCCACATAAACATCTCATTGAGAGATCCTCATTTGCAATCCAGGCAGCAAAAAAGACTGATCTATAAGCATTTTCTTGGGGGGGAAAAAGCAAAATAGCATAGTTGAATCACAGTGGCATATGTAGAAGAGGGACTTTCTGTGACAGGCAGCATGTGGAAAATGTGGAAAGGACTGACTTAGGCATGACTGGCTGTGTGTGAGGGGAATTACAGTATGGCTCCATGGCCACTTTGGGTACACATGTCAGTTGCATGCCTGCCTTCCTGCAGGTGACCGAAGTGAAATAGATATTCAGCCCCCATTCCCCTGCCTCTGGTTAGCTGCAGAATTAGCCATTACAGAAATGTCAAGTTTTTACTGGATTTGAGTTTGAAATGAACACCTTACCTCCTGCTCCTGCATTGGGTGATTTCTTTAAATGCGTCATTTACTGTTGACCGTAGAGAACCCCTATGATCTTCCGTTTAGAAGTAGCAGAATCGACCCTAGTATCAAGGAGCTGCCCATAGGGACACTTATGATCCAGAGACCCAGCCTTCCTAAATGTCTCTGTCTTTGAGAATTTTCTATCATTTTTAAAAGAGGAAGCTTTTTAGGAACCAGAATTGCTTTTTGTATAATAATTTGCCTTTTGGTCCTGGCTGCTGTAGATGAGCACTCATTATGAAGCTGCTGGTCCTGACGGACTTTCAGAAATATGAAGTCCTCGAGATGCTCATGGGGCCTCATTACTGTCAGTCAGTGTGGTGTAAGGTCCTGGTGCATTTGACTACTTCTCTGGTTCCACTTGATTCCCTGTAAGGAAACACTGCCACCCTTAATAAAATGACACCTAGTGTCTGCGCAGCATATAAGCAGGGGAAACCCTTCCCCTGACTCTAGGACCATCTTACCTGGTTTGACCCAAGTATCATGAATTTGGAACCGTAAAGAAGGCAATATAATCCTAGCACTCTACGTGGCTTGGCAGCGAATGAGATTTTCATGTTCTTCATGTAATTGTAGTTCCTTGGTTTTCAGCTTTCAGGGAGCCTGGGAAATAGTTTCTAAGCAAGGTAAGGACATAAAGATGAATTGGTTTTTTTTTTTTAGAAGGAATAACTAGAGCAGAGGAGAGGCATCTCCATTTTTTCTGCTTGTTCCTTCCTGCCAAAATGTCATCAGGGTTTGAGAAGATGACGGTGTGATCGTGGTCATTCAGGCCACCTCTCTACTCACTCGTGCCTCGCATTCTTTCAGCTGCTGTCAAAGGTTAAAGGCATCCTACAGATGAGCAGGCCATACGCTTTTGTATAAACGGAGTGGAGACAGTCATGGTCTCTGAGTCCCCAGGAGACAGAAATGGCTTGCCAGAACCTGGGAGGCGTTTGTGGGTGAAATGCTGTATCTGGATTGCATGTGACCAGCTGCATATACAGGTGCCCCCCGCCCCATCACCTGCACAGAACAGACCAGAGGAGCCTCAGTCTCCAGTCCACACACCGTATCATATTCAAGACCATATGGAGGTGAGCAGTTTTATAAAAAAGTGTAAAATGAGAAGATATCAGGTAGGCTTTCAAAAGGGGATCATCCAGTGAATGCAGTATATTGTCACAGGCACAAGAAGAGGCCATCTGAAACTCAGGATACAGGCTGTAGCAGTTTAATTTCAGGTAAATGCCTCCAGGAGATAATACAAGTATTTGAAGATTTAAAAACGGATTGTGAAAGAAAAGGAAAGAAGTTCACTGAGGCAAAAACTGACCAAATGCTTCTACAAGTTTGGCCTGGACCTTCCAAAGACTTTAGTTACTGGTCCTTGGATGCTGATGGTGAGTTTTGGGTACTTAAACTTTGTTTTTATCAAGGGCTTTCTCCTATCACTTGAAGTAGTTAATTTTTATTGGTAATTCAAAATTCCATCAGATGTTTTTCTCTCACTAGCCTCAGACTTACCAAATAGTAAAGTGTCAAGGCCAAGCATAATTCTGGTCCAGAAATATAATTTTGGAAGAAAACAAAAAGATCCCCAGACTTAGCATTTATCAGAACTAGCAACTACTTTTAACTTTACTGTGTATTAGAACATCTTTAAACTACTCTCAGTGTCTGAAGATGCTTTTAGGAGATTGAAGGTCTAGACAGGGTGGAAAGGAGGGAGAGAGACCAAAGGGAAGAGGCAAGGAGACAGGAGAGGCCTGGGAGCCATGTGGCTGCCATACATTCACTGCCTCACCTCACCTTCTGTTTGTTCAGTGCTGCCTCATGAATGAGCCAGGGGAGGGCTGGACCCACGGAGATACCAACCCCCCACCCTTGCTCCCTGCTCAGGCGTGGTAGTAAGTAAGGACATTGCGAATGACGTGCAGAGCGGCCTCTTTGACGGCCCATCTGGAGACCCTTCTCCCTGCTCTGCAAGGCACAAACAGTTGTATTTCTCCTGGATGATTAATGGCGTTTCCTTCTGTACAACGAATTAGATGCCCTTTTCTTCATTTGATTAATAGAAAATTGAGAGCCAAACTTGCGGTATACCTGTGTCAAGCCTGTGGCTCTTTATAGGATGCATTTTGGCATCTTTGCGAGCTAAGAGAAATTCCCTCTGGAAGAAAATTGGGTATGAAATTTAAAGGAAGGAAGAGAAGGAGGGAAGGGAGATGTGTGCAGTCTGAATTAGGCCCTACCATTCCATTTTCTAGATCTGCCTGACTGTGGTAAGTAAAGGTAAACATCATGAGAAGTAGTCCTGGGAGGAAGTACGGGTGGGGTGACCATTTAATTTCACCATCAGGTTATTGTTTAAACGAGAACACTTGGAGTGTAGAAAGGGGATGCTGTTAACAGTCACACTAGGACAAGTGTAAACCAGCAGTGTCCTGGGCCACCCGAGGACATGTCATCACCCTGAGCTGGAGGCACAGAGCAGGGAAGGGTGGAGGGCAGAGGACTGGCAGGGGCTGGGGCAGGGCAAGGTGGCTCTAAAAGGCTGAGGTCCCTGGGGCCTGAGATACTGCTGGGTGGGCAGTGTATCTGGGCCTGTCATCTGTTAGAACCAGGAAGGGGGCTGTCGAATCATTCTTGGGCTGCCTGGAGCCCAAAGCCTCCAGAGCCTGGAGCTTGCTTCAGATTCTGTGTCTCCCTCTCTCTGTCCCTGCCCCTTCCTTGCTCATGCTCTCTCTCTCAAAAATAAATAAACCTTTAAAAAAAGGTTTATTGGGCTGCCATCTGGCCTTCGACTGGACTTTCAAGGTGAAGAGTAAAGCACCCCGTGACTATAAATGCATCTTACCACACCTGCCCCCCACATCTCCTGGTGATCCGTGGTAGCCCACGAGCTGTAATTTGGCCCTGCGTCAAATGGGGAGATTAGGCTTTCTCTGCGGGGTGGTGTTAACACCATGTAGGGACTAATTTGCTACTTTTGAGAGCTCACCGGTGGGATTTGGCCATAATTCCATGCAGAAGGAATCAAGGGAAAGAAGTGGAGGTGAGGCCACTGCCTCTCGGAAGTGTAAATGCTTTGTTTTCACCATTGATTTCTGGCTGGTCTCAGAAATTCCCAAGAGCTGCCTTTAGTGGCCATTAACTGCACGTCAGAGCTTGACCAGGGCTGCGCCCCTTCAGCCTGTGACTGGAAAAGGCTGACTCGTGTGCTTTTGTGCGCTCCAGAGGGCCTAAAGCCACCTTCTGCAGGGAGGGCTCTCCTCCCCGGGCAAGGGTGTAGGGCTCCAGGAAATGTTACCTATGCTTACGTCTGGAGCAGAACCTCCAGAAGCTGGCGGGGGGCCTGTCTGGGAGAAATCAGCCTACACCTGTAGGTGGAGGCAGCCCAGCCCAGCCCAGCCCACCTCTGGGAGGGGAATGGAATTGGAAACTCAGACCCCCATTGAGGATTTGCCCCTGTGGCCTGGCCCTGGAATTGGCAAGATGAAGAAGACAGTTAACATGAGCTGGGCCTCAGTTTGGGGTGTTTTGGGGGGAGGTGGCCCTTGTCCACTTACCTTAGCACATCTGAGCTTATCCAAGCTAACTTGGTGACTAACAGCTCCACTCTTAAGAATTCTACAGGCATTTGTTGAGGGCCCTTCTACTCCATGCCAGTCTTGGTTGGTAAGCCATGGGGTCTGCTCTCAAGAGTCTGGAGAGCTGTCCCCACTGCAGCTGAGGGCCAGAGCACCCACCCTATAGAAGCCCCTATAAAATTGACTGTGGCTGCACTTCCTTAACTTAGAGGTACCTCCAGACCTTGCTTCCTTTTCATTGCTCATTCTGACACAGGGGCCCTCCACACTTCACACCATTTTCTGCCTCTCAGAAGCTCCTCATCTTGTCCTCAGACTGTTCACTTGGCTTTGTTTCATTTCGTGTTGGACACAGTCTCAGCAATGTGTTCTTTTGAAAAGAAAAAATACACACACACACACACACACACACACACACACCTACATACATACATAAGTTGTTCTTTTTTTTAAAAGGTTTATTTATTTTTGAGAGAGAGAGCATGAGCAGGGGAGGGGCAGGGACAGAGAGAGGGAGACCCAGAATCTGAAGCAAGCTCCAGGCTCTGAGCTGCCAGCATAGAGCCTGACGCAGGGCTAGAACTCATGAACTGCGAGATCAAAGATTGGAACCAAAGTCGGACGCTTAATTGTCTGGGCCACCCAGGCGCCCCTCAGCAATGCGTTTTCCACAGTCAAGGCACACCCTACCCTGTCCGCATCCTCAAATTAACTGACAAGACTTCACTCTCTCATACTTTTTTGAGCACTTACTCTATGCCAGGCATTGTGCCAGTTCTAAAGACCACCTGCTGCTTAGCGCACCACTCAGGGACCTCTGCAATCTGCCCTCCCTCGGCTCCCACCTTTCACCTTCTCCCACCAGCTCCCCTGTACCTTTTGTTTCAGCTGCACCGAACCCCCAGCTGTCTCCCAGACAGGTGCTCATTCACACATGTGGCCTGGGGGTATGCTGTCCCTTCTGCCTAGGGTGCTCTCCCTCCATCCTGCCCTTCTGTTTGCCCTACTCATCCTTTGAGGCCCAGTGAGAGGCCACCATTTCTAGAAAGCCTCTGAGGGCTTCCTTGTTCCTAGCCATAACCCCTGCTCCTCAGCACTGACTGCCCTGAGATCATTCAATAGGTCGTGACTTATAGGACAGATGCTTCCTATGTGTGTGTTTCTCCCCAGCAGGGTTCCGCATCCTTTGGGGACAGGGCTTTTGACAATAAAGACAATAAAAGACAATAAGAGACAATAAAATATTGTCTTTTCCATCCCAGCCTCACAAGTGAAGCCTGGAGCCTTGAACTGGAGCCCTTCCTCCAGCCGTCACCAACAGCTAGAACACCCGTCTAGAACAGCTTGGGATTTTAAGGCATGGTTATTTTTAAATAATGGCATGAAGGATCAAGAGGAAGTAGGGGGAACTGGCCTGTACCCATAGGGATAAAGCCCAGTCATTTAGTTTTCTGGGGATATACATGCCCTTATTGCACCCTGCAGGTAGACTAGAATGTTGGGAAATTAATCTTGAAATCGAAGGTGGGTTGACTCCTGGTTCCACCACTTACCAGCCATATTATTTTGCATAACATATTTAAACCTTTTAAAGCTTTAGTTTCCTCATCTGTGGAATGGAGGTTGCCTCCAGCATATTGGTTATAAAGTGACCTCTGCTGCCCCCTTCATGGCATATTCGAGATACGTAACTCACATGTCACGATGCAGACAGAAAGGATGCATTTGCCCGCCTGGTGATTCTGAAGCTGGAGTTTGTGCCTTCTCTCTTTCCCCTGTTTGAGAATCACTGGCCTAAGTCCTTGTGGGTCCTCAGTAAATGGCTGGGAATGAAATGCTGTCATATACACATTGCACAACACCAGGTACAGAGGGGCTTCATGAGAGTTTTCTGCCCTTTCCCTTTCTCCCTGTCCTCTACAACCCATATCTTCCCATGGTGCTGGTCAGTTGTGGAAAATATTCCCAGAACACAGAGAGGTTGCCATAGAGCGTTGGTGAGGGGTGGGGTGGGGGGGCAGCTTTAGAAGCCAGAAGGAATTTGTCCTGACTTGGAAAGGGAGTGTGCCGTGCAGGAAGAGGCCGCATCCTGCCTTATATGAAGCTGCCACTGGCTTTCCTCTTCACAGTTTATAGGCCAGTGCATGCCCTTGGCCGTGATGAAAAACATGACTTTGCTTTTCTATTCCGTGGTGCAGAAGACCAATGTGGAAAGCCCAATGGCAAAGGTGTAGAGAGAGGCCAGATAGGAGCCGACTGTGAGTAGTGTTTTAAAGATTTTGCAAACTGAAAACAGTTTACAGGGATAGGGCGTCAAGGATTTTTGAAGCGCCAGTTTTAAAGCGTTTCAGGCTTCTCCTTGTAATGGGCCTGTCCCTGTGTGTCAGTCCATGGCATGCCACAGAAGTGCTACACCCCTCCATCTGTCTCTGTCCACTTGCTCTTGCCACTTTGGGGCCCCTTCTGTGCCCCACCTTCTCCAAGCCGGTCGATGAGAGCACTTTCTCCGCAGCACATGGGCACCACAGCGTGTGGTAATTGTGCGGGATGACCCGGGGCTGCCGCAACTGAGCCTAAGCTTATGGACGGCCTCATGCGACTTGACCGACTTGAAGTCTAATGACTTGCTCTCTAGGGTCTTTTCTCGTTTTGCGAACCTGTCTTCCGAATCCAGACTCTTGTGATTAAGATCTGCCACTTTGTTCCAGAGGCAAAGAATAAGTTATTTACTTTCTTGGGCCTCCGCTTGGTCTTTCTTGTCCCGGCGTGACGTCTCCACACCCTTTGACAGACGTGCTGATGGCTGATACGTGAGCATCTCAGGTGTGCCTTGCGGGCTGTGGGCCATTATTTCCCATTTTAGCGTCTTTGCTCTTGCCAGCGGTTAGAACGGTGCTGCATTCCCTTAGGCTTGAACAGTGCTCAACTGTTTACAAACTTTTACATTTGCTCAACCTACTAATTCAGTAAAGGAGGAAGGCAGGTAGTGTTATCCCCATTTTGCCAAAGAGACTGTACTCGTAGGTTAGATTTGCCCAGGGTCACATGGTCAGGACTAGGACTGGGTCCCTGGCCCTAGTGCCCTGCCTGTCTTCCAAGCACCTGCGATCCTAAGTGGATGGTTCCTAGCCCTTGCCTTTATAGTTCCTGAGTTATGAAACAGTCAGCCCGGAGAGGTTTTGCAGCTTCATGCTCTGCCACCTCACAGCCCCAGGTCACTTAGTCCCCCTTTTCTGGGGATTCATAGAATATGCTTGCGTGTTACAGGCAATCCCAGTCTTTCCATTAAGACATTGAAGAGCACTCGAGTTCCTGCCTTGGGGTTTGACTCCCATGCAAACTGCCCTCCTCACAGTCCACAGTCACATTTGGGAAAGGCTGGATTTCGTCTCCAACGTGTGCAGGTCCCTCCAGCGGAATGGTTTTATCACTTTTCCTCATAGCACAGTGACGTCCCTGGAGGCTGTGATGAGTGTGTAATGAAACAGACTTGTGAGTGTCTGTTCTCAGACTGTTTCTTCAGGTTTTTGATCACTGGGGAACCTTAGTTGTGTAGGTTGTAGTGTGAATTGTGTCCAGCCAGGCTATTCAGGGCTTGTACGCCAGAGGGGGAATGGTTTTAGTTATTAGAGGGCATGGGCTTCCTTTTTTTTTTTTTTCTCATAGGTCTGCAGCCTGACTTGGATTAAAATTTCTCTTATGGTCATAGAAGTGTTAGAGTAATGGTTTCCTTCCTTCCTTCCTTCCTTCCTTCCTTCCTTCCTTCCTTCCTTCCTTCCTTCCCATCCATCCATCCATCCATCCATCCATCCATCCGTCCATCCGTCTGTCCATCCAACATCCCCCTGAGATGATAGGAAACATATACTGTGGATTTCTTTGAATCTACCCCTTAACTTACAGAAATCCTATCCTGCCGTTTCTTGCGGAAGCAGCCTATTTCTACCACAGTGTCTTTCCCATGAGTCTCAGCCTCCTGGTGCTGAGCCTCAGGGCTGGGTTCAGGGCCAGTCTCCAGGGTCTCCAGGGTCTCCAGGGTTGTATGGAGATGGGCAGTGTGTTATCAGCTCTTGGAAATAGGAACCATCTGCACTTTGCCTCTGTCCTCTTACGGAAATCCTGGACAAGCATTCCTCATCTTTCTGAATAGTTTTGTTCAGTGCGGAGATGGAGAGACAGAGCTGGCTGGCTTCAGTCAAGTCACAATCTCTCTGTCAGCCTTGGTTTCCTCCTTTATAAAATGAGAAGGGTGGATTGGAATATCTTTCCTAACCTTAACAGACAGTTACAGATTCTGTGAAAATAATTGCAGAATACCAGAGATAGGAGAGACATCTAGGGGCATCTTTTCTCATTTAAGGGCATCCCTGACTTTCAAGGTCTCAGCTTGATCACCTCTTGCAATGGGGAACTTGTCACTTCCAAAGAAGCCCATTATTTTCTTTTTGGACAGGTTCACTGAGGTGTTTTTCTGTATATCAAATTTAAACAACCAGGGACATCTGGGGGGTTCAGTCGTTTAAGCGTCCGACTTCAACTCAGGTCATGATCTCACGGTTCATCAGTTTGAGCCCCGCGTCAGGCTCTGTGCTGACAGCTCAGAGCCTGGAGCCTGCTTCAGATTGTGTGTCTCCCTCTCTCTCTACCCCTCCCCTGCCGATGCTCTGTCTCTGTCTGTCTGTCTGTCTGTCTCTCTCTCTCAAAAATAAACAAACATTAAAAAATTTTTAAAAATTTGAACAGTCAGCTTCTCTGTGGTTTTTATCCATTTCCCCCACATCTGTACTCTGGGGCCACATGGAATATGTGTATGTACTCTTCCCCCACAAAAGTCCTTCAGATACTGAGATTTGCAGAGAGGCTCTCATTTCCTTTGAGTCATCTTTTGTGTGGGCTAATAGCCCTTTCCTCACACACACCCCTCCTCCTTCCCCCAAGGAAGGGCATTCCACTTCTGAACGTCAGCAAGTTGGAAGTCTGGGTGGAAGGCTTCCCTCTCGGTGCAGGCACCAAGAGGCAGGAAGAAGAGGCCTCTATGGAGCAAGGCTGTGCATACACACATTTCTTACCTGGGAATCCAGGGTCCTAGTTCATAGCTTTCCCTGAGTCCCATCCAGCCTCCCGAGGGCTGACCTTGTCCAGTGCAGAGACACAGCGTGTGCAAACTCACAGCAGAACCCAGTCCCCAGCCTTGCCCTGGGCACACAGCTCAGAAGTGAAATGCAGTGATCAGCAGGCGTCATGTTCAGGGTACAGGGACCAGCCCAGTCTTCAGGGTGTCTGGGGCTGTGAGAAGAAGAAAGAGACAGAAGAGGAAAGCTTCTGGACAGCCAGTATCTGTAGGAAATGTTGGAGTGTGTTGGGAGCCACCTGGCGAATCCTCGAAGGCAGTGACTGCCCAGGATGTGGCCACACAGACCACATGCTCCTGCTTTCCCTCCTCGTTTGTCTTCTCCCATCTCCATAGGAAGGAAAAACAGGATGTTCTCTGTGGCTCTGTCATTGCTCCTGGCTGATGGGATGGCTTGGCCATCTCAGACTGCAGAACCACTGTAAGATGGGTGTTAGCAGCTTCTAAGAGGGACACAGAAGATGTGTCAGTCTTTTCCAAACCATGGTGCACTGAAGAGCTGTCCTTTCCCTCTTCCCGACAACCCAGGTGGTGGCCTGTACCTTCTGGGTTTCCTGCCAAGTGTAGGCAGTGCATTTTCACATCTGGTGCCTCTAAGGGTCTCTGCTGCCTGGAGCTTCCTGACGGCTGGAGTTCATGACCATGGGGCATCGATCACAGCTTTGGGTGGATTTCTCTATGGCTGCTTTGAGAACATATGCTTCTATTGTCACCTAAAAATTAAGCTTTTTATTGGAATAAAAATGAATTAAAACCCTAGGTGTCTCCAGTGTATACCTAGGATGATCTCCAGGGGTTTTGAAAATGGAACTTACCGTGGATTTCTGGTGTAGTGCTGTTGTTCTGTGATGGCTTTCAGGGCCCTTAGAGCCTGGCCTGCTGGGAGGTTCTGGGGAGCAGGGGTCCGAGCACTTGCCAAGAGGAAGGGCCCAGCCTCTTGGCCGGGGGAAGCTGGGTCACTTCCTTCCTGTCTCTCCGAACTGGGCTGAGGGTGACTGACGAGGCAGCAGAGTGGCGAGGTTGCGAGCACAAGCTGGAGTCAGACTGCCTGGGTTTGAATGCCTGCTCGGCACTTACTGCCTGCATGACCTTGGGCTGCCTGCGTGATCTTACTGTGTGCTGGCTTTCTCTGTAAAACAGAAACTTCCTCACGAGGTTGGGGGTTGTGAGGATTGAATAAGTTAGTATTTGTCAAGTGCCTGGCACAGCATCTGGCACGAATGCTGTGTATGAGTATTTGCAAAATACGTAAAACAGTTGTGCCAAAAGGTACAATGCATCCTGGTAACTGTCCACCAAGAATATGCATCTGAGAGCCCTTTAAACCCCAGATCATCTGCCTGTGCTTGTTTTTCCTAGCCAAGGTGATTGAAATATGGAACATTATCATGTGAGGCTGAACCCGAATTGGCCTGATGCAGGCACGCTCTTTTAGGGTCCGATAGATGCCGATGCTTCTGGGACAACTTTTCCATGTTTGCCTACATTTCCTTCCTAACTCTTGGACACCTGTTGGATGTGCCAGCGTTTTTCCTTCTTCCTACTTCCTGCTTTGGGAGAAAAGTCCTACCCTTCTTTTCCTTCCACAGAGCTGGCAAAGCTGTCCACCTGCAGATGTGGCTGCTGTGACACTAGCGTCATTCATGAATTTTGTGCTCCTCATCAGAGCTTTACAGCCTGGTGGCCGCCTGTTTCTCTAGAACTCAAACAGAAGGCTTGGGTTACAGAAAGTGGCTGCTTGTGTCCTTATTGGCTAGAAAATCCCATTCATCAGAGTATCCAGTTTGAGAGAAACAGAATTATGCATGGAATTAAGCAAACTGAATTAAAATCTTCCTTTAGTTTTTTCAGTGGTAAAATGAGAGTCCCATCGTGTGTCTCAGAGAGACGTTTAAAGATCTGAGTGAACCTTAAAGTGCTGCATACGTTTCTAGGAGATCATGTTTATTGCTAGGCTTGAAGCATTCAACTTCATCAGGCTCTCCTGGATGGTGGGAGTCAGCTGCAAATCTCCCAAGTGAACAAATAGTAGGGAGATGTGACATCATTTCTTGACTCTTCAAGTTCTGACATGGTGCATCAGGAAGGCTCATTTGTCATCTCCCCAGTGAAGGCTGATGTTGTTAGTGCCTCCAAAATTTTGTTTTCCTGTGTTGCAATTTATTTATTTTTTATTTTTTTAAAATCTTTCTTTATTTTTGAGAGAGAGAGAGAGAGAGACAGAGCGTGAGCAGGGGAGGGGCAGAGAGAGGAGACACAGAATCTGAAGCAGGCTCCACACTCTGAGCTGTCAGCACAGAGCCCAACGCGGGGCTTGAACTCATGGACCGTGAGATCGTGACCTGAGCTGAAGTCGGACGCTCAACCGACTGAGCCACCCAGGCGCCCCTCCTCTGTTGCAGTTTAAATTAATGGAGAACAGAAATATACTTTGTAATAATAAGAAGAATAATAAGAATTTATACTTAATGACTATATATCATGTGCCAAGCAGTCGTCATAGTGCTTGATGTTTAATTCTGGCTCCATGAAGTTAATACTGTTTCCATGCCCATTTTACAGGTGAGGAAGCAGAGACACAGAAAGGCAAAAACTCATGCCCAGGGTGTCACAGCCTGTAAATGGGGAGCCTGAGTTCAAACCTGGGTTCAAACCCACTCCCGATCACTGTGCTGCCCTGTCCCCTGGCTGTGCGTGTTGGTGCTGACAGGCTCCAGGCTTGTCCTTCTCTGTGACTGTCCAGCCCCTACAGAAGGAACACTCTCCTGACGCGACTTGACATAGTCACCTGTGAGACTCTCAGTCTGTCTCCTGAGGGCTGTGGTGGGGGAGGGGCGCGGAGAGGGGTCGGCATTTCTCAGAGGATAAGGAAGCATTGGGTCTGGTGACATGGGAGCTGTTCAAACACAGGATTGAGGGCACACATTGGCAGCATAGCCCCTGAGGGTCAGCCGCTCGGCATTTCAGGGTGTACAGGCATCCTCTTCACTAACCTATAGGGGATGCCGCCCCATTCCCTGGGGGCCCCAGTGTTGAGCCACGGCTCAGCCCAGCTCAGGGCTGATGCTCTGACCTGGAATATGTGGTCACATGACAGGTGCCAAGGACCTGTGTGACTCATTTACTATCTCTTCCTTACAGTTGAATTGCTGGTGTGTGTTAGTTAGCAAATCCTGGTGGGGGCCCGCTCTGTTGAGGCACCGCTGGGCATTGGGGATTCAGAAAGAATCAGACACAGACCTGCTGCCCCTTAGGGCTACTGAGGTGAAGACAGTGAAGGATTGGGGCGGGAGAGAACGGGGCATCCTGAAGCTGAGATTGTAGGAAGGCCATTCCGTGCAGAAGGAACAGCTGGAGTGAGGCAGAGGCCGGAGAGGGCTGGGTTTAGGATGGAGAAAGGGGGCAGTTTGGCTGGAGCAGGGCTGCATGAGGTGGGGGTGGGGAGTGAGCCTGGAGAGAGAAGTTGAAGCCAGCTGCTTTTAAAACCTCAGCTGCCCACATCTGCATTCCCCTCTCAGTGTGAGCTGGCCCAGGGGCCTCGTGCATGTTTGGCCCTTTCCAACCTCTCTCTGACCCCCTTCACACCCAGGCCCTACAGACTCAGGGTACAGACATGGCCCCCACAACAGCACCAGGAAGGACCTCAGCCTCTAGCCTCCTGGCCCAACAGCCGGGCTCTGGCCTTGGCCTCCATTCCTGAGTTTCTGCTGCCCTGGCTCCATTGGGTTCCTTAGTTGCTTAAGAGTGAGGCCCTGCCACGCTTCCCCCAGTCTCACCGGCCGGCTTCCAGCATCTTCCTGATGGCCCTCCCAGATGCTGACCGCCTGCCTGGGCTGCTGCTTTATTGCCGCATCCGCTCACTGAGCCCCTTAGGGGAGAGCCGGGAGGGATAGTGTCCCCATTTTACAGAATTTGCCCAAGGTCACAAAACTAGAAAATGGAGGAGCCAGGCCTCAAACATAGTCCAGTATTCTCTTTACTGTGTTGCAGTGTTGTATCCCGTGTGGTGAAAATAGCCTGCATGTGTTGGGGCCCTTGGTAAACACTCACTGTAGAGTTTTGTCCTCCACATCCTGCTCTGCCACCCGAGCCCTAACCACCTCGTGCTCAGGGAACGGTCTCCTCGGAAGGAGGTTCTCATTTCTCAGTTCAGACCACTGCTGCACCATTGACCTGTGGCCACAGCGGAGGAAAGAGAGTGGGGAAAATGTCTTCTTACAGGTGGAGTAGAGCTTTCTGAAGACGCGTGTTCTTGCTGCAGCAGATTCAAAGCCATTCTTTGTGACTGTTGATGTGTACATTTTGCTGTAGTTGCAAAAATAGCCATGCTGTAGCCAGCCAAGTGCTATAGGTCTAAGCTTGCTCTGGGACAGCTAGCTGCAAAGCCAAGGCCTGCTCTTGCCTGCAACATGTTGAGGAAACGTGGGACTGGGACTGAAAACTCCACCTGCCTTGCAGACAGTGAGTCAGAGCTCAGGCCCTGCTGACAGTGGCCTGTGTGTCCCTTTCATGGGTAAAGACTGTGTGTTTGGAAATGAATGGGGGTGGGGAAGGAGGGGCAGAAGAGACCTACAGCTGGTTCGGATGCTGCTTGTAGGGTGATTGAGCAGTGTGAGGGTTGGCTCTTTGGTACTTTGGGTGCCCGGGACAGAGAGACTGCTCCTCTCAGTAGTGGAGAAGGACAGGCTGGTGGGACAGGTCAGCATAAGGAAGAACACTTTCTGTGTCCATTTCTGAGGGTGGGCCGCAGGGAAGGGGGCCGGGTGGCATATCTGAAGGGTGGCACCCAAATGTTGCCAGCTGCAGAACTTGCGGGCCTGGCTGTGGTATTGCATTTGCAGGTCCCGAGCTGTGCAGACCCTTGGGGATCCTGCAGCCTTTGAGCCCTGCCCTCCTTCCTTCCTTGTAGCTTGGGAGACAAAGCCACACTTAGTGTGCTGTGAAGGCCCCCTTTGATCTGGCTCCAACCCGATCTTTCAGACCCATTTCTCTCCATTCCCCTCCCTCCCCACACCCTGAAACTGTATGCACATTGAACCACATGTGGACATTGGTGCATTTGCTCAGAGTCTCACAGGTGCTAGCCTTGAGTTCAGTGCCCCAGATTGCCTCTTGCTTCCACCCCCCCCTTCCTGCCTCCAAAGCTTTGCGCATGCTGATTCCTTAGCTTGGATGCCTTTCCCCAACTCCTGCTGTTTGAAATCCTCCTGTTTCATAAGCTGAGCTCAAGCACAGCTACTTCCAGGAGCCCTTCCCCGATCCTCACTCCACCCCCTAAGCTGGAATCACAACTCCCTTTGCCTTTGTTCGCAGAGCTCCTTGCTTATGCCCCGTTCAAGCATTTATTTACTCTTGCTCTGGTGTCTCCACAGCTTGATTGCAAAGTCCTTGAAGGCACGCAAGGTCCATCCTCGTTCATCTCTGTACCTTTCACACTCCCAGCCCCTCCTCACCTAGCAGTTTCTCGAAGACGACAGGCTGCACAGTCCCTGTCTATTGCGTAGAATCATTGTCCCCTCAAAGTCAGCTCCAGAATCCTCTCCGAAGGTGCTAGTGGGTGAGTCCTACCTGTTGGTGGGAATGCTGGAGCTGTACCCTGCAGTCCTCATAGAGGGACCCAGAGACCTACCTGGAGCGCCTGGGAATTGAGTGCATTATACTGAGTACTTGCTGGGGCTCGAAGAAAGGCAGGAGAGGTGTACAAATGGCCAAAAAGCACACGAAAAGATGCTCGACCTCCTCCGTCAGCAGGGAAATACAGCTCACCACCACAGTAAGATGGTACAACCTACTGGCATGGCTGTAACAAAGGACAGGTGGTAACGGCGATGGCGAGGATGTGGAGGAGTGGGAGCCCTCACACACTGCTGGTGGGAACGTAAAATGGTACGGTCCCTTTGGAAAACAGTCTGGCTGTTCCTCAGAAAGTTAAACACAAGTTACTATACAATGCAGCCATTCTACTCCTAGGTATACACTGAGCAGAACTGAAAATACCTGCCCGCCCAAAAACTTGTACGAGAATGTTCATGGTAACGTTAGTCACAATAGCCAACAAGTGGAAACAACCCTCGTGTCTACTGACGAATGGATAGATACAATGTGGTATATCCATATAATGGAATATTATTTGGTTATAAAAAGGAGTGAGGTTCTGACACGTGCTACAACCTGGACGAACCTAAAAACGTTATTCTAAGTGAGAGAAGCCAGTCACAAAAGACCACATATTCTATGCTTCCGTTTATATGAAATGTCCAGAACAGGCCCAGATGGTTGCTTAGCACTGGGCCGTTGGGTTTGGGAGGCTCGTGAGGGTGATGGCTAAAAGGCACGGGGTTTCTTTTGAGGTGAGGAAAATGTTCTAAAATTGATTGTGGTGATAGCTGCAATAACTCTGAAATACTAAAAACCATTGAATAGGTGAATTGTATGGTAGGTGAGTTGTATGTTGATAAAGCTGTCATCCAAAAAAATAAGGGCAAGAGAAGTTATATTGCTGCGGTGTAAGTACACACTTCAACGTGTGTGCTAAGGTCTGTTTTTCAGGGAAGGAGACATCTTTTAATGCTATCCCTATCTGCCGGTAGCCCGCCACCTTCCCCCCGCATGGTAGTTTTTCCAGCATGGAAGAGGCATAAGTACTGACAGATCTGTATAAAGTCATTTTTTTTAAGGATGAAGAATTTTATTTCATTTTTATGATTTAGTTGCCCTTTTACTTTCCCAGAGAATTAAAATGACTCAGCCTGCATTTGGATTTCTTTGTTGGCCACCGGGACAAGACAGCTCACTAATCTTTTAGTGTTGGTGGTTGCTTTCCTTCCTTCAGTCGGTCAGTCAGTCAGTCATTCTTTCATAGCAAACATGTGTTGTGTACCAGTGTTTTAGGTTCCGAAGAGACAGAAATAAAAGTTTCTCCTGTCAAGGAACTTACAGTGCAGTGGGGAAAACATTCAAGTATGAAGTAATGGAACCGTATTATAATGGGGGCTCGGCTGACCCACTGGAGAGGCCCTGAACTCAAACAGGGGTAATCAGGGAAGGGTTCAGAAAGAGGTGACTTAGCGGAAGACAAGCAGGAGTTGGCCAGGAAGAAAGAACATTTGGTCAGGAGAGCTGCATGGTCAGTATCGGGGTGCTTCCGGGAACTGTGAGAGTTTAATCCAGGGTGCCAAGGGTGGGCAGGGTGCGAATCAGGCACAGAGCGCCTCGTAAGCCACACAAAGCATCTGGACTTATCTTGTAGTGGGTGGGGAGGCTTGGTTTCACTTTCCCTTTTGTAAGGTCAAGTTAGCTGCATGATGGAGATCAGATTGCAGAGGAGTGAAGACATGAATGCCTGGGGTGGGGATGAGGTTTAAGGAGGGGGAAGTGGCAGGAGGATGAGGGCACTATAGGTCAAGGATGCCACTCAGGGTTCTGGCTTGGAGACCCTAGTGGGCAGGGATGCCTGTTTGTGAGCTAGGAGGCACTGGCAGATACAGGGGTGTTAGTTGGCCCTTTACCTCCCGGGGGGAGCCACAGCGAGCGACCAGTCCTGGACCACGTGCTAGAAAGTGACAGGTGTTCCTGAATCAGCCACCACCCAGCAGAGTGGCCACACACAGTCTGCCTTCACTGGCCCTGTCACAGTTCACAGGTCCTCATGGGCCCTGGGCTGCTGCACGCCAGACTGTTTCACTCCTCTGAACTCCGGGTTCACTAACTGTATGAGGGGCTGGGTTTACTGCTCTTCAAGCTCCCTTCCAGCTCTGATGCTCTAACGTCCTTCATGGTGGGAGATGACACATCTGCGTGGTCACCCCTTTCAATGATTTACACGCGGTCATTTCAGAGGGGCTTCAGAATTTGTTTCTGGTCATCTGTCCGCCGTTAGAGAATTCCAGGAGCATAGCTTTCGGTTTTGGTGTTGTGGCCGCCTTCCCACAGCCTTTATTTCGAGCACGAATCTCTGAACATTTGCATTTACTGGGGAGCCGTGTTGGAAAAGACTTTTTCTGAATCAGAGGCTCTTCCAGAAGGCGATGCCCATCCCGGTACGTCACATTTCTCCCCACCTGTACTTCTCAGGCCCTCTTCATTTAGTTTTAATTTTAATTTTTTGAGAGAGAGAGCGCAAGTCAGCAAGGGGCAAAGAGAGAGGGAGAATCCCACAAGGGGGAGAGAGAGAGAGAGAGAGAGAGAGAGAGAGAAAGAAAGAAGTGGGGCTCACGTTTTATCCAAAGCAGTGCTCGAGCTCACCCGATTTGGGACTTGAACTCACGAACTGTGAGGTTGTGACCTGAACCGAAGTCAGATGCTTAACAACTGAGCCACCCAGGTGCCATCTTCATTTAATTTCTTAGCCTAGTTCAGAAGATCCACAGGGAGAACTTTCTGTAACGTGGCCCCGCTGCTGGCTGTCACACCTGAGTTGCAGAGTGGTGCACAGGAAGCTGAAAGGGCTCTTTCTGCCGCTCTCTCAGGGTTTTCGGCCCCTGAGCTGTAAGGCATGTTCACTGTGTCACATCCAAACAGGAAAATCAAGTCCCCTCCCACCAGATATACAGCGTTTTTTTTCCACCGGGTGACCAGGACAGAATGAGGGCTTCGGAGGGGCCGCGGCAGCAGATGGCACGGTGTTGTCGTTGAACCAGTGAGGACAGTGTTGGCATCCGACTGAGGGCAGGAGGAGGGATGCTGCAGGGCTGCTGCTTCCCTGTCTGCCCTCCTTCTCAAGCATGGACATTCCGTCCCTATGTGCTTCCTTCCCTGGTACTCGCTCTGTCCTGTGGGGTCTTTGCCAAGGCCATCACAGCACTGAGGAATGTCAGAGTTGGTGGGTCCAGTCCAAACCCATGAGCTCCTTCCTGGAGAGCGGGAATTGCGTCTTTCGTCACCTTTATGCCTCCAGCACTCGACACAACGCTTGCCACATGGTCTCCGTGGATGTTCACGGAGTGAACGAAGAGCAGAATGACCCAGCTCGTTTTCCAATGAGGAGATGACCTCTGTCCCGCTTTTAGCAAGGGCACTCAGTTCTCTCCGTGTCTGCATCCACAGGCCAGCCCAGTGCCAAGGGCGTGGGTGGATGGATAAACACCTGACCTCTTTGCTGCCTTGCTAGTGTGGCTTCCTGTGGGCCCTGCCCCGCCTCAGGCTGCATGTCGTGAATTAGGAGTAGAACACGCCTCGCTTGAAAGACAGAAAAGAAAAAGAAAAGCACATGGCCTGCTCAGGGAAGGTGTGTTACAAAGAGGAATTCAAAAATAACCTTATGGAGTGTCTGAGTGTGTGTGTGTGAGTGAGAGATGTGGCTGTCTGTCACTGTTGGGATTTTTCATTTGCTGAGCAGTAATCCCTAGATGTGGTCTTGTGGTGCTCCCCGGTGGCTTTCTCAGTGGTCTCAAGGGTTGTCGTGAACTTGCTTGAATCAAAATTTTAATTCACATGCTTTAGTTGATTCATTTAAATTGTGCTTATTGATTTGTTTATATTTAAATTGTATGTATTGATTGATTTGTTCATTTGTGTATATATTTATTTTACCTCAGCCCCCATGTACTCGGCAAAGATTTTTTAAGGCGGCATCTAACAAAGGAGAGCTAGGCAATGTTAAAAATAAAAAAATAAATGAATAAAAGGTTTAAAAGACGTAGGAAGTGCAAGTAAAAAGGAAGAGATTTTAATTGCTTTGATTGAAGATTTAGCTCAGCAGTTAGCTTCTTTGAGGCCAGGAAAGAGAAAATATACATATATATATTATATATATTATATATATATATAATATAAATATATATATAATATATATTATATATAATTTATATAATATATATATAATAGAATATATATATATTTATATTATATATATATAATATATATAATATTTATATATATATATGTAGTGAAACGTGTGATATGGATTGTGGCAGAAGCCTGTGGTGCCCGAGTCAGAGACCCTCGGGCAGCTCCCATTTCAGCTACAGTTGGGGTGAGTCTTGTGAGAGCTGCTGACTTGCCCTGGGGACCCCTCCCTACCACCAGCCCAGAAGTGGGAGGGGGTGTTGAATGCTGACGCCTCCAGGCAGCCCTCACGTGTGGGGCATGGGAGCTGGGGTGAGTGCTCTATCCAACCTTGCACCCCGTTTGGTTTGGAGGGCCGTTCCGGGAGGCATCTGCCCATCTGTCTGGGTTCTGGCTGGAGTGAGCGCCCATGCCTCACAGCAGCTCTTGATAACCCACTGTTAGGTCGCCTTCTCCTTCTTTTTTGTCTCTTTCTCCCTTCTCCTCCTTTTTAGGATCACCTGACAAGCTATCTTTTCTCAGGCTCTGCTCCAAATCATGCCCCCACCCATATCCCATAGTACTTTGGTCAGATACAGGCAGAAACCAAACCACAGAGAACTGTGAATCCAACCCTCCCACCACCACAGGGCTGGCTGGGACCGTGGACGTGCCCCTGCTTAAGAGCAGTTTGTTCTAGGAAGGGCCCTTCTCTTCCCGGTCCAGCCTAGGGTTCCACTTGGCCAAGAAAGTGTACTCAGTTCTTGAAAACCAAGGTCAAAGTGTCCCTTTGACCTATACACCTGGCCCCCTGGCCTGTTTTCCCCTGGGTCTTTCCCATTCAGGGGTGCTCAGTGTTCATATGCATAATAAAGGCCACCCTTGGTTTAGCCTAAGGGACCCCAGTGATTATTTTAAACCTTCAAGGAGCAGGAGCCCCCATATTTCCATTTCTATTTCCAGACATCCTTCCAAGCTGAAGCAAGCAACTCTCCTATATTTGGTATCCCTTCTCAGAAGACACTGTTGTGGCGGGGACTGAAAGAAAAAAACTCAGGGACTGGGCTCTCCCTTTGTCTTGCCCACACCGCCCTCTGCCCACTTTCCCGGTTAGTCACGCTGTCGTCTGACTGGGGCGTGTGGACAGAATCTGCTGTGACTCCTGGAACTTTCCTCATGCTGGGGCTTGCCCCCCCCCCCCCCCCAACAAGATGGGTACCACCAGGGCCTTTTGGTCTGATCCCACTCCTGGCTGCAGATTCTGATCATGGACACCTTAGTTCATTTCAGGCGAGATTTCAGCTGCACAGCAGTGTGGTTTCTTCACTTTGTTGGAAAGACTTGCATGGAGAAGCTTGGGGGCCATCTGGCACTACCCAGGGTTTGACTGCTGGGGCCCTGCCTGGGGATCACACCCACCTCAAGAGGTTTGAATCAGGTGGCCGGGAGGATGGCGGTTGCAGTCCTCTGGTTCTCACCCTGAGCTCTGCCCCTCGTCCTCCACCCCACCCCAGCTTGCATGTCCCCCCCCGCCCCCCACCTGCCTTCTGTGGACACTCCTGCTTAAGACGCTCCCATTCCACGGGCTGCTTCCTGACTCACTCCTGAGCCCCCGGAGGAAAGAGTTGGGAATGAAAGGAGCCCAGGTCCATGCGGTCCTCCCCTTCACCTTGTCCCTCACCTTTCTGGGACTGTTCTGGTCAAAGTTTCGGGAGAAATGGAGGCCAAAAGCATCGTTTTTCAGGACCCAAATTTAATACTTCTGCAACTTTCTGTCAAAATCATGCTGCGTATCCTGTTCTTGAGGAAGAGTTGATCCATATATCTCTGATAACACTGCCTTCCTTGTTATGTGGTTATTTCTCTACCCATCTTTTATCTCACTCTAGTCTTAGCTTCTTGAAGGCAGGCACCAGGTTTTTCTTTTTCTTTTAACCCCCCTAGTGAGTAACTACTTAGTAAATGTGTAATAAGTGAATGGATCCCGGGTTGGCCTAAAAATAAGCTGAGATACCATTTATTCATACTGCATCTGTTTTTCTCCTCCATACTTCACAGAACTCATGGCTGCCTTGCTCACCCTACATCATTGATAGGAAATGCAGATGTGACTTACATCCAGAAAAAGTGGTTCCAGTGCTGGCTCAGACTCCAGCCTTTCTGGAGTCAGCCCCTTCCATACTTTGGTCAGCTCTAGTATGAGCCGAGACCCCTAGAGCCTGGCTCACCGCATCCCCAAGCGACAGGGACGGCCCCACAGTGCCGAGGAATGCTTTGTGTCTGTTTCTCCACGGGGCTCTTGCGTCTGGAAACAAGAGGGCTCATTTTGAAGGTGTTTTGGATTCCTGGAAGTAGATATTAAGGCATGTGCTTGTTAGTCTATCAGTCAGCAGATAGTTGCCAAGTGCTGTCTGTTTGGCAGGCCCTGTGCCAGGGGCTGGGGACACATTCATGAATAAAACAGATGTGGTCCCTGCACAGTGGAGTTCATAGTCTAGCAGGGGAGAAATAAAAACATTAAGCAAATAATTATCAGGAAAACAAAAGTGTTATTCTGTGCCAAGCCAGAAGGTCTCAGGGCTCTCTCCTGCTGTTATTGCAAACCATTGCCCTCCAGGTGGGTCCTAGGGCCTGGACCCATACCCATTCTTTTCCCAGAAGCATTTCAGTCCCCAGCTATCTTGTCAGTTCCTGGAGAAAGCCTTGGAGTTTGCCCTAAAGCACCTGGAACATTACTGATTAGTATGAAGGACTGTGTGCTCTGTCTCACTATGGGACCACTTGGGCCCTCTGTCTCTTCATCTATAAAACGAGGGCTGTGGTCTAGGGCCATACTTCTTAAGGTGAGTTCCATGGAATACCAATCCCAGGAGATGTCCTAGAGAAAATGATGTCATGATGAAATAAGTTTGGGGAACTGATTATTTTATATAAATATATAAATTTTATTTTCCTCTTCTAGGTTCACATTAAAGGTCCTCAGAAGTCCTAAAGTACACAATCTGGCCTAGCCTTGTTGAACCCAGATCCCTTTTTTCACATGGTACCCATTTTCCTGAGGCTCTGAGACCCCATGGAACCAGCTGGGCCAGAGACCTTTTCTAGCCCTCTGTCATCAGGGCTCTGGTGATGCTCTGGGCTGGGAGACAGGAGTTTGTGTGGGGCGGTGGCCTCAGACCCTGCGGCATTCAGCTCTCCTTCCTCTTTTGTGATTATCACACCAGTGTCCAGGGAGACGGCTGACTGCACTTCCTGCAGCAGGTTCTGGAGACATTTTAAGACACTCACTGGTGGTGCCACTGCCTCAGAATCCACAATCATTCTTAATTGGCCTCAGAACGATCAGCTCGCAAAACCATCTGTCATGGGAAACTTGAGCCGTATTCAGAGTCCCATTAATAATTCAGCCGGCGAGCTTCTTCAGACCCTGGCCTTCCAGCCCTTGGGACTCACTTGTCTTCTGCCTCCGGAGATGTCCCAGGGAGAGTTCTCTGATACGTTACAGATGTTAATGACTCAGGCAGTGGTATCTCTGTGCTTTCCCAGAACCCCCAAAGCCTCATCGGTTGGAAGAGGGAAGATTGATACAGGTTAATCCCCCTCTAATTCTGTCAGCTCAGAGGCGGTGGGCTTGCCAGCAGCGAGGCTCTAGGGAATGGCTACCGACAGCAGGTTGCTGGCAAGCCCTTTGTGCTGGGGTGACAGAGCTCTCGCCTGTTGTGATAGGTCGGTGGGCCCCCTCCACTCTTTTCTCTCCAAGGCTGCTCTGTATCATCCCAGCCATTCAGAAAAAAATAGAGGATTTTTTTTTTTTTTTTTGCAAGTTAGAGGTACCTAAAAATATTGGTTGAATTAGTTCTAGCTGATTAGATCTGATTCTCATTCCCATTTAGTAGAATTACAGAATGTCACAGCTGCCCGGGAACATAGAAATCATCTCATCCAACTCCATCATTCTTCAGCGTAGGAAAATGAGACCAGAGAAAAGTGACTCTTTCAAGGTCACCCAGCTGGTTCGAGGCTGAGCTGGCCCGGTACCCAGGCCTCCTGGCTCACAGCCCTATGTCCTTTCCAACCTGTCACGGTGCACTCAGAGCACAGTGAGCACGCGTCTTTCTGGGAGTGCTGCAAACGGTCCCAGGCACCGTGAGGTTCAGACACCAGATGCCTTTTCTGTGGCTCTGTGATGCCAGGGGTAGCACATCTGTCCTGGCTGCTAGACCTGCGGGGCTGTGAGGTGGGTTTGTCGTGCGCCATCGATAAGCTGGAAGTGAAAGGGCCGGGGCCTCCTCCCTCTTTCTCTCAGCCTCTCTGCTGATTTGTGGTGATTAGTGCTGGCTGTCATCTGTTTAGTTCCCTCTCCCCTTGGACCGACTATGCTCCACTGGAACCAGCCCTTCACACCCTGTCGTAGACTCTGCTGGGTCTGGCTATGGGGTGCTCGGACGTAGGGCACTTTCTGGCTAGATACGAGATGGCTTTTCTACCTTCCCCCTGAGCCTGGAGAGAAGGGGAAGGGGCAGGGGTCAGCCCACTTCCCATCTGTGTGGAGTGGGGCGATGGCAGTCTAAGGCCCTGGAGGCTGGGGTTCCTCATGGAGTCTCAGTGCTACCAGTCCTTTTAGAGATGACTGGGCCCGGCACCCACTATTTATAGATGATGACATGAAGGCCTGGAGAGGGGGTGGCCCTTGTCCAAGGTCACAGGGCCGGCTGATGGTAGAGCTAGGATGAAGCACAGGCTGCCAGGCACCCCTTCCCCGTTTTTCCTGCAGAGCCTTCAGCCGTTCTGGTCTGGGGTGTCATTCTCCAGTGCGGGACCAGTGTGTCTTATAGCTCCAAACCCCAGTGGTTAGAAAAGTGTGGAGTAGGTTTAAGGGGCAGAGAACATTCCAGTGTGGCCGATGGAAGTTTTACGGTGAGGTGTGTAGGAACAGATAAGATGGGGAAGTGAGTGGAGGCTGTGTAGCCAAGCAGCCTTCAGGGGCTCTTCAGCAGAGGAACTAAAGCCCAGAGCAACTGTGCTACATGGGGTCTCGGGGGCGTGAGGGCCCAGGGGAGGTGAAGGAGCAGAGACGGGGCAAGGTAGGCAGTCCCGAATGTCGCTTCATCTGTGCTGGACGCAGGGACCCAGGCTTTCTGTGCCTCTTCCCTGCACTAGAGGGAGCCTCTTTTCTCCTAACTTTGTATTTTAAATATCAAGCTGGGGTAGTGCTTGTCCACATTTCCGCCCAGGGTCTTAGGGAGATGCAGCTAGGCTGGGCCCAGGCTGGCCTGAGAGGAGGGTTGCCCATACCCTTAGGTGGAAAGACAGTCCCGTGTTGTCGTGGTGGTCTTAGATCCTCTGGGTGACTCCCAAGGCCTGTATGTAACACTGAGACTTCCAGTAAGTGCAGTGTCTGTAAGGACAGGTGCTAGCTGAGCTAAGAGTGCTTGGTGGCCTGGTGTTCAGGCCACAGGGGAGGGGCTCAAGGGAGGAGGCAGCAGTAAGCCAGCTTCAGCCTTGGCCACCCCCTGGCAAAGCACACAACCCTGCCTGTAAGCCACAAAACAGGGGAGCACCGCCCAGGCCCCATGGGGGAGGGGGGTGGCTCTGGGAAGCAAGTCCCGTGGGCCTTGACTCTGGAACACAGGCTGGAGAAAGGACATGGTGTGAGGAGCTGTGCCAGCCCGGGGCTTCACTCCTCCCCCTTCTCTGCAGCCTTTTAGTACCATGAGCACCCTGAAGGCTGGCAGAGGGTTCACCTTGTCCTCCCCTCCAGGACCCCACCTAGTAGGCACTCACTCACTGAGCCACAGAGAATAGAAATCCTGAAGGAGACCAGAGCGATGAAAGCAGGTGCTAGCTTTGGCTTTAGCAATTGCTAAGTGCTTTTCGTGGACCCCGACTCCTCTGAGAACGATGAAGTAACAGTGATGCTCGTGCTAATAGCAATGCGGAGATAGCTGAGCCTCTGTCGGTACCAATGGTAACGCCTGTTGGGGTGCATCCTGTGCCAGGCACCCTGCTACGGACTTTGTGTGGAATGTTCTTTAATCGTCACCGCAATTCTGTGAAGTCATTATTAGTATCACCCCCATTTTCCAGATGAGAAAACTGCAGCACAGATTGGTTGCACGCTCACCCAATACCAGCCTCCGAGCCAGGAAGTGGTGGAACTAGGATTCCACACACAGTGTGAAGCTCTTTCCCAAGCCCGCCCTCCCTGTGGCCCCTGGGGGGGGGGGGCATCTGAGCAACGGAGGGGCAGTAGTGGCGTTTGGAGGGAAGACACCCCAGGATGATGGGACAGCTCTGGCGTCAGAGTGGGAGGGTGAGGCCCTGCGCTGTCCATCTGGGCTGTGCCCGTCTTCAATCATCCCTCCCGGAGGCCTTGGGGTAGGCCTTAGAAGGTAGAAATCTAAGCTCCTCGTTTTTGAAGGGAAAAGAGAGACCACGTGAGCGGTGACTGGAATCTGATCCTGGGGAAATGCAGCAAGTGCCCCAGTCATCTCACAGGAATCCTACGGGCGCAGTGGGAACTTCCCGTCCCAGGGGGAGCATGGGGACAGAGCCCCTGGCCCCTCTCCCGGCCTTCCCTCCCTCAGCCAGAAACCCTCAGTGTTGTTGCTTCAACTGCACAGAGGAGGTTTATCTGCTATTGTGCTTGGAAGCCTTTCTGTGATCTTAGGACCTTTGAGAAAAGAACAAAACAGCTAGGAAAACACAGGGTGGTTAAAAAATGTTTGTGATCTTTGTGCCCTATGGAACAAAGAGGCATTCGGGAGACTCAGCATTGTTCCGGGGAGCGGGGGAGCTGGCCTCCCCTCCTTTGGGAGCCTCCAGCTGATTGTTGTGGAATGTCTCTGGAGCCTTCTCCCCAGCGTCAGGCTCCCCCTCCTCCTCCGTGTGGGGCGTATTTACACTGGTAATAGCCTTTAGTTCTCACTCGGTTTCTAGGCCGAAACCGTTCTTTTCATCTGGTTGGGAAAAGTGGCTCAGT
Organism: Prionailurus viverrinus; assembly: GCF_022837055.1. Taxonomy (NCBI): domain Eukaryota; kingdom Metazoa; phylum Chordata; class Mammalia; order Carnivora; family Felidae; genus Prionailurus; species Prionailurus viverrinus. The sequence continues at coordinate 85,969,989 of NC_062569.1, read as the reverse complement.
GGCTATGACCCAGTGATAGCGAAGTTGCATCCTTGTTATTAGCTACGCGACTCTCTTTCCAGATCCACCTTAAGTTGCCTACCCTCAGGGAGATTAGTGAAGTCCTCTCTGTGCGGCAAGCCATCACGTAGGTAGTAATGTCCCTTATCGGACCTTTATTTCTGTTTCATTATATAGATGTTATCTCCATGCCCTCAGAGACAAAACCCAGGTTCGAAGCAGAGAAATGACCTATCCAGTGTTGCTCAGCTGACAACTGACAGGGCCTCCTTAGAACCCTACTAAGACTCTTTTTTTAAGGCACTAAATTTGAAAGCATACTACCTCAACTTCTTTGGAAATTGTAAAACACTGTGGACCCACTACTGCCTTCGCCCTCAAAAGCTATTTCCAGGACTGGGGCTCTAACACTCCAGGCCCAGGTCTCTCTAATTCTGAATGGGTTCATTCTGAACTGTGCCCCACCACAGCCCATCGCCCTTCAGAGATGTTTGTAGGGGAGCCAAGATGTTCACTTGCCTTCTCGAGGACACACGACTCAGTTGCATCTCCCCACTCCTCCTGCCACGTCTTTAATCCACACGGCCCTCCTTATGTAAGTCACAGCCAGACAAGTGTCTGGAGCTGGGCGTGGAAGCTGGGCCCTACTCTGTGTCAGAACACCAGTGGCGGGCTTCTTTTCACATCCTTTAGAGCAGGGCTCTTGGGCAAATGGGGAGGGCTTTGGAAGTGCCTTCCTCCCCATGCTGCCCGATTCTCCTTCAGGTTTCTCCTGTTAGAGATGATACAGAGTTGTTCCTTCGAAGGGTTTGGACATTTGGGGTCTTTCCCTACGTATCCTCTCAAGATCATCGTGTTGCGCTGGAGGAGTAACAACTTGACCTGCCGTCAGGAAATTCCTGAGATGTATGCTCAGCACCAGTCAAAGGAAATGGGGATGTTTAGTCAAGATAAGAAAAAAACATGGGGGAGCAGGGGGCATTATCGCTGTCCTCATGTGAGAGAGGAAATACACTTGTTCCTTGTGGCTCCGGAGGGTAGGACTTACACCTGAGAGTAGACGCTCTAAGGGGCTGAAGTTCAGCATAATGTAAAAAAAGGAACCCAGCAAAAGAAACAGAAAATAGAGTATGTTGTCCTGAGCAGAGTGAATTTTCTCTGCAAAGTTCCATTCCTCTGATGGGCAGGCTGTGACATGGGGTCCAGGGAATGGTAACTCTAGTCCTGAGTGGGGAATGAGATGATCATTTCCCTTTATATTTTTGGCCTGTGATCGCGCCCACCCCCAGTGTCCTTTAGAGACAGCTGCCCCCAGGGAGAAATGAGAATTTCTGAGCCAATCCAGAACGGGGTCCTGGGGAGGCACTCCAAAAGATGAAAGGACCAGGGAAAGAGGAGGCCACTGACCACCCTTGCCATGTGGGACCCATGCTTTTGGTCTCAGCCTTAGTTTCCCTGCGTAGTGATGATGATGGTAGCAAAAAGGGCCCCTCAGTGATTTCTGTAGAGAAGAACTGAGTTTCAGTGCACTTTGGCTGTCATGACTGGTGGCACTTCCGGCGGATTCCTGATAGAGGAAAGAATGTATGACATCAAACGTCCAGGTTCATACTTTGTGGGCAATGGGAGCCATTTGCTGAAAACAGCAGACTGGCAGAGTGGTAGTCTTCCCTTTCAGCAGCCTTGTGAGTTGGAAGTGTGGACTGGAGGAGAGTGAGGACTCCCCACACTGTGACCTTCTCATCATTCGTCAGCACAGGGATGGGGGTGTGTGTTTGCGTGTGTGTGGGGCTGCCTGCGTGGGTTTTGTTTTCTTTGTTTCCCTTGCTTCCTGGCTGAGCACCACGCTAAATAACTCATTGTGATCACTTGGAACCCTTCCATACTTCTGTTTATGCTCTGTAAGAATTATACAGTTCTACCACACACATAAACATTAATATGTGTACATGCTTTTTAAAATAAGACACGGTTTTATAAAAATGGGATGTTAGTCATGTTTACTACATAGTGCTTTTCTTGTTCATCCATACTTCATAGAAAAGTCCCTCCAAGTCAACTCAAATGCCTCTTACTCATTCTCTTTATTCCATGGAAGGGACGGTCCATATTTTATTCACTCATACTGATATGCATTCACTTTGTCTCAGTTTTTTTTACTTGTAGAGAAGGACCTCCATAAGCTTCTATAAACCTCCTTGTGACCTACCACTTTTATTTCCTAGAGACAGATTCCCAAGAGTAAGAGTGCTGTGCTGAAGGGTATGGTATTTTTTAGTTTTGGTGGATGTTTCCAATTCCTGTTAGTTGATGAGAATACCCATTCCCGCATACCCACAGCATTGTTACTCCCTCGTTGGTGCTAGTCAGTCTGATGGGTAGACCGTGGTACCTCATTGTTGCTTTGATTTTCGTTTCTCTGACTCCCGTTGAGTCCAGGCGTCCTCTTGTATGACTGTCTGCCATTTGCATTGCTCTTCCATGAGTCACCCGTTTATCCTTTGCCTGTTTTTCTTCCAGGATCCCGGGGGATGGGACCAACAGGACCCTTGTTGTTCTGGTCTGCTGGTTCAGCCAGCAAGCAAGGGTGTTTCCATAACAGACTTCACCTGGTCCTGGTGACGATTGGTTTTCTGTTCCCCTCCCCCCGCCCCTCCCTGCAGCACTGTTTTGAGAGCCTGTGGAAATGAGATATTATGTCATATTCCCCCAGGGATCCCAGGGTAGTGGTGAGGGGAAAGCAGAAAATGAAGCTGTAAGCAGGTGAGAGCTGATAGGCTGGCCTGTGGGTTAGTTGTGACATCTCCCCTGTTGGCCCTGGGCAAGTTACTTCTTACTGATGTGAAGTCTGCATCTGTGTAGTAGGGAGCAGACGCTTGGCAAGAGTGGCACTTAGTAACGCATCTGTAAGTAGGTCAGATCTTGACCGATGTTTACGAAGCTTAAAGTCAGGCTACTCATGGCATGGTCTGCCAGATCTTAGACCCCACCCCACACCTACTAGATCAGAAGACCCCCAGGTGATTGGTCTGTACACTGAAGTTTGAGAAGCACTGGCCTAAAGCACTCTGATTAGAGCCGGGAGAGAAAGTATCTAGTAGAACTTGCCTAGAAGTTGCACTGCAGTTGTGAATGTTTTAGGTGTGTCGATGTATCAGTCCAGTGGATCTACTCAGCGCACAGTAGGGTGAGTTCTTGTCCCTTGATCCTGGGTCTCTTCGTGCGTGTCACCTAAGAGAATACTGCACCCCCTCCCTGTGATGGGGACACCTCAGTTTAAGAACAGTCAGTATCCCCAGATCCAGCTGGTTCTCCCCAAGCCTTATGGTCCCAGCAGGCCCACAGCAGTGAACGACCTGCTCCATCTACCCCAGTTCCGTTCGTGGCTTCACATAAATGCTTCAGCTGCCATGACTCTCAGCTCCCCGCCACCTCCTCCCGTGCCCCAGTTCCTCGTCCCTGGTTCTGTCACCTGGCTTCAACCTTTCTCTCTTGAGCCTGGCCACCACCTTAACTTCTCCGGTTTTCCACCACACTTCCCCCATGGGACCTTCTCCCACGCTCTGAGGAAACACTACCAGTCACCCTGTGGGTAACTGCACCCTGGTCCTGGCCCACTTGGATGCACCTTCTGCCATCCCACCTCCACGTCTTCTGCCATTCAGATATGCCCCTCTTGCCGCCTCCCCTCTGCTTCAGCTCTAAGTTGACACATGTAGAACCTTCTTCCAGAGCCTCACTGTGGACTTACCGGTCCCCACTTGACAAAGTGAGTTGTGTGGTGCTCCTTTAAATAGTAGTGCTCCTTTAAATAGTAGTGCTCCTTTAAATAGTAGTGCTCCTAGGAGCACTTCTACTGCAGTTCCTGTGGCATTTGAGCTTGCTTGGTTTATCGGGTAGTTTATGAACCAGAGGTTAGTGTGGGAAACAGAAACCACTCCAGGTATTTTCAGCAGAAGGGGTTGAATGTTGGGATTAGGTGCTTATAGTATTATTGAAGGAGCTGAAGGGGCAGGTTTTAGGCTGGGCCTTTTGAATGACTCCTAGATCATACAGGAGCAGCTGCTGCTACCTCACAGCTGCTTCTGGAATCTCCAGGAAGCTGAAGGGTGGACACCCTAAGTGGAGGTCCAGGGCTTATAGAGCTGGATGAGATGCTGCTGGCATTGCCTTGCTTTTCTGATACCCAGGAAGCTGCAGCAAGACATCTGGATGCAGGGTGACTGTGACTTCTGAACGGGCAGTGACATTCCCTCTTTCCACCCCAGGTACCTTTGACTGGCAAAATTCAGCCTCCACCCAGCCCAAGACAATGACTGCCTGGAGGCCAGACCTCAGTTTCTCTCCAGACTGGGCTTCTGTGCCTTCTGCAGGGAGCAGCCCCTCTCTGGAGTAGGTCCCCCCTCCCAGCAGATGTGGTTGCACCAGGCTAGCAAGGAGACCACGGTGTCCCTTCGTGTCTCCCTGCTTCTCTAAGCACATAAGATACTGCTCCCTTCCTGAATGCTCTGAAAGCTTTTTATGTTCACTTAGTTTTACCTGATTTGAGAGTGACAAGCTTGGTAGAGTGCAGGAAATATGACCGTACTAAGTCGTGTTCGCCTCAGCCTTGGATGGTATTTATTTTGGGTCATTAGGATTCCTTGTCCAATCTTGGTCTTCGTGGTTAAACATGTTAAAGGGATTTCTCCCAGCACTGTTTTTAGCAAGAACTTTTTCTTGCTCATGACATGGTTGCTTAATAAGACTGTCTGTGGGTGTTGAGGGGGGAATGTGTTTCAGGTGTTAGGGAAATGACAGTGATTTGGGCCTCAAGGGGCCCACGGGAGCAGTCTCAGTTTTGTGGGTGTGGGAGGCTGTTGGTCAGGGTGGGGCGATTAGTTTGTGGCTGCTCACCTGGCCAGGCGTTTAGTGCCTGTGAGGCGCGTGTTCTTTTGTAATGGGATGAAATGGAATTCAGGAGTTGTCGCAGGCCCTGGGCCATGCACGTCTTCTGGGTGTCCTGAACAGAGTCCTCTCAGCCTGGCTCAGCAGAGGGGGTACTCAAAACGGTTTACATATTATGTGGAGTGAAATAAGAAGAGATTCAAGGTGGGCAGGAGTTAGGAGACATGATTCTCAGCATCTCCCAGCTCTCCAGGAAGTTGTCAGTCCCTGGACCCTCAGTTTTGGGGAAACCAGTTAGAGCAGCTGTATTCAGGGCTCCATGTGGAGGAGAGAGAAGGTAACCGTCCCCTGCAGCTTTCCTGGAGAGCATTCAGAATGGGGCACCATTTTTGCAGGATGATAAGTTGCCACCATTATGGAGCAGAACGCAGAGATGGTTCTACAACAGATCATCATCCTGATGGCTTAATTGAATCTTGGACTGTATTCTGAATTTCAATCCCTGGGGCCTGGCACTTAGGGCCCTTGTGACTATCTCAGTGTGCTCTAGCCAATTTGGACGCTCACGGTCCCCTGAGGCTATGCTACGCTTTTACCTTCTTATCTTTGCTTGTGCTGTCTCAGCCACCAGGGGATGTCTCTTCACCCCTCTCCACCTGGAGAGATCCTCTCTGTCTCTCACGGCCAACTCAGTCATGCCCTCCTCATAGCATTCCTTGCCCACCAGCTACAGGGCTCCCTCTTGCCCTATCTGATTCCCAAAGCCCTTTTCTGTCCCTTTCTCCTGGCTTTTCCTGCTTTCCGCCCATTGGTCCTGTGGATGCTCTGCAGGTCTCCCTCCCAGCCAAGGTCTGTGTCCCCATGGGTTATCTTCTTTGTCAGAAATGGTCTTGTTGGTTTTTTTTTTTTAATGTTTATTTATTTTTGAGAGAGACAGACAGAATGCAACTGGGTTAGAGACAGAGAGAGAAGGAGACACAGAATCAGAAGCAGGCTCCAGGCTCCGAGCAGTCAGCACAGAGCCCGACGTGGGGCTCGAACTCATGAGCTGTGAGATCATGACCTGAGCCGAAGTTGGACACTCAACCGACTGAGCCGCCCAGGCTCCCCTTGTTGGCTTTAAGAATAATTATAACGATCTTTGGGGGACCTGGGTGGCTCAGTCGGTTAAGCATCCGACTTCGGCTCAGGTCATGATCTCACGGTCCGGGAGTTCGAGCCCCACGTCGGGCTCTGTGCTGACGGCTCGGAGCCTGGAGCCTGCTTCGGATTCTGTGTCTCCTTCTCTCTCTGCCCCTCCTCCACTCACTCTCTCTCTGTCTCTCTCTCTTTCTCTCAAAATAAATAAACATTAAAAATTAAAAAAAAATTTTTTTTAAGAATAATTAAAACCATCCTTTTCTCACTTGAGCTGATTTGGTGTGCCAGTTTACTGATTGATATTAGCACCCACATCATTTGCATAACAGCAAATTACGCAGTGACAGTAATGCCAAGTAAACTGTAGAAGAAATGAGTTCCTAAGGCATTTACAGCCCATCTTAATGTACATTTTGCATATATAACATGCACGCTCTATTTGAAGCAAGCTTCCACCACTGGGGCAAGCAAATGATGTCTTATATTTACATATTTTCCCCTAGGAAGCCTGGAATAAGGACACCTTACCTCTATTTTAAGTCTTTAAGCTGAGTTTATATTAAAAAAGAACAACAACCCTACTCTGTTGTAACAGGTAATATTGCCCCAGGGCTCTCTGAGGACAGCATGTATTAGAAGCCTGTCTCATAGCCTTACCAGCTTGAAGGCAGCCGAATTCTGTTGTATAAATCTGTATGATTTGGGAGTCACTACCAGTGGTGGTGGGTGGGTGGGCAGGCCAGAGTTGGCACCGTGGTATTCAAACTTGGTCACGATTAGCATGTCCCTTACCTACTGCTTACGGATGTTCGCAGTGACAGGTGCCTCTTTATAAGCATCACTGGGCCCCACCCACACCTGGAAAACTGTCCTACCTGGAGGGAGTACATACACCCCATCCAAAAGTAGCCCAGCCTGCCCCCTTCTCTAATCTCTTCCTCCGTTTCCCCTCCCTCTCTCTTTCCCCTTCCTCTCTCCCTACCCTCACTTCTTCTCTCACTCACTATTATGGGTTGAATTATGTCCCCCACAAATTCATGTATTGAAGTCCTAACCACCAGCACCTCAGAATGTGACCTTACTGAGAAATAGGGTCATTACAGATATAATTAGTTAAGTGAGTTCAGTGGGGTGGACCCTAATCCATTATGACTGGTATCTTTATAAAAAGGGGGAACTTGGACACAGACAGACCCCTGGGGAGAACACCATGAGAAGATGAAGACAGAGCTCAGGCTTTGCTTCTACAGGCTAAGGGGCATCAATGATTGCCAGCCAACTATCAGAAGCTGGCAAGAGATGTACGACAGATTCTCCTCTGTAGCCCCCGGAAGGAATCTACCCTACCAGCACCTTGCTCTCAGACTCCCAGCCTCCAGAACTGTGAGACAATAAATCTCTGTCATCGAAGCCATCCAGTGTGTTAAAGCAGGTCTAGCTAGCTCCCACTCACCCCCGCCCACCCACACCCTTTGGCCGGAGAGAGCCTGGCCTGGTTCCTACCAGCTTTTCACAGCATGCTCCTTGAGGTGCTCAGGTGAATGGGAACTCTTTACGTAGGGAGGGGGGCTGCCCGGGGTTGGCCTCTTGTGTAGAGGCACTACACGCAGGCCTTCCTCTTAAAAATTGTGCTCCTCTTCAAGAGTGGAGATCTGCAAAAAATGAAAAGGATCCGTTGTAATGCAGAGAGCATGATTTTAGGGGCAGACGAACACGGGTGATTTAAAATCCTGACTGCCATTTTTTAGTTGCTTCACTTCCTTTAGACTTCACTGTCTTGGAAATAATAATAGTACCTTTGGAGTGGTTGTCAGAAGTAAAGAAGATATAGGTAAAGCTCTGAGCACAGTGCTTGGCTCCCAGGGTGGTAGCTGCCTTAACTGTTATTATCAGTCAACACCAGGAAATGACTTGAATAGTAGCACGTTGTAGAGGACAGTCTCCAGTTGGCTTTCCTAAGCTGAAATACCCAACTACCCAAGTTCCAGCTCCGTGAGTGTGAGAGACTGATTAAACTGTATGGAGGTGCTGTTTTTTCTTTATGGTTTGTGTAAAATTTTTCAGCCTTTTCACTTTGAACATGTATTTCGGAATAAGAAATTTTTTTTTTAAAAGGGGGAAGTATTTTACTAATCTCAATTAAGTAAAACAGGAGTTAGAGTCAGCAGTTTGATAACAGTGGAGGGCTCTTGAGAAAGGTTCCCATATACCTAGTTCTTAAGATTCTTTTTATATCTTGCGAGGTGGGTATGCTTTTGTAAATGTAGTGCTTTGCATTTCTAATTAGTGTTTGTATTTGGTTGGTTTTAATATATGCAGTTATATTTAATGAAGAAAAACAAGAATGGACGGAAGAGCAAAATAATGTGGTTGGCCCTGCCCAGAACTGGGACTGGGGCCCTCTGCAGGCCACCTCCTCCTACAGGGCCGCCCCCCCCTCCAACGTGGGGAGCTGGGGAGCTGGCGTGTGGAGGTCTGCTGAAACCAGATGAGCTGGGGGAGGGGCATCTTCACCTCCCTTCCAGCGTGACATAGCTCCGCCCCGTGTGAGAGGTGAGTGGTGTTACAGTGGCTTGTGACCTACATAGAATTTGTCTTTGGTGGGCAGCTGGCGGTGGAAGCGGGGGTCCCTCTGTGGTTTCTCTTTGCTCACATTTCCATTTTCCTGTTTCCTGAGGCTGAGAGGGTAACATGCTGCTAGACCTCCATCATTTGCTGGAGGTGGGAGACACCGAGAAGGGGTTAGTGGTGGGGAGGATACTGGTTGCTTTTGTTAGTGCTGCCCCCTGGCACTTTGTGGACCCCCTTTTCCTTTTGAAAGGAGTTTGGAGGCAGCTTTTAGTCTCATTGAATAAAAGTTGTAAATGGAAGGTCGTTCTAGGCAAAACAAAACAAATGCTCTCTGCACAAGGGGGGGGGAGGGAGCCTCTGTGCGTTTGGGATTTATTTTTATTTTTTAATCCTGTTAGCAACAGAAAAAGACTCTAAGGAGCCTCTGATTTTATTATCACCAGGAGCAGTTTATCTGTCGTCTGTGGGATCCCTGGCCAGATGTCCAGGGCTCCAAGTGTCTTCTTCCTTCCTCTCTCCCTCCCCTCCCTCCCCTCCCTCCCCTCCCTCCTAGGGGACGCTTTGGAGACTTTAGTTGTGGCCTAGGAGCGCTGATGGTTTGTCTCCCCTCTCAGGATGGAGGCTGCCCAGCCCCTCGGTTGCCCATGGATAGTACATTATAACCTGAGGCGGAGGTGGCAGTGGGAAGACAGTGGTGAAAGAGTAGAAAGAGGACTTGGCACTTGTTGACTCCTTTGGGTGGCCACCCTCTAAAGTTTTCTGCTGAGAGGATCCTAGACCCCTCCCGTGCTGGCCTACCCTCCTCTCCTCCTGGGTGGGTGCAGTTTCACACCTCGCCAGCAGGGGTCTCACCTGGGTCACATCCAGGGCTGCATGCAGGTGGGAGAATCTTCTCTGGGCTCCTTCCCCTCAACGTCTTAGAATCACTGAGCTCTGGAACGTTCCACCCGATGAGATTTAGACACCATTTTGAGGATCCGAGAGGGGAAGTGGCTCATCCCTTGAGATAGGGTGTGTTTGAAGCCAAGCTGGGGCCAGACCTTCTTGGGGGAAGGATGGTGGTGCAGAATACAGCAAGAGCACTTCTCTGCCCTTAACATTAATGAATGATGGAATGAGTGTATATTTCACTTCTACAAGGAGATTTTATTATTTTTCTCACAGTGATAATATGAAGTAATTTTATTGACTGTTTATCACTTTATTAATGACAACAAGTTGGACACTTGACAAAGAGAGCCCACATTTAATTTAAAAGTTCCTTTTCTGTAGCCGTCAGCATCTATGGCTTTCAAATAGTCAAATGCTACACATCAGTGAAATGCTGCCTGAAATTAATCAGACATTCTCACACTTACTGAAATGTAATTACTCCAGGAAAAGGTAAGACTTTAAGCTCATTAAGAAGTAATGGTATTAGGTTAAAAGTGTTTTGATTTTAAATGCTGGTGACAGTCGACGATGTCACCAAGGAAGGATAGGATAAGCCCAGCAAGACTGGAATATCTTGGTTTCCTCAAACTTCACCGACAGTGGCAGAATGACCCGCAGGTGCATTCAGGGTCTCTGCGTTCAGAACTCTGAGTGCAGTGTGCACATGGCACTCGCTGATCCTCTGACTCCAGGTGATGGCTGAAACGGGTCCCCCTGTCACTGCTCTGAGGCCTGGGTGTGCACATGGATGCATACACTTGGCTGGAGCTTCCAGGGATGGACTGTGGTTGCCGGAGCTGTCTGAGCTGCCCCTACCACAGAGCAGCACAGAGAGCAAATCCTCCAGCTGTGGCCCTCGCTGCCTTGAGGAGCAGGGCCTTTAGAGCAATTTAAGTGCTTAATATTCTTTGACTACTTCTTTTTATAAAAAATATAAACAAACCACTCTAGAGCCATTAACCTTTTAAAGCTTTGTGTTAGAGAATGATTTCTTGTTATTATGTCCTATTTTTCTTCCCCACCTAACACATTTATAACACACACTCAATGCCTTTTTTTTTTTTTTAAAGAAAAGGAATTTAAATAGAAGTCTGCTGTACCCTTCTTCCTGTGAACTTCATGTGGCATTTTGCCATTGGGCTTGGATCAAATGAAATAATATGGTATCTAGGTATAAGTCTGTGCTTCCCAAGCTTTGGTAAATATCCTGGGGACACTTGTATTTGGTGAGTCCTTGGGACCCTCCAAATCACAAGAATAACGTACTGCATCTCCCTGAAGAGTCCATTTCACTCAAAGATTTAGTAGCAGGGAAATTGGTATGTTAAAACACATATGGCTATATTATAGAGTAGAATATTAAAGCTTTATAAATCTTTTATTTTTTAAATTTTTTAAATGTTTGTTTATTTTTGAGAGACAGAGTGTGAGCAGGGGAGGGGCAGAGAGAGAGGGAGACACAGAATCTGAAGCAGGCTCCAGGCTCTGAGCTGTCAGCACAGAGCCCAATGCAGGGCTCAAACCCATGAACCGTGAGATCATAATCTGAGCTGAAGTTGGATGCTCAACTGACTGAGCCACCCAGGTACCCCTTTATAAATCTTTTAGATAAGACACAATTTTATACACTTGACACCAGCTGTGTCCCAAGACCCTCCATACTGGCCTTTGTTTTTTTCCCCAGGGGGAAGTTTTAGTTGCCTTGGTTAATACTTTTGTGATATTCCCATTTTGGTGTTTTTTAAGTTTATTTATTTTGAGAGAGAGCATGAGGAGGGGAGGGGCAGAGAGAGAGAGGGAGAATCCCAAGCAGGCTTCACGCTGTCAGCACAGAGCCCAGCGCTGGGCTCAAACCCACGAATCATGAGAATGTGACCTGAGCCGAAATAAAGACTCGGTGGCTTAACCTGCTGAGCGCCCAGGCGCCCCAGGTGTTACCGTGTTATCATTTTTGTAATCTTATTTCATCATTAAGAACTAGAAGTAGGAGACAAAAGCGAGTATGGTTAAACTTGTGAATACAAGGAGGTTAGAACTACAAAGTAGCCAGTGGTCCCCAAATGTCTGTGCAGCCACACTGTGACCACCCAGGGCATCTCTCAAATGCAGATCTACTCCCAGGAGGAGTCAGTTGCTCTAGGATGGGGCCTCCAAATGTGTGTTTTGAACCTAAGTCCAAAGGGATTCTGGCCTACAGCTAGATTTGGGGACCAAAGAACCAAACAGCTTTTATGACTGTAAAAGACTCTGGAAAAGGGGCTGCAGACTGGCATCCAACAGACCAGGTCGAAGAATGCTTTATTTTTCCTGTAGCACTTTTTGTTTAATGTGTACTAGTTGCCATCATTTAAAACCAGGATACTCCACAGCTTTTCTTTACAATGCAGAAGTCAGGACAGTGTTAGGCCTGCCTTCTGTCCGAGGCCCACAGCCCGAGCTGAGCAGCCTGTTTTGGCGTTCCGTGCTCCCCGGGTCTGCGTGACCCAGGCCTCCCCCAGCCAGCTTCCCGCGCTCACATCACTGCCAGGCCGCCCAGACACTCGAGGTTTTGATCCTGCTCGGTGAGCACGCGGTTGTGCATTATGTTCTTGAACAGCTGAGTCACAAATGTCCTTTTGCGACGAGCGGTGGGAGCCGGCCACTGTGTCCACACCCCCTCTGCTGGCCTCAAGGGAACAGCTTGCCTTTGTTCCCACCTGAGAAGTGACTCATTTTAGAGAGAAGACTCATCTGGTGAGAAGAAGGGACTTCAGCAAAGGAGCTTTTGGGACAGAACCGTCCCCTCGGCTTAGTACTTCCTTTGTCTTTCAGTCGCTTCCCTGTGCTTCTGTTTCTGTTTCCAGAGCTCCAGTTTCCTCCCGGGGCGGGGGGCTGTCCTCTTGGGATGGGCCCTGAGCACCCCTGCTCTGGCCAGTCAGCTTCACAGGCGTGTCTGCCCCTCTTCCTTTCACTACGGGTCCCCTTCTAAACCCTAGGTCCATTTGTGTTGAATGTATAAAAGGAAGCTGAGACGGCGTTAGGGGATAGTTACAGGAAAATGTGCTCAGAATTCCAAGCAACAGACTTGGGGTGGTGAGCTGTTCGAGCATCAGACCTCTGTACTCTGTTGGGAGGCCAGTGAGCGCACACGTTTTGGCAGGAACATCAGGGGCTGTCATCCCGTGCGGGCCCTGTTTGACCGCCCTCTGGTTTTCTCCTGAGATATTATGGGGGGCTCTTATTCTGTGAGGTCAGAGGATGCCATTTGGATTGGTCACTTTCTTTTCCCTAGTTGCCCAAGGCCTGAATCACCATTCCCTTGTAGCAACTTCCCCTTGATGGATCCCCAAAGTCTCAGAGCATTGCCTCTCCCCCCATTTATCGGGTCTAGGTAAAGGCACAGAGACGGTGAATGTCAACAGCATTTAAAAGGCATAGAACATCTTCCCTTTTAAATTCAACTCCCTTCTCGCCTCACCTGGACCGGTTCTTTCTGAGCCCTGAGCAAGTATGACGTAGGCCCACGCAACCTCTAATGATTCCGGAAATGACGCATACTTCCACTGGGGTGGTGCTGTGTGTCTTCACTCCTCTTCTTGGCGACCAAATCATTAGGTGGCCAGCATTGAGAAGGGAGGCCCACCCTCATGGCCCCGAATCCCAGGCTCTGTCCCCTCAAATGCCCGTTTCCACATAGGATTCCAGCTACACCTTTTGTCTACTGCCCATGACACTGACGGTGCCTAGCCCCTGTCCTCCCCATCAGGTGCTGGCTGTGAGTGGAGCCGTGCCTTTTTCGTTCCTTAGAGATGAAGAACTTAGGCAAAATCAGAAAACATTCTTTCTAACCTCACTATTGGGAAATTAGGGACTCAGAGCTGCCAGCCATGTTGTCCGATATATCCCAATTTCATATATTTCATCTTCATAGAGAGCCAGGTGTTCTCATTTTCATTCAGAAAATATGTTAATCAGAGGTACACGTATAACCAGCCACTTTGTTTTGCCCAAATCTCACTGAAATGTATAACGTACAAAAGGAGTGTGCTGGGGGCTAATTAATGTTTTAAAATGTCTACTTAAAGCAGATGGAAGTTGCATACAGATCTGGAAAAATTAGTAAATGGGAAGGGAATGGTTTTGCAGAAGGGTTTCTGTTTTTGTTTTTCCTTTACCCACTTTCACCATGGCCGTGCCCTGAGAATATAAATGCTAACCTTCCAGGGAGGTTCTGTCTTTTCCTAATGTGGTTTGAGTGGCTTTGGTGAAGGCAGCAGTGCGGCTACAGTGTTTATGTCTGTGCTGGAAAGTAATTAAGTAGATTATGTTCAGTCAGGTGGTGCACGTCCCAGCTCTAAAAAGTGGCACAGCACTGGCACGTGGCCTAGGCAGGCTCTGAAGATAACATGGTGTTTATTGGTGGTAGCCTCCCCGCCATGGGCTGCGAGGTGCCTTGGGCTGCCCCACCAAGGCAGGGGCTGCTCCCAGCAACCTTCACAGACACCGGCAAGGGCCTTGGCTGTTTGGCCGAATGTGGAGCCTAGGTGTCTTGGGAAAGGCAGGTTTTATCCTCACTATTTGGTGGTGAGGGTATACCTGTCTAGAATTTACTTTAGTTGATGTGAACTGAGTCCCTGCCTTGTCCCAGGCACTGGGCAGGGCAGCAGGGACTCAGATATGGAAGGACATGTTCCCTGTCCTCCAAGGGCTCATGGTTAATAGCACAGAGGGGCGCATGGGATGATTGTAAATATCACAGCCACAATGCAGTTAGACAGGGATAGGGGCCAAATCGCGAGGTGTCTCATGTTATGCTGAGGAGTTGGAGTTAATTCAGTAGGCAATGAGGAGCATGGTGTCACCTCAGTGTCAGGGTGGGAGACTCTGGACACCCGCTCGTCCTAGCTGGATCAATCCGTCTTGTCACCTTGGAAGTCAAAATGCCAAGCTGTAACTGACTTCCATCCCATGCAGGTCACACTTCCTGAGACAAGAGCCCACGCTAGTGTGTAGGCAGGAGTTCCAGACATGCATAGGAAACCAGCGCTGTCCACCTGTCCATCAGGCGTCCGCAGGTTGGTGGGAGAGACAAGGGGACAGACCTGGCTGTCATTGCATGACCTGCACTCATTGCAAGGAGTGATAGCCTATTGTAGGAAGCAGCAGGAACGAAGGCAGTGGGGAGGTTCATTCCAAATGTAAGATCTCAGAAGGCTTTTTGTAGGACTTGTAAATTCCAGATTCCCCAGAATTATTTACTGTACTTTATTTGGTCTGTCTTCTTCTTAAGTATAGACAGAAGACTTTTTCTCTTCCCTCTTCCATTGGTGTTCAGCGAGAAACAGACCCCCCCCCCCCGTATTACCAAAGCTACAACTTAAAAATAGATAAATTTTTCGTAAGAACCCCTACACTGAACAAGATTTCAACTACAGTTACTGCATTTAGTTCATCACGTGTTTCTGTCTTTGCTAAACTGCACAAGGAAAGGGGCTTATGGACCAGTTTGTTATAAGGAACGGATTTTTATTTCAGCAGCGTGACTGTGTCCAGACGGCCAGTGCAGCCCAGATGGACTGGACGGGGGTTTGCTTCAGTGGTGTGGGCTGAATGTGTCTCTCTCGTCACGAGGCCTGGGGCGACAATGGGGGCAGAGCACGGCCTGTCCAGTTGCCCCAGATGTGAATCCGTGTACCTGCACCAGACTCTGCTTTGTATGTTTGAAGCCGAACAGGTTTCTTTCTTTATCTCTCAGAGTTTTATTACTTCTGTCTCTTGGGAAGGGAGAAGGAGAAAACAGTCCCTCCTAAACAGAAAGCCATGTTGCTTGAGAACCTGACCTCTGTCCCACATGTCTTCGACTCCCTCAGAACATTCCACGTTAATTATACAGTATGCTGCGGCCACGGTTTTTCCTTTGGCATGTACAACTTTGGAAAACAGATAAATTGTGACTGCAGAGTGGTCTGAGCTTGGAAGCCACAGCCCTGTGGGGACTGAAGGCCTCAAGGTGGCTTGGAGACCACCAGCCCAGGAGCAGAGGGGCCCAGGGAGCCTCCCCAGAGCAGGTGGCATTGGGAATGCAGACAGAGCGCGAGACTCTCTGTCCATGTGATTCTATCACAAGGCACGAGGGCTCCAACTGTCAGATTCCCTAAAGGAAGAAGGGGCTCACTTCTGTCACCTGAGCTCAGCGGGAGGTCAGGGTCTGGGCCCAGTGGCTTCTCCTCTACCGCTTTTTAAAAAAATTGTGGTAGAATATATATAACATAAAATTTGCCATTTTAACTGTTTTTAATTTTTTTTTAACATTTATTTATTTTTGAGACAGAGAGAGACAGAGCATGAATGGCGGAGGGGCAGAGAGAGAGGGAGACACAGAATCGGAAGCAGGCTCCAGGCTCCGAGCCATCAGCCCAGTGCCCGACGCGGGGCTCGAACTCACGGACTGTGAGATCGTGACCTGAGCTGAAGTCGGACGCTTAACCGACTGAGCCACCCAGGCACCCCTAACTGTTTTTAAGTGTATGGTCCCTGGTGTTAATTCCATTGCACCCATTAATTAATTCACCCATTTGTTAATTCACAAAATGCACCCATTACCACTCTCTGTTTCCCAGGTATTTTTATCACTCAAACAGAAACTCCGGACCCATCCACACCCCAAGCCCCTGCTACCGTCTAGTATACTTTCAGTCCCTGTGCATTTGCCTGTGCTACAGGCATACACGTGTACCCCTCTGCCCGCTTTGCTGCCTCTAGGCCCCAGAGCACGCTCTTCCTCCCCCACTGCGCTTCCTGCAGGGCCTCTGGGGCTCTGCTGGTCCTTTCTTCTCGTTCGTGGTGAGGTTGTACTCTCCATTTGCCCTTCCTGATTGCCTCAGTAGCCCCATCTTCCTCTGTCTGGAGCATTTGGGGTAAAGCGCTCTTTCTGCCCACCTGACCTTTCCGTGTGAGGTTATATGTGAGGGTCTGTTCTCCGTCCGTACCCCCACGCTGATTCAGGAGCAGCAGGAGGGGCTGCAGGACCGCCTGGCAGAGCAGATGCCCTGGGCTGTGTTTGTCTTAGCAGGTGGTCACCGGCTACTCACAGGGGCGGTGGAGGACGATGTTCTGAGAGGAACTCTGGAGCCAGGCTGTCTGCATTTGAACCCAGGCCTCCCCGCTTCCTGGCTGAGCGGCTTTGGCCAAATTCCTTCACCTCCGTATGCCTCGGGTTCCTCGTCTGTAAAATGGGGATAATAACGTGCTTCTCTCGCAAGCTTGTGAAGGTGTGTAGTGTGTAGAGCGCTTAAAACAGCGCTTACATGTGTTGGCGTGAGCTGCCTTATAAGCGTTCGCCGTGACCAGTGCCATTGTTGTAGCGGCATCAGAGTTGTGAGGATGAAATGAGATAATCCACGTAAATAGTTTTAGAAGTGGCCAGCGTGCGCTAAGCATCCAGCAAATGTCATCGACCAGTATGGATGAATGTGTGTGTGTAAGTATGTGTGTGATGAGTGTGTATGTGTGTGTGAGTGTATGTGTATAGGTGTATGCGTGTTTGTGTATGTGTGTGGGTGTAGGTATGTGTGTAGATATGTGCGAATATATGTATGAGTGTATGCATGTATGTGTGTACGTGTGAGTGCGGATGTGTGTTTATGTGTATATGTATTTATGTTTACATCATGATCAGCTCACCTCTGAGACTCGTTCCAGGGGCTGTCTCCACCCCGAAGTTACGACAGTCCTGCTATAGGAGCCTGGACCTTAGGGGCAGATAAAAACTAACTCACCTGTACTTCCTGTTCTTCTGAAGACAAGAACAGAGAAATAGGAAGACGTTGTTCTCAGGAGCCTGGTGAGGTAAAAATTAGTGCAGCCTCCGAGTTCACAGCACAGTCTTGGCATCTTTACCTGCTTTTTCTTCTTAAGTTTGGAAACAAATTGTGCGAGTTTGAATTCTTTTTAACCTCAGGCGAAAGAGCCTCACATTCCATCTGAATTCGGAACGCTGAGTGGGCTTTACTTGTTTATGTGGGTGCCTGCGGTTTCCATCAAGATTCTCATTTTTTTTTTAACCCAGAGAAGAAAAGCTATCCTCTATGAAAACCAAGCTTTACAAAACTTGTCTCTGTGCTCTGATTTTAAGTACCGGTTAAAAGAAACCTCAACCCTGCTTGTTAAAATACGTGTGTGAAATGTTACCACGGCGTGGGGAAGGGCTGGAGCTGAAAAGGGAATGGCCTGCTTACAAATTTCTTCCTCTTTCTGAAGGAGGGAGGACTCAGAACTAGCTGGGAAGTGGAACTTCAGTTTCCCAAAGGCAGAGAAGATGTATGCGTCTATGTGTGTACGTGTGGGTGTTGGGGATGCGCTCCGGGAACAGAGCAAGGTTTCTGGGGATCACGTGTCACCTCTCCCACACAGAGCCCTCCGAGCTCCACATTTGTACCACCATCACATACGGTGCTGCCTCTGTGGCCACATATGTCCCTCCATGCTGGATGTGGCCTGGGACCATGCCAGAGGGATTCCCCAGTGTCCCCTAGGTGGTCCCAGGCTCAACAGGCATCCCCTACAGTATGTTGAAACACCATAATTTTCTTAGTAAGATCAAAGGGATTTGCTTTTGTATGAGGGGTGGGGGTGGGAGGGTGGGGGCGTCAGGATGTAGACCTCCTTGCTAAAGACAGGTTGGCCATTGGTCTCATTTTTTCTCTTGCCTTTGCTTTTAGACCCCAGAAGCAACACTACTAGATATTATATATTGAGTGGGGTTCCCTGAGTCCCTAGCCTTTCCCTGGAAACAAGCAAGACCCTCTCTGAAGCTGCTTGAGTACCTATAGGCCAGGCAAAGGACTGGGGAGGAAGGGTTTTGCTAAATGGTTCTTTCCCAGTCAGACT